>NC_090445.1:1328935157-1329262907 GCF_031143425.1 Pleurodeles waltl
GATACACTCTTAGTTAATGTATGCACATGCGCAGTAGACAGAGGCTTTAAGTTTTTGCATGGAAAGTGTCTCCGGTCTAGGCATGATAATAATGATGAGCTCAAATTCAAGCTAGAGACTTGAGCTATTTTCTGTAAAGAGACACTCAAAGCCCTAACTTTCATTCCAAAATAGTACTCAATGTTCTCCCTCCAATTCTATTTTATAACTGGGCAATATTATACGTAGGGTGCACTGTGCCAGTTTGCACCCCAGTGCACCATTCAAAAGGTGTGCCTGACACAGTGTATCCTATTATCATGAATACACTGCCCCCAGGGCCGTTGCAAACTCACGTCTGCCCTAGGAGCCAGAGCATTCAGGAAAAGACAAAGCAGCTATTTACAAATCACTCCATGTTTCACAGGGCAGGCTGCTTTCACTTGCACTTCAACCAGGGGACAGAGAGCCTCTGCATGTGAGTGTAGTGAGTGACTACACTCACCTGCAGGGGAGTTGTTTAGGGGGGTCTGTGGGACTCCCTTTCTCACCTATAGATAGCTGCCCCCAAGGGCTGCATCCCTTTCTGTAATACCATAGCGCCCAGGGTGCACAAAGTGGGAGCACACCCCCGGTGTGTTTCCAGGGCACTATTTGTAACACGGTCCTGGGGTTCTACTTTCATACCATAATACCTCATGTCTGACCATTATAGCATATCCTGGTTTCCTACCTTCTAATCTAGACATTACCTAGTGTCAATCCTCCGAGTTGAAAGGCTATCTGGGCTCATGTTATACATAGGATGCATTGTGTTCGTTTGCGTCATGGTGGACCGTTCAAATGTGCAACTGGCTCAGACCAGGGTAGTGCACCCTATTATCAGGAATTTGGCCCAAGCCAGCCGCAGACTCGAGTCTGTCCCAAGGGCACCTCATCGGTGAAATACGGAGCAGCTGTTTGATTCAGATGCTCCGTCTTTTATTGCACGTGCAGCAGCTGCCTGCACTTTAAAGAGGGGACAGAGATCCCACTGCAGGCAGGTGCACTTGCCTGCAGGGGGGTGTTTGGGTGGGTCTATGAAACCCTTCTTTTCCCACTTCATAGGGCTTCCTTCAAGGGACGCAATGACAGTGTTTCACTTCTTAGTGGCACACTGCCAGTGCACCTCCAAAAGGGCCTGATGGCTCCTGCACCGCATTTGTCATAGGGTGTTGGCGCAGAGGCAAAGTGATTCACTTATAAGCATGGGGCCACACCCCATACAAATGAGGGACATTCCTCTAACGATAGCACTGGTGCTCTATATGCACCAGCACCATCTGTATAACAGAAGAGGGCATACAAGTGTCTGAGGCTCCCTCTGTAATACTACAGTGCCTGGTGGTGCAAAAAACAAACTCACATGCTTGTTGCACCATTGGAGTACTGTATGTAAAGCAGCCCCTCATGGCCTACCATCCATTCTAAAGCACATCAAGCTTGAAATCTTTCAAAATATTCCTGCTTTTGACCTCACATTTCATAATAAACCTGAAGCCCGTCCCTACTTTTCAAAACCTACCTGATATCCAACCTACAATTCCAAAAATATCTTTGTGTCTTGCCCGTTACAAAACATTCCAAATTTTCAACCACCCATTTGAAAATAATGTGGTATCTAATTCCAAATGATATCTGATATTCCTCCTCCCATTTTTATGTCTAAAACCATAGCTTTGTTAATGATAAATAATGCTACTTGAAAGTCTCCTCTGCTTCAGATATCCAATACCTCATAGACTACTTGCACTTCGTTCAGAATTGCATGTCCTGGGCCTACCTGAAGCTCAACCCAACCCAACCAAGACAGAATTCCTGTTATTTGATGGAAACAATAAATAAGAAACAGCAAAAACCTGGCTTAATGACATGAACTTTGACAGGCTGAATTCCAACTATCACCAAATGTCAAGTCTCTTGGATTCACCCTGAGCACCAGCCTCACCCACAAGGAACAAATTGCCAAAAAACAAAGATAGCCTGGAACCAGCTTCTGCTTCAAAAGAAAGTCACATAGGGGCATAGTTATACTCCGTTTGCGCCGAAATTGCGTCGTTTTTTTTGACGCAATTTCGACGCAAAACTAACTCCATATTTATACTTTGACGTTAGACGCGTCTAGCGCCAAAGTTCATGGAGTTAGCGTCATTTTTTTGCGTGAACAGCTTCCTTGCGTTAATGAGATGCAAGGTAGGCGTTCCCGTCTTAAAAAATGACTCCCAGGCATGTGCGTGGTATTTATACTCCCGGGCAAAAATGACGCCCGGGAGTGGGCGGGGCAAAAAACCCCGCATTTGCGCCTCTTTTTAACGCCTGGGTCAGGGCAGGCGTTAAGGGACCTGTGGGCTCAGAATGAGCCCAGAGGTGCCCTCCCCTGCCCCCAGGGACACCTCCTGCCACCCTTGCCCACCCCAGGAGGACACCCAAGGATGGAGGGACCCATCCCAGGGAAGAAAAGGTAAGTTGTGGTAAGTATTTTAAAAAAAAAAAAATTGTGGCATAGGGGGGCCTGATTTGTGTCCCCCTACATGCCACTATGCCCAATGACCATGCCCAGGGGACAGAAGTCCCCTGGGCATGGCCATTGGGCAAGGGGGCATGACTCCTGTCTTTGCTAAGACAGGAGTCATGTTAATGGCGTCTGGGCGCCCCAAAAAAATGGCGCAAATCGGGTTAAGACGATTTTTTTGACTCAGCCTGACTTGCCCCATTTTTGGACGCCCAAACGCCATTTTTGCCTACGCCGGCGCTGCCTGGTGTACGTCGTTTTTTTTCACGCACACCAGGCAGCGCCGGTCGGCTAACGCCGGCTAACGCCATTCAATAAATACGGCGCCCGCATGGTGCTTCAGAATGGCGTTAGCCGGCGCAAATTTTTTTCGTGCAAAACTGCGTTGGCGCAGTTTTGCGTCAAAAAGTATAAATATGGCCCACAGTGTCTTTCAGAGAAGATTCTTCATAACTGCTATTCAAGTCTTCATATTCTTGTATCTGGATGGTACCTACTCCATGCTTTTCCAAAGTCAACACAGGACCCCTTAGGGACATGCTACATGCCACAGCACGTCCAGGGCCTAAAGAACTATGATCACTTTCCCACCACCCTGATGAAACTCTGTTGGTTCTTACTGCCATGCACCATCTTCAAATCCAGCTGCATCATTTACAAAGCCATCATGACCAACACCTCTGCTTATCCTACAGAGAAATTCACCTTTGATAGTGCTCAACAAACCTGCAGCCAGGGCACCACCACACTGCATATTAAGAAGGGTACATATTACAGAAAAACAAGAAAGCAGGCTATCTATGAACCACTGATCTGGGACAACATCATTTGCATCCTTCAGGACTGCTCCAGTCCTGTCCCAAATTTAAAAAGTTGAAAACTCACCTATTTAAAGAACAGTACATCACAAAGCATTAACCATTCACAACCCAGATATGTCTGCTATTACTCATTGACTCTATGCTTGTCTTTGACAATGTACAGTGCATGTCTATAGCTAGGTTTGCTCAATAGAAATGCCATATACATACATACATACATACATACATACATACATATTATTTCATAATACCCTCAGAATAAGAGTTTCAGTTCCAAAATGTTATCTAACATTGTACTTTCCATTCCAAATGATACATGATGTCAAACCTCCCACTACCAATCATATCTAGTATCCTACCATATCTCCTAAATCAAACTTCATGTATGACCTCTTTCAAAACATCCCTGGTTTCCCGACTCCCATTCCAAATCAAACCTCATACCTGACCTCTTCCAAAACATTCCTGATTTCCTACTTCTCAGCCCGGAACGTATGACTCCTCATTCATGTCTGGCATGTCCCCTTCCCTTACAAAACAAACCGTGGGGCAGATTTACTATTTCACATTAAAGCAATGCAGCAAGGCAGCTTACTGCATTGGGTGGCATGAAAGGGAGAGAGCATAGAATCTACGATATGTGCACTTCTGTTCTCTCCAAGTGCTGGCGCATTGTGAGCTGCATAGCGCCAAAGTAGGCAACCTTGTGTCAGGCTGCAAGGGTACCTATATTACAGGCAGGATTGTTTTTGTGCAGAAAGGCATACCTTCCTTCACACAAAGCACCCAAGAGTAATTTCCTTTTTCTATGTGTGATGCAAATGAGGAAGTAACAAAGAGAAATAAAGATTTTTACTTTTGTTATGCATCCCTGAGGTAGGAGCACCCTTTTAGCACAATCCAAGGTTACTCCCTTTAGTAACTTTAGGATTGCATCAAATTCCATGGGTGGATGCGCAGGAATGCCCATGCCCCACCCGGAAAAGCCTACCACATTGAAATGTAAAGCAAAGTATTACAAGGTGCAGAGTGTTGTTATATTTCTTGACAAAGTCAGTCTTGGTAGCATGAATAGCTCCTTACATAGCTTTGTAAATCCCATTTAAGGGCTTGTATTGCGTTGCAGCGACTTGTGTGATGCATAGGCAATGCAAGCCCTTTGTAAGTCTATCCCCCAGTGTTTTACCACTCCATAACATTCATAGTTGTGTACCTTCTATTTGAGAATATCTCTGGGGCTGATTTATGGAAAGCGCACACTTTACCTGTTTGCACACAGTACACCTATAACAAGTGCAATGGGTGTAAACAGGGAATATGCGCCCTATTACAACATACACGCTGTCATCAGAGCAGCCGCAAATTTACGATGCTCTGGGTACAGCTCATTCAGTGAAATACAGAGCAGCAGCTTCAAAGGCACTTTATGTTTCACAGTGCAGGCGGCATGCTGCCAGCACTTTAAGAAGGGAGAGAGATCCCCTGGCAGGCGAGTGCACTGAGGTGACTGCACCCGCTTGTCGGGATATGTTTTGGGGGTAAATGGGACCCCTCCCTTCCTCCAGAAAGCTTCCTTCAGGAGGCATACTGGACAGTGTTCCACCTTTTTGTGGCACTGTTATTGTGCCTCCTAAGACCCTGTTTGCAACTGTGACCACGTCTATAGTAGAGCGCGGGCACAAAAGCAAAGAGATTCCCTCAGTTGAATGGGAATAAGCCACATGGAAATGAGGGAACACCTTCTCATGATAGCGGTGGTGCTACATGTGCACCACTGCTATTGATATTATAGAAGAAGATACACAAGCCTCTGTGGCCCCTTCAGCAATACCCTTGTGCTCTGAGGGCGCACAAAGCAAGTGGCACAATTTATGATATGGCCCTTGGGGTCCATACTTTGATTTCAAAGTGTATCTCACACTGGCCTAGATTTACTAATAGTTGATAGGTGCTTGTGCAGGATAGTGCTATGTCATGCTGCATCTGAGGGCTTTTAAAATGGTTAGTTAATCACGGAAATGCTTTGTGCCACACAATTGCTCATGTAATACCTTAGCAATTAATTCCCTTAGTCTTTCTACTTCAAAACCTTTTTCTGTTTCCAACTGCTCAGTTCAGACATCATTGTTTCTAAGTCAGGGCCTTGAGCCATTATTTTCAACCAAGACATTGGGTCACAGACTTCCATTGAAAAGAATACTACCATTCCAAAACTGGCATGGTGTTTTTCTACCAGTTCTAAAAGACAACTCGAGGCAGCTTTATAAACATTTTGCATTGCTGTAGTGTTATTTTGTGGTGCAACCCTGATGCAAAATTATTTTTGTTATTTACTAAACCATGCAAAGCCGCTTTACATGGTTTAGTAAATACACAATAGCGCAATGCAGACATAAGCCCTGCCTTTGTTGTACCCTGCATTGGCAATGTGTTCATGGGCAGAGCATGAACGTTTCAATGCATCCACCCAATGCACCCCCATATTTACAAAGACTTGCAAACTTGGGGATCCGTCAAAATGCTACATCTTCCCCAGTGAAGCACAATGAAAAGAAATATCTTTATTATTCTCATTATCTTCGTTTTTCATGTGTGCTACACTTTGCAGCACACATAGAAAGGGGAAAACACCGTTATGTATTGTTTTTGTGTAGAAAGTTTGTCCCTTCCTACACAAAACAATCCTGCCTGTAATTCATGCACTCTTGCACAGTGGTGAGGAGATGCCTGCGTTGATGCTAGGCACCAGCGCTAGGAGGCAGCAGAAATGCCCCATATCTTAGTTAATATGTCACATTTCTGCCGTCTTCCTTTCACGCAAAGCAGCACAGCAACTTTGGCTGATCTCCTGTGTTGCGTGAAAAATTAGTAAATCTTCCCCTCATGTACCACCTTCTGCTCCAAAAATTGGTGTTCCATACCATCTCTGATGTTCATTCTCACATTTCAAAGTACTTGAATGTTCTATCTCACATTCCAAACTTACCTGAAGCATCCTTCTAGATCATGCCATATGTCCCCCACAGGGGCGTAGCTATAAATGATGCATCAGTTTCAGTAGCACCAGGGTCCAGAAGCCCGAGGCACCCACTAACTGATTATTGCTGCACTTTACTACCCAGCTGGCGGTCAGAGCACCCGCAGTCCCTAACTGCACTGAGCCCCATGGCAACAATGCAACGCTATTGCTCCCCCTATCCAAAGCATGCCTGTATCCTTCAGTACCCCGCTTCTCAAAACATACATAGCTCAAAACCATAATTGATGACATCCCACCGGTTTCCACGAATTAAAACGGAACTCCGAAAGTAAAGCTTGTGTTGCACGTGCTACTGAAATGTGCCTCAAAGTTTTTTGAAGTATTTTTTTTTAAACAATTAACCTTTGAACTTTTTGGAAAGCAAAGAGTCGGGAGCGTGTGATGAAGCAGAAAATGAAGGTTTCGATTTATTAACGCTTAAACGTAGTGCTGAAATAATCATGTGTGACATTAACCGAACTAATAAAGATTGTACGGGGACAAAATGTGCCCTCAGAGTAGTTTGCCATCATTTATATGTGTGCTTTATATAACGTGGTGTATTAGAATTGCAATAATCCGACATAATCATAAACGTGTGCTACGATTTGCTTGTTTGAAATGTTTAGCTTAGCATTACTTTAGCGGAGGCTTTGGCCTAGTTGCCTGGTCTCACGGTTTAGATGCTCGTATTTTTCCACTGTGCTAATAAACGTGTATTTTTGCTTGAAGCTGTACTTTTCCACAGAAGCTGTTCACATGCTTCTCTTAAAGTTAGTGCCAGCCTGGCATATTTTCTCTTTAATTCAAGGTCGACTTGCAGGTGCGGACAATGGAGGCTCTGAAAGTGAGCTAATTGGGAGACAATGTTGCGATTTGCGTACCCATCTCCAAGGATAATGTATGCTTAAGTAAAAGCTTGAGAACTGTCGTTTTTGATTGGTCAATTTGAAGCTAACCTATGAACCCTCCAATGGAGACCCTACTGGACTTGAACTGTTGTCTATAAAAACCAGGTGCACGAGAGGAAAGCTGGCTCTCTATCATCGGACATCCCGCCATTTCGCAGACTTCGTAGCTATTATGGCCCACTTTGCTGCGACGCCATTTTGAGAGACTTTGATGCTTTCTCTAGTCGAGAGAAAGAGACTTTAATGATTCTTGCCCTAGAGACTTTAACTTTGATTTGTCCCTTTGCATGAAGTAATAGTTTTACCTTGCCGCCGTGAGGCAATTGCCCCGTTCACCCCTGCCCCTTATGCCCTGTCCTATGCTGATCGAAACGGTACCCATGCTGACCGAAGAACGGTACCTGTGAGACGAAGACTTCCTTGTATGCTGATCGTAATTGGTAAATATGAAAGGAAAATTGTAAAATTGCATTGTGTTTCTTTTAGGTAACCAACTGCTGATTTTGATAAGGGCCCTAGCTAGGAGTTTTCTAAATTAATGTTGCTAAATTGTTTTTGCATGAAGTCCCACATGCCGATGCTAATTTGGGAATAGATGAGGATTCCATATGTCGCACGATGCAATTTGAGGTCTTGTTATGCTGACTAAATGTACGCAATTAGCCCATTACAGATTATCGTATTAGTGCTTTGCATTGCCATTATCGAATGCCTTGTGATTCAAATGCTACATAGATTACACTTGTTTCGACGTTATGGACAGCTATTAATGTTCATATATGTTTATCATTTGGTGTTGAGACACATTTATATTGTGCTAGCTTTGTTAATATAGGGAAATAAATTCACTAACTTTGCAATAAACTGGTGTGGTTATTCCTGGCTGAAAGGTCAGGGTTCGCCGAAATGTATTCTGGATTAATTGTAAAGTGTTATGTTGTTCAAGGTGTTGCTTATGTTCGTTATTGATTATTGATTTGATACGACCGATCGATATAAGAGTACAGAGAGTTCCCACTTAGTCAAAAGATTCATCGGCCTAAAGAGCGTCCGAACACAGGTAAATTGTTACCCCGGTTCGCTCTATCAGTAGATGGTAGCAGAGGACGGTTACGTCTTTTGGGACCCTGTACTATTAAAATACATGGTGTTGAATTAACGATTACGCATTTTGAGGCCTCATTCGAGAAGTTGAATTAGATTTTTCTTGGATAAAATAGATTGACAGAATGATGATGGGCTAGGTCCACCGCGACTTTCCCGGGATCTCGGAGCTTGCGAATGGAGAGAACGGAGGTGTGGAATCAGCGTTGGCGGTACTAGTGATGGTGTGAGTGAAGTTAGGGTTTTGCGCTTGCACAGCTTATTGCCGCAGGGTGTGTGAAAAGGTTGTGAGGATTTTTCTTTTTGAGGATAGCGGAGGTGCGACTCCGAGTGTAGAAGTAGTGAAGTCGTCGAACTTCATAGAGATATCGGAGGTGCGG
Organism: Pleurodeles waltl; assembly: GCF_031143425.1. Lineage (NCBI taxonomy): Eukaryota > Metazoa > Chordata > Amphibia > Caudata > Salamandridae > Pleurodeles > Pleurodeles waltl. The sequence goes on from NC_090445.1 coordinate 1,328,943,923, forward strand.
CTCCGAGTCTGAGAGTAGGGAAGTCGTCGAACTTCATGTGCGTGTGGCGCTTTGTGCATAAAAAGGTCCACGTGGTTGTTGTTGTTGAGACGGGCCCTGCGAGGTCAAGAGACTCCGGAGTATGTTGATCCATGTTGTGGTCTGGGCGGTTTAGTAGGTTGATCGGGCGTGGTCAACAAGTCAGTACGTGTGTTAGGGAGCGAAAGGAACTTCGACTTCGGAGTTTGACAAGATTCTAAGTGCACTAGAACAGATCATTGACAAGTTGAGAGTAGGTCTGCGGGTCAGATTTGCTTGCGAATGTGGGGACTGAGAAAGACGGAATAGCGGCCAGAGGCTAGTGAAAAGTCCCGAGGCTAGTGAAAGGTCCCTAAGGTCCTGAAGCGATTGTGTTACCCTTCCTGTAGTAAACCGACAGATCTGTTTTATTTTTTGGTAGCTCGCAATATATGCAAGAAGTTGTTACGAGAGGAGGTGAGTGAAGGAAGACTAGCCGCGAGGCTTTGTCAGCCGCAGTGTGTGTGAGTGTGACGTCACTAAGAGCCGCGCTGGGATAGGTTGGTTGCAGAGAAGGGTCGCGCACGGATTGGACGCAGTCCGTGGGACTCGATTGGAAGGGGAAAGGCAGGTGAAGAGTATTCCGGGAATTAAAGTCACCTATTGATTACAAATTTTGTGGAATTAAAGTCACCTATTGATTATAAACTTTGTGAAATAAAAGACGAGAAAAATGAAATTCTTTAAAGCATTCAGGAGCGCGATGAAGGGGGAGTCTTACATTAAAGCGAGCATAGGAGAGGAGACGCCGCCCGAGGGCACACCAGCTTACATTGTAATGGAGGAAAAGGGGGTAGCTCCGTGCCTTTGGCTAAAGCAATGGCACAAACTGACAGAGAAACATGGGAGCGTAGCATTCCCGATACATGGGACATTCAATATAAGGATCCTAGAGAATTTGAGATTCACGATGTATGACATGAAGGTGCCTCCAAGGCCAGCCCAGTTTGAGGCTCTAGCAATCTGGGAATTAATGGCTAGACAGCAACAGAAAAATAAGTTTGAAACAAGGATGAGGAAGGTAGAAAAGACACTAGTGGATGCTAGGTGGGATAATGCACAGAAGGTGTGGAGGTCAGATGTATTGCAGGGGATAAAACTGTTTCCAGCAATTACTAAGGAAGGAGAGGAGACAGGGAAGAAAGCTACCTGTAAGACAGACAGGAAGTGTTCCAAGGATAGAGAGGATGAGGAAAAGTTGAGAAGAGAAGAGGAGTTAGAGGATGAGGAGTTGATAATGCAATTGCTGAACGACCGTCCACCGCCTTATGCGGAGAATGGACAAGGTCCAAGTACCAGTTCTGCCCCTCCGGCATCGGTACAGAACAGTGAACACCAGAGTTCAGGAGAGTCATCGGGATCTAAGGACCCGAGTCTGCTATTCACCCCGCAGATACCGCAGGTCAGGAGAATATATCCAGATGTGCCCGTGTTGAAATCAGCAGAAAATTATCAGCCGCAGATGCCAGGGTATTACAACAGTGATAACAGTGCAGGAATGATTCTAGGTCCAACCGTAAGGGGCGTACAGAATGGTCACAACCCAATAATGACACAAGCTGAATCAACTCAGTTTTTGATGCCTCAAAAGCAGATGCAGGGAGGAAACGCACATGCTCAGATGACGGGGAGTCAGATGGGCATGCCGGCAATGATGACTCATAATATGGGGATGAACATGCCTCAGAATATGGGAAATGGACAGAATCCAGACGCGATATCACTACCCATTACTGTAGGTCCACCGGTACCTCTGTATAGTCAGCCTAACTTGGGTCTGAGCAGTCAGGGATCAATGCTGCAGAATGGGACAGAGAGGAGGTGCATAGAAAACACCCCAGGGATAACTCCGATAGCGACTCAGCCAAATGGGTCTGGATCCTTGATGGAGTTTAGTCCCATATGTGCTCAGTCTACACTGGTGAGGTCGAGCCCCCCACTGATAATACCTTTAACATCGAATACTGAAAAGTTGCCACAACCATCAATGGCAGTCAATGTGAATGCTACACTGATGGGGGTAAATGCGCAACAGCTGACCCAGTGGTTCAACAGTCTAAATTCCACACAAAGTTCAGACAGTGGGAAAGGAGAAGATTACTTGAATAGGATGAGGCTGAACATGGAAGCACAAGAATTGGTGGAAGGGAATATGGGTGTGAATAGGTTAGAGTCCTACACGGAAGAAGAGCTGAGGTATCTATGTCCAAAGATCACGAAAGAAGTGAACAAGGTACATAAAAGTTTGCAGGAAGTAGCGGACAGAAATGGGATTGACATAGGCAAGACGAAACACTTGGGCAGGAGCTATAGGTTGGATTTTGGGACCACAGATTTTGAACACATGAGGTCAGCAGGCATGAAGGCACACCTTAGAGAATTGTTGCAGAGTGCACAAGTGTGGAGGTGCTTAGACAAATGGGAAAGCAGGTGGGTAAAGAGGAAGGAAAAGAGGAGGGACAGTGCTACAGAGCACAATGAGAAAAGACCACAGAGTAGTGATACAGTAACAATGTTACCAATGAGGGAGACAGCAGGGGGAAAATTAGTACATGTACCATGGCACAGAAGCGACATTCAGTCATTTACGGATGATTTTCCCAAACTGAGAGAGAAGCCGATTGAATGGTATCAACAGACTGATAGGTTTGTGAAGCTTGCAAAGTGTCTCTGGGAAGACCTGAATACTCTGTTTGAGATTGTGGTTCCGGCAGATTTGTGGGAGGATTGCAAAAGAGCTGTAGGTTGGCCGACAAGTGAACCAGAGAGAGATAGAGAGACGGGTGCACCATCACCTATGGTGATGAGCTTGTACTATAAGGTGATTGAGCATTTGAAGACGAAGGTTGCCGCGAAAAATGTGGATTGGCAGAAGATTGATCGAACTGCCCAAGAGGCTAAAGAATCGATTCATAGTTACTATGAGAGGTTGTTGAAGGCGTTCAAGAATTACAGTGGCACGGAAACAATTGAGGCGAAGGACATGCTTCATTTTGTGTTCAGATTTGTGGAAGGGCTGAGACCAGAGATAAGTCAGATGATAAAGTCGCATTTGATTTGCTGGCAGTCGAAACCGATTGATGAGGTCTTGACTTATGCGAAATACTGTAGCGACGAAATTGAAGTGAAACAGAAAAAGCTGAAAGAGAAGGTGATGATGATGCAGCTTAAGGCAGCTCAGACAGGTTTGCAAGGTCTGCAAGGTTTGCAAGGGATGCAAGGGTTCCAACAGCAGGTACCGCAACAGCGGCCGCAGTTACAGGGAAACATGGCGTTTCAGCCACAGGCCAGAGGCAGAGGCAGAGGAGGTTTTGTGAATAATGGTCCGGATTTGAACACTGTTGTGACGGGTGTGCAGGCAATGAAGAAGGTGATACCGTGTCACGTGTGCGGAATGGTAGGTCATTGGAAACGCGAGTGCCCGATGGTGGTGCAGGAAGGTGCAGGTGCAGGTGCAGGTGTTGGTCAGCAAAACAATGATGTCAATGCATTTCAGTCAATGAGAGGACCGAAAATGAGAGGTCCAAACCCATTTTTTCAGACCATAAATCAATTGCAGGGATTACAACCTATGCAGCCGCAGCAGATGCAGATGCCTCGTATGCAGATGACGCAAATGCAGCCGATGCAACAGCAGTTACCTATGGTACCTAATCAGCAAATGCAAATACCTTTGGCACCAATGAGTCAGCAGCAAGTGATGGTTCCTCCGCAGGTAACGGGTCAGGTAATGAGTACGAATGGCACCGTACAACAGTTCCCATTACACAGTGAGAGTGGAATAAACAATGTATGGGAGAGTGAAAGTTCAGGAGAAGAAGGAGATTGTGTGCTTGCAGCATCCTTAGAAGTTGATCAAAGGGGTCCGTACGTAGAGGGAAGAGTAATGGGTCATCGTGTCTCATTTTTGGTTGACACGGGAGCCACACGTTCAACAGTTAAGAGCAGTGAAGTACCAAATTTGCCACTCTCAGGGAGGACAGTTCAAGTGGTGGGGGTAGCAAACAGACACCTGACGAACCCAATTACAAATCCGGTTCCAGTCTGCATCGGTAACTATCAAGGGGTACATCAGTTTGTGGTATGTGACTCAAGCCCGATAGCACTGTTAGGGAGAGACCTGTTGTGCAAATTGGGTTGTTCGATTATGTGTTCAAACGAAGGGATAACAATACAGACGAGTAGTGATGGGGAAGAAGAGGACAGTGTAGAGGGGGATGAAATGGAAACGGTAGATGAAGAGTATCCTCTGATTTGTCTTTTCCCGATGATAACTGAAGAAGATATCCCAGCAGAATTATGAGAAACAGTCGGAAAGGAAGTGTGGGACATGACAGGGAAAGAGGTGGGATTGATGAAAGGAGTGGAACCAGTGAAAGTGGCTGTAAAGCCCAATGCAATCTTTCCCCAGACCCCACAATACCACATGCCACAAGATACTCTCATGAAAGTTGCTCAACTCATTGACGAATTCGTAAAGCAGGGAGTACTGAAAGAAGTGTTAAGTAGTCCATGTAATTCACCAATAATGGGACTAATAAAGCCGAGTGGAAAGGTCCGACTCGTGCAGGACTTGAGGAAAATAAATGACATCATAGTCAAATGCTGCCCTGTTGTACCGAATCCAGCTGTGATAATGTTTCAAATTCCTTGCGATGCTGAATGGTTCTCAGTCATCGATTTGTCACAGGCATTCTTCTCGGTGCCTCTTCATGAGGACAGCCAATTCCTCTTTTGTTTCAGATTCCTAGACAGAGTGTACAGTTGGTGTCGAATTCCTCAAGGGTTTTCTGAGTCACCGTCAATATTCAATCAGATTCTAAAGAAGGATTTGGAAGAGTTAGAGTTGCCATTCGAGTCAACCCTAGTACAGTACATTGATGACTTACTAGTTGCATCAAAGACAGAAAGTGGCTGCACAGCCGATACCATTGCCCTGTTGAACCATTTGGGAAGGAATGGACACAAGGTGTCTCCTTCCAAATTGCAGTTCTGTCAGAAGAAAGTGAAATACTTGGGTCACCAAATAGAGAAAGGGTCACGGAGAATAATGAAGGAAAGAATTACAAGTATACTCCAAATGAGTCCACCAAAGACAAGGAAGGAGGTGAGGAAGTTTTTGGGAATGGTGGGCTACTGTCGCCAGTGGATCCCCAACTTCTCGACTCTAGCGAAGCCTTTACTGAAACTGACCCAGAAGGATGCTTTGGATCAAATTGAGCTGAAAGGAGATGAGATGGATGCTTTTGTTGAATTGAAAGAGTGCATGTGCAGGGCTCCAGCTTTAGGTATGCCTGATTACACAAAGCCTTTCACATTGTTTTGCCATGAACGTGATGCATGTTCTTTGTCTGTCTTAACTCAAGCCCATGGTGGCGTAAACAGACCAGTAGCGTATTTTTCAGCTACTTTGGATCCGGTCGCAGCAGCACTCCCAGGGTGTTTGCGCGCCGTAGCAGCAGTTGGTATCAGCCTCACTCAGAGTGAAGGAATAGTGATGGGACACCCAGTAACAGTCATGGTCATGGTCCCTCACTCAGTTGAGATACTTTTGACCCGCTCCCGAACGCAGCACATGACAGGAGCAAGACTCACAAGGTATGAAACGATTATTCTGGGCTCACCGAATGTGCAGCTGAAAAGGTGCACTACGTTGAATCCAGCAACCTTGCTTCCTGGAGAAAATGCCAAAATTGAGAACGCTGAAGACGTCGAGCATGACTGCCTTCAGGTGAGTGAATTTTGCACAAAACCTCGACCGGACATCAAGGATACCAAGCTTGATGAAAATGACCAAATTCTTTTTGTTGATGGTTCATGTCTAAGAGATGGGATGGGGATTTTGAAAGCAGGATATGCTGTATGTACTGTAACAGGGGTCTTGGAAGCGGGATGGCTCCAAGGAGTCTATTCTGCACAAGTAGCAGAACTTGTAGCCCTTACCAGAGCATGTCAACTGTCTGCATTGATGAAAGTCACCATTTACACTGATAGCCAATAGGGGTTTGGGATTGTGCATGACTTTGGACAACTATGGTCACAGAGAGGTTTCCTGACTTCTTCAGGATCCCCAGTGAAAAACGGGGAAAGAATAAGGGAATTGTTACATGCCATTCAAGTGCCAGCCGAAGTTGCAGTGGTAAAGTGCAGTGCTCATACGAAAGGACAGGACTATGTTTCTCTGGGAAATGCATATGCAGATCAAGTCGCAAGATTTTGTGCCTTGAACTGTATATTACTGAGAGATGAATGGAACTCAATAAGTGAACCAGAACTCGAACCGGCTGAAGCATTTGCTTTGAAGGTCGTAGATACAATAGAGGAACTAAAAGCATTACAGAATAATGTCAGGGAGGATGAAAGAGATTCCTGGATCAAATCACAATGTATAAAGAGACAAGACGAGTTATGGGTTTCACATGAAGGAAAATATGTTTTACCAAATAGTCTCTTATCACAGCTTGCGCGGTTCTATCATGGGCAGGCTCACCTAGGGAGAGATGCCATGATAAGATTGTTCAAAACTGATTGGTTTAACCCCAGATTTCGTCAAGCTGCAGAAGCAGTTTGCCATCGATGTGTCACTTGCCAGCAGATGAACCCAGGAAAGGGAACGGTTGTGAACGCGAGTCACATTGGTAGGGCAAGCGGTCCTTTTAGTCGGATGCAGATGGACTTCATTGAGATGCCTGTGCATGGGGGTCTGAAATATGTGTTGGTGATTGTGTGTATTTTTAGTCACTGGATTGAGGCATACCCTACACGTAGAAATGACAGCCTTACAGTTGCCAAGCTATTGTTGAGGGAGTTGATACCACGTTTCGGATTCCCGATCTCTTTAGAATCAGATAGGGGAAGTCACTTCAACAACGAGGTGATAAAGTTACTCTGCGAAGCACTGAACATTGAGCAAAAGCTGCATTGTAGCTATCGCCCTGAAGCATCAGGACTGGTGGAACAGATGAATGGTACGCTGAAATCGAGAATGGCAAAAATATGTGCATCGACAAATTTGAAATGGCCTGACGCATTGCCCTTAGTGCTAATGTCAATGAGAAACACTCCTGATAGAAAAACTGGATTGTCTCCACACGAAATTCTCATGGGCAGGGCTATGAGACTTCCTGCCGTTCCCGCAAACATGCTCTTGAATATTACAGATTATATGGTGTTAGACTACTGCAAAGGTCTGGCTGACGTGGTTCGCTATTTCTCTCACCAGGTGGAAGCAACCACCTTGCCACCGATCCAAGGTCCAGGACACGCACTGAAAGCAGGTGACTGGGTCGTGGTAAAGAAGCACGTGAGAAAATCGTGTCTGGAACCCCGTTGGAAAGGCCCTTTCCAAGTGATCCTGACGACAACTACCGCTGTGAAGTGTGCGGGGGTTCCCAACTGGATTCACGCCAGTCACACAAAGAAGGTGTTGTGTCCCACCGATGAGGAAGTTGAAGCGCTGAAATTGCCAGTGCCTGATGTGCTGAGACAGAACAAAACCGAACTGAAGGCGAGCAGGCAGAAACGGGAGAGAAAGAGATATTCTCTGACGACGAAGACACCAACTCACTTGGGGAAGACCAAGGAGAAAGTTCAGACAGCGACGAAGAAGCTGCAGGTGACAAAGAGCCTGAAGCAGCTGAGGGTAGCAAAAAGCCTGAAGCAGCTGAAGGTGACAAGGAGCCTGAAGCAGCTGAAAGTGATACCGAGCCTGACGAAAGTAACGGTGACGAAGGGCTCGAAAAAGGTGAAAAAGCAGGAGAGCCTGATCAGAGGAGGGCTTTCCCAGAAGCAGACGATACAGAAAAAGAAAAAGAGAACGTGATTGATTCCCCAGAAGGAGGGAACGAGGCAGAACAGAACGAAAAAGTCCAAGCTTCCACAGAAAAGACAGCAGGTCCATCAAACGGACACGGTGCAAAAAGGAGATTAAGTATCTCACCAGTAAAAGAAAAGGGTAAAGAAAGTTTGAACGAGGGAGGAAGGCCAAAAGTGAAAGAGAAAAGAAAGGAAGTGACTGTCCTGGAACAATCGTCAAGTGAAGAAAAAGACTTGGCGAAGGAGGAAAGTGCCAGCGAAGCAGAGTCGAAAAGAGAAGCGAAATTGAAAAGGAAAAGGATACCAAACAGGAGGTATTCTGGTCCTGAATGGGCATATGCAGTCAATGACGATTGGACTGACGAGTTTGTATCTCTAAGCATCGAGAACGAAGAAGAAGAAGAGATACCAATAGAAAAGAAAAGTTTCATAGACTCTGTTGATTGAAAGAATAGTAAATGATATTGCTTGCTACAATCTAACGTGAAATAAACAACCAGCTGAGACATTGCTAAACCGGATGAGACATTTGCTAAACTGATAAAGACTGAGTTATTGCCGAATTGAGACAAATGCTGCTAACCGATAAGTGACTGGCCTTTTGAAGAAGACGGTGTGAACATTGTGCTCGTTCAGCTTTGTAACTGAATTGCTAAGTAGTTTCATTTATAGGTGCTTCTAGCTCTCTGATTCTATACAGATCATGACTAGGTACGCTACGCAAAATAATAGAAAGAAATATTGTAAATATGTGTGTATAGGCTTGGTAATTACATGTGTACTAATAATAATGGCAATTGTGTTTGGAATGCATGGAAAGGGTGAGAGTGAGAATATTGAGGCTTCTACTTTTGTTCCTGTTACTGTCACTGAACTAACGCCATTGAAAAGACTAGCATTGGATGAGAGGCTCTTGCACGATAAGAAGGAGCTTTCGTATAACGTTTTCTATCGCTTACTAACAGAGTATGTTGAGACTATGGATGCGAAAGATTGTTATGTGTGTACACAGATACCGACATCAGTAAAGGAAGGGGTGACTTATCACCACATGCCTCTTACATATGGGATTACATGTAGTATAGTGATGTCTAGGTTTTATGGTCAAACTAACATACAGTATTTTTACTCGAATTATGATGTTACCTTTGCTTATGTTCCTATAATAGCGCAGCTAAGCCAGACTGCTAAAGATTGGGATGCTAAAATTATGAGGGAATTTTTCGAGCCAATGCTACCTTTTGAAACGGCTCATGCTCATAGGGAGAACCTTACTTGCTCAGTCTCTGCTCTAGAAATAAGCTTTTTAGATCGCACAGATGATAGAAGGGCACAAATGAAGGCGAAATTAGAAAAGGAGCTACTTAAGAGGACTTCAGTAGATAACTATGATTTTGCTGCTATAAAGACACAAGGGAAAATAGCTTTAGATGCTTGGCATGTAGGGAAATTTTGTATATACCGAGGTGAATCTTATTATGACAACATTTTTGTAGGAGCGAGTGAGTGTAAACATCCGTTTATTTTTAAGGCCAAATGGACATTCATGATGAACGAACTTGACCCTGTCATTCCAGGGGTATATTACATTTGTGGGCATAATGCCTATTATCGTCTTCCAAAGGGATGGTGGGGAAGATGTTATTTGGGTATAGTGTTCCCAAAGGTTTATCAACTGGATGACGTATCGATGATTCAAAAGACATCTGGATCCCATCGTATCCAGAAAAGAGAGACCGCAGCTGCTGTGGTAGGTGATATATTTGGAGCCATGATTCCTTCATTGGGAGTTGTGCTGAATTCCATCAAAATAAGAAAGTTGTCTACTATAGTGGATAACATGCTGACAAAGTTTTCAGGTGCTATAATCCTGATAGATGCTGAGCTTGCAGCGGAAAAAGCTATGACTCTTCAAAATAGGCTTGCTTTAGACATTCTTTTAGCAAAGGATGGAGGCGTTTGCAAAATGATTGGTGCAAGACACTGTTGTACCTATATACCTGATAATAGTGTGAAAATTAAAACTATGCTTGCTAATCTAACAAAAGAAAGTGCAGATTTGAAGGAACTGAAAGAACCAGGAGTGTGGGAGAAGGTTGGAAAGGGACTTGCTTCAGTGGGACATTGGATTGGGGGAATTTGGAATGGAATATTATTGAAAATAATAGAAGGAATATTAATAGTAATAATTTGTGTATTTGGAATTTGGGGAATAAAAAGGGGAATAATAATGATTATGGAAAGAATTAAAAGAAGAAAAGAAGAGAAAATTATGAAAAGAATGGCAGAAGAATACAAAGCGCAAACTAGGGGAACTAAAAGGAAAAGGGAACTGACAGACTTTTAATGGAATAAAATTTGTGGGCTAAATTTGTGTGATGACAAGTAGTCATCAGAGGAGGGATTGATGAAGCAGAAAATGAAGGTTTCGATTTATTAACGCTTAAAAGTACGTTTGCTGAAATAATCATGTGTGACATTAACCGAACTAATAAAGATTGTACGGGGACAAAATGTGCCCTCAGAGTAGTTTGCCATCATTTATATGCGTGCTTTATATAACGTGGTGTATTAGAATTGCAATAATCCGACATAATCATAAACGTGTGCTACGATTTGCTTGTTTGAAATGTTTAGCTTAGCATTACTTTAGCGGAGGCTTTGGCCTAGTTGCCTGGTCTCACGGTTTAGATGCTCGTATTTTTCCACTGTGCTAATAAACGTGTATTTTTGCTTGAAGCTGTACTTTTCCACAGAAGCTCTTCACATGCTTCTCTTAAAGTTAGTGCCAGCCTGGCATATTTTCTCTTTAATTCAAGGTCGACTTGCAGGTGCGGACAATGGAGGCTCTGAAAGTGAGCTAATTGGGAGACAATGTTGCGATTTGCGTACCCATCTCCAAGGATAATGTATGCTTAAGTAAAAGCTTGAGAACTGTCGTTTTTGATTGGTCAATTTGAAGCTAACCTATGAACCCTCCAATGGAGACCCTACTGGACTTGAACTGTTGTCTATAAAAACCAGGTGCACGAGAGGAAAGCTGGCTCTCTATCATCGGACATCCCGCCATTTCGCAGACTTCGTAGCTATTATGGCCCACTTTGCTGCGACGCCATTTTGAGAGACTTTGATGCTTTCTCTAGTCGAGAGAAAGAGACTTTAATGATTCTTGCCCTAGAGACTTTAACTTTGATTTGTCCCTTTGCATGAAGTAATAGTTTTACCTTGCCGCCGTGAGGCAATTGCCCCGTTCACCCCTGCCCCTTATGCCCTGTCCTATGCTGATCGAAACGGTACCCATGCTGACCGAAGAACGGTACCTGTGAGACGAAGACTTCCTTGTATGCTGATCGTAATTGGTAAATATGAAAGGAAAATTGTAAAATTGCATTGTGTTTCTTTTAGGTAACCAACTGCTGATTTTGATAAGGGCCCTAGCTAGGAGTTTTCTAAATTAATGTTGCTAAATTGTTTTTGCATGAAGTCCCACATGCCGATGCTAATTTGGGAATAGATGAGGATTCCATATGTCGCACGATGCAATTTGAGGTCTTGTTATGCTGACTAAATGTACGCAATTAGCCCATTACAGATTATCGTATTAGTGCTTTGCATTGCCATTATCGAATGCCTTGTGATTCAAATGCTACATAGATTACACTTGTTTCGACGTTATGGACAGCTATTAATGTTCATATATGTTTATCATTTGGTGTTGAGACACATTTATATTGTGCTAGCTTTGTTAATATAGGGAAATAAATTCACTAACTTTGCAATAAACTGGTGTGGTTATTCCTGGCTGAAAGGTCAGGGTTCGCCGAAATGTATTCTGGATTAATTGTAAAGTGTTATGTTGTTCAAGGTGTTGCTTATGTTCGTTATTGATTATTGATTTGATACGACCGATCGATATAAGAGTACAGAGAGTTCCCACTTAGTCAAAAGATTCATCGGCCTAAAGAGCGTCCGAACACAGGTAAATTGTTACCCCGGTTCGCTCTATCACGTGAAAGGTGTTTTTTTGTCGGGGGCTGTGGACTTGCTTGTGTTAATAAAATGCATAAAAAGCCAGTTCAATGGAGAGAACTACAGGTCCAAAATTAATTTTACCCCAGTGGTTGGTTTATTTTGTTACTAAAAAGAAAGTGCTCCAGGCTGTTGCAGCCAAGGTCGCAGCTGAACCCGGCTGGTTTCGTCCGAGAAATGCAGAACTAAGAACTTCCATTAGATGTTCTTATTTTTTTTAGACACGATGTGACATTTTTTTAATCAGCTCCACCTTTGTTCTGGGGTTTCCAGTTAATGGGGCTCTGAATTATGTTGGTGTGGTTTAGGTAAGAGAATTGGCTAATGTTAAAAGTTAATACTTTTACTGTATTTTCCTGTGGTTTCATATATATTTTCTCACCAGTGTCGTAATCCACAGGCTGTTCCGACTTTTGGGCACATTATTTATTTAATTAGCTCTTTTTTTTTTTGTAGCAGCGTGGACATGGACCCGGAGCGCTAGAGCGCTTTACAGTAAATCCGTTGTTTACAGAAAAGAATTTAGCAAATACAAAAGGACAAAGAAAATTATAGAAATAGAGAACAAGGGGCCAGATGTACGAAAAAGGCAATTTGCGACTTTCAAATTGCGAGTCCCTGCGACTCGCAATTTGCAAGTCGCAAATTGCTATGCAGTACGGTGTCTCAGACACCGACTGCAACTCGCAATGGGGTCGCAATGACCCACCTCATGAATATTCATGAGGTGGGTCGCAAATTGCGGCCCCATTGCGAGTATGGGAACTCGCTAACATGGAGGCCTGATGACGTCAGCAGGCCTCCATGTTAGCGACCTGCTTGTCAATAAAGCAGGTTTTTTTTTTTTTGAAGTGTAGCCCGTTTTCCCTAAGGGAAAACGAGCTGCACTACAAAAAAAAACGAAACCTTTAGTTTCGGATTTTTGCCCTGAAAAAATATTTTTGGGTGCAATCACAAACTGGAAGGGGTCCCATGGGGACCCCTTCCAATTTGCGATTGGGTTACCATCCACTTGAAGTGGATGGTAACTGCGATGCCATTTGCGACCGCATATGCGGTCGCAAATGGTATTGCATCCCAATGCGACTCGCAAATAGGAAGGGAACACCCCTTCCCATTTGTGAGTCTGAAATGCATTTTGCGAGTCGGTAACGTCTCGCAAAATGCATTTCTGCATTGGGATTCGCGTTTTGCGACTCGCAAACGGCAAATTTTGCCGTTTGCGAGTCGCAAAACGTTTTGTTCATCTGGCCCAAGGTTATCTGAGCGAAGTGAATTTAGTAACAAAGATAAATCAAAATCAGAGAGTTAATTGCTCAACTAAACTTGAATTGTCAGGAAAATATAGTGAAACAACCTTTATTCAAGGTGGAAGGGTAGATGAGAAGATGCGTATAAAGTAAGGGAAGAAGAGAAGACACAGTGAGGAAGACTCAAAGAGTGACTAGAGCAAAAGAATGGCGAGTAGAAACATGAAAGCAAGAAAAGCAAAGCAGACATCAAATTCAGAAGGTACAGTGCAAATACGTGGGGAAACAAAGGAAGATAGGATGTGAACGCTGGAAAAATTATTTTGTGACCTTAGTCAAAATGCTTTCGAAAGAGGAGGCTTTTCAACTCCTTTTTGAATGTCAAAAAAGTGAGTGGAGTGTAGAGTTTATTGAAATGCATTCCAAAGTCTTGTTGTGCTGGTGCATTGTGACATTGACCAAACCACATTTTTTTTGGGAAAACTGAGGCTTCAGGAGAAGAGAATCAGAACTGCGCACAGGGGTGAGCAGAACTCGTGAAGTTTTACTCCAAGGAATCCCGCGGAGCTATTTAAGAACTCTGCCAGATTCCGCGGAGTTCTGCGAGTGGTTGAGTTCCAGTCGTCGAACAGTGCACTTCTGTGAGTGAGACTGGGCGCGCCCTAATCATCGTCTCACACTCCTGTAGCAGAGTTGCGCACTCACGGGAGGGCGTATTTACCGAAATAAAACAGAGTTCTTGCTATGAGCAGTGCTTTAAATGGGCCGGTACTGTTCGGTACTGAGTACCGGCACTTTTTTTTTTTTTGAGAGGGAGAGTACCTGCACTTCTCAAGGAAAACGTAATACTTTTAATTGGAGAGTACCGGCACTTCTGGGAAACAAGCAGGTACTCTGGTTCTATTTTTCCATTTCAAGCACTGTCTATGAGCATGTCATGTAATACTTTTGGCATTGTTTTCACTGGCACGTCCTCCGTAATGTAGCGGACCTCGTTGGATTACAGAGGAGGGAAGAGTTATTATCATCAGCCTGCGCCACAGAGAGCTGCAGCAGCAGGACAGCGGCGCCAGAATCCCCGGAGAAAGTCCAGCTCAGCCATCTTGCGCTGTCCTGAGGGCCCGGAAGGGGGTGAAGTGCCCCTGGGCGGGGGGTCTGCTGGGGGAGGGCAGACAGAGTACGAGGACATGGCTGAGATACAGCAGGGCATGGGACGGTGGAAAGTGAGGGGGAGCTCCCGAGGGGGGACCAGGAGCAGTGCGAGCTGAAGCGGCTTTAGGCCGCTCGGCAGCACCGTTGAGCAGCTGGTGTGAAAAAAGTCACATCACTTAGAGAATGCTGCTGCTGGGTTAGGTGGGAGCACATGTGAAAAGGAGAAGAGAGAGGTGTGGGCAGTGCTGCTGAGCACCACGCACCAGTAGCACGATAAGCAATAAGGCATGTGGGTAGAGGGCATGCCACGAATGCAGGCGGGCACATGGCAGAGATCCCCACAAGGAAAGGGATGCCCAGCTGAGGCTGGCCCTTCTTGGCAACTGCATTTTTGAGTAGTATGGAAGGTGCTCCCCAGGAAAGGGGCACCTTACTGCCTAAGAAAATGGATGCAGGTGGTGGCGCTACATCAAGCTCCCACGGCCCCAGGGAGCCACCTCCGCTGCCCCCTGTGGGGCTCCCCGGTGATGCCCCAGGTTGCGGTGCTATACATGGTGCAATTGTGGGTGCACAGCACGCACAATGGACGCCAGTTGCCCGGAAAGCGCTGCATGAGGGTGGGGGACAGTGATGTGTGCAGGAAGATCAGAGAGCGGCCAGGGAGGCAGTAACTGGGTGTGAAGGAGATTGGGGCAGGCACAGTTTGTATGGGAGTAAGCCTCCGAAGCTAGGCTCCCACCAAAATTGCTAAATCCTCTTGCATCATAAATGTCTGCACGGTTTAAGAAGGAAAACCCTTTTTCTATTTATCCAAACATGCTAACATGTCGTAACTTTTGTGATCACCTTTTCGTATGGAAATTAGGGGTGGGTGGTAAACTCCGCCATGTGGTGACTGGCAGGGCTTTTGCCAAACTCCACACTCTAAGCGGAGCACGGAGTGGGCAAAACTCTCCAAACTCTACTGGCGGAGCGAATTCATCACCCACCCCTATGCACAATAGATGTTGGCTACTAGAAATACACATTTTTCTGTCAAATAAATGGGAGTTGCAATTTGCAGGGTTTTAGAGATGATACAATCCACGTTAAACCGAAGTCTAGCTTCAACAGGACACCACAGGAGCATTAGAAGTACAAGAGTAATGTGGTCATTTTTTTGGCATCCAGAAATAAAGCGAGGTGCCGCATGCAACACTGCCTTAGGGGCTGTGGGACAGAGTTTTGATAAGCCAGTTAGGAGTGAGTTATTATCTAGTCTAAATAGGACATGGGCTTGTACTAATGTCTTAAAGATCTTGTTTCATTGCAAACCGCCTGATGCCCTGGAGCAACCTCATTTAATAACATACCTCCTTGGCCATAGTACTGATTTGAGATTGAAACTTAAATTTATTTGTAATGAATGAATGCTAACGATTTAGCATTGCCCACAGTGGTGGGTTAACAGTCTAAGATCTGACAAGATTCAAACCATGATTGAAAAAGCTATTTGGGATCGTGGCAGTGGTGAGAAGAAACTCAATTTAAAAGGGGTTGAATTTCAAGTGGTGACTAGTCATATCATATTTGAACAGTTTTCCAAGGTTTTGGACAGTAGTTTTTTTTTTAGTCCTCATATATGACAAAAGGCGGGAGGTGTGATTCGCAAGCCATCTGACAAGACAATGAAACCACTAAGAGCCTGATTTAAGAGGCCCTAGCACCAATTTACCACCACCATAGCGTCATTTAAAAAAAAACTTTAGCTAAGGTGGCGCTAAAGTGGCTCTATACATGCGCCATATTTACAAAGCGGCGCAATGCATGCATTTCGCCACTTTGTAAACCCTTGCGCCACATTATGCCTGTGCCAGGCATAATGTATGCAAGGGGGCATTACCCCGTTAGGGGGGGGGCTGGTAAAATGGCACAAGGAAATCTAAGAGATTACCTTGCCCCTGTTTTGTGGCACTTTTAATGCCTGCTCAGAGCAGGCGTGTCAGAACCATGCAATTAAATACAGTGGGCCCCTATGTGCTCTGCAAGAGTAGCACCAAAATGTAGGCACTACTCCTGCAGAGTACATCAACAGCATCAGGAATTCTGATGCTATTGCTCCCTACCCTGCACCATGGTGCACTGTATTTTAAATATGGGGCGCACATGGTGGCGATAGGGGGCATTAAGGGGTGCAAGGAAAGTGGCGATGCACTGGGTGCAGCTCTACTTTTCTTAAATCATCCCCTACAGGTTTAACCGGTTCTGTGCCGAGGAGTTATGGTTACGTCCTGCGGCACAGTGCTGCTGTGCCCAGGACGTAACCATTACATCCTGAGCACCCAGCCAAGAGGGAGCGCTAGCGCTCCCTCTGTGGGGTTCCCCCCTAACCCCCCAAGTCAGGGATGGAAGGGGAAGCCCTTCCCCTTCCACCCCAAACCCCTCCACCCCCTCTGTGACGTCAGCGCGCGAGCGCACGCTGATTGTCACAATGCCTCCTCCTTCGCGCTGGAAGCTCAGCTTTTCTCTTCCGATCATGTGGAGGAGGCAGAGAGGCTTCAAAGGGAAGGAAATGTATTTCCTTCCCTTTGAAGTCTCTCTCTGCGTTTTGGCTGCTGGATTGAAGCAATCCGGCTGTCAAAACGCCCACTAGACACCAGGGATGTCTTTTTCAAAATGGTAACTGGCACAAGGGAGCTACCCCTTGGGCAAGGGTCGCTCCCAGTGGGGGCATTTTTTTAAGGCCTTTTCTGCCCCCCTATTATTAGGCCGATCTACCCCCAGGGGGGTCAGAAACCTCTAGGCACCAGGGATAATTTTTTTGTTTTTGTTTTGCTTTTGTTTATTTTTTTGTTTTAGGTGTGGGGAGAGACCCCTTAGGCAAGGGTCGCTCCCATAGGGGGAAATTATATTTAGGCCATTTCTGCCCCCCTTGGGGGCAGATTGGCCTATTTTTATGAGGCCAATCTGCCCCCCTTGGGTCAGAAACCACTAGACACCAGGGAGTTTTTTTTTTGTTCGTGAATTTCACGTAAGGGGAGCGACCCCTTAGGCAAGGGTCGTTACCCTGGGGGGCAATTTTATTTTAGGCCATTTCTGCCCCCCAGGGGGGCAGATCAGCCTATTTTAATTAGGCCGATCTGCCCCCAATGGGGGAAGAAACCACTAGGCACCGGGGATTTTTGTTGTTGTTGTTGTTTTACAGATGGGGAGCGACCCCTTAGGCAAGGGTCGCTCCCCTGGAGGAGCAAATTGTATTTAGACCATTCTGCTCTGGGGGGGGGGGGTAAATTTTATTTTAGGCCATTTCTGCCCCCCCTGGGACCGGCTGAGCTAGAGGCCAAAATCTACAGGTAGGCACTTTGCAAAAAACACCTCTGTTTTCTGTAAAAAAAAAATGGGATGTGCCCACGTTGTGTTTTGGCCCATTTCCTTTTGTGGGCACTAGGCCTACCCACACAAGTGAGGTACCATTTTTATCGGGAGACTTGGGGGAACGCTGGGTGGAAGGAAATTTGTGGCTCCTCTCAGATTCCAGAACTTTCTGTCACCGAAATGTGAGGAAAATGTGTTTTTTTAGTCAAAGTTTGAGGTTTGCAAAGGATTCTGGGTAACAGAACCTGGTCAGAGCCCCACAAGTCACCCCATCTTGGATTCCCCTAGGTCTCTAGTTTTAAAAAATGCACAGGTTTATTAGGTTTCCCTAGGTGCCGGCTGAGCTAGGGGCCAAAATCTACAGGTAGGCCCTTTGCAAAAAACACCTCTGTTTTCTGTAAAAAAATGGGATGTGTCCACGTTGTGTTTTGGGCCATTTCCTTTCGTGGGCGCTAGGCCTACCCACACAAGTGAGGTACCATTTTTATCGGGAGACTTGGGGGAATGCTGGGTGGAAGGAAATTTGTGCCTCCTCTCAGATTCCAGAACTTTCTGTCACCCGAAATGTGAGGAAAATGTGTTTTTTTAGCCAAATTTTGAGGTTTGCAAAGGATTCTGGGTAACAGAACCTGGTCAGAGCCCCACAAGTCACCCCATCTTGGATTCCCCTAGGTCTCTAGTTTTCAAAAATGTGCTGGTTTGGTAGGTTTCCCTAGGTGCCGGCTGAGCTAGGGGCCAAAATCTACAGGTAGGCACTTTGCAAAAAACACCCCTGTTTTCTGTAAAAAAAATAAAATGGGATGTGCCCACGTTGTGTTTTGGGCCATTTCCTTTTGTGGGCATGAGGCCTACCCACACAAGTGAGGTACCACTTTTTATCGGGAGACTTGGGGGAACGCTGGGTGGAAGGAAATTTGTGGCTCCTCTCAGATTCCAGAACTTTCTGTCACCGAAATGTGAGGAAAATGTGTTTTTTTAGCCAAAGTTTGAGGTTCGCAAAGGATTCTGGGTAACAGAACCTGGTCAGAGCCCCACAAGTCACCCCATCTTGGATTCCCCTAGGTCTCTAGTTTAAAAAAATGTGCTGGTTTAGTAGGTTTCCCTAGGTGCCGGCTGAGCTAGGGGCCAAAATCTACAGGTAGGCACTTTGCAAAAAACACCTCTGTTTTCTGTAAAAAAATGGGATGTGTCCACGTTGTGTTTTGGGCCATTTCCTTTCATGGGCGCTAGGCCTACCTACACAAGTGAGGTACCAATTTTATCAGGAGACTTGGGGGAATGCTGGGTGGAAGGAAATTTGTGGCTCCTCTCAGATTGCAGAACTTGCTTTCACCCAAAATGTGAGGAAAATGTGTTTTTTAGCCAAATTCTGAGGTTTGCAAAGGATTCTGGGTAACAGAACCTGGTCAGAGCCCCACAAGTCACCCCATCTTGGATTCCCCTAGGTCTCTAGTTTTCAAAAATGCACAGGTTTGGTAGGTTTCCCTAGGTGCCGGCTGAGCTAGAGGCCAAAATCTACAGGTAGGCACTTTGCAAAAAACACCTCTGTTTTCTGTAAAAAAATGGGATGTGTCCACGTTGTGTTTTGGGCCATTTCCTTTTGTGGGCGCTAGGCCTACCCACACAAGTGAGGTAGCATTTTTTAGGGGAGACTTGGGGGAACGCTGGGTGGAAGGAAATTTGTGGCTCCTCTCAGATTCCAGAACTTTCTGTCACCGAAATGTGAGGAAAATGTGTTTTATTAGCCAAATTTTGAGGTTTGCAAAGGATTTGGGTAACAGAACCTGTTCAGAGCCCCACAAGTCACCCCATCTTGGATTCCCCTAGGTCTCTAGTTTTCAAAAATGTGCTGGTTTGGTAGGTTTCCCTAGGTGCAGGCTGAGCTAGGGGCCAAAATCTACAGGTAGGCACTTTGCAAAAAACACCTATGTTTTCTGTAAAACAATGGGATGTGTCCAAGTTGTGTTTTGGGCCATTTCCTTTCGTGGGCACTAGGCCTACCCACACAAGTGAGTTACCATTTTTATCGGGAGACTTGGGGGAACTCTGAGTGGAAGGAAATTTGAGGCTCCTCTCAGATTCCAGAACTTTCTGTCACCTAAATGTGAGGAAAATGTGTTTTTTTAGCCAAATTTTGAGGTTTGCAAAGGATTCTGGGTTGCAGAACCTGGTCAGAGCCCCACAAGTCACCTCATCTTGGATTCCCCTAGGTCTTTAGTTTTCAGAAATGCACAGGTTTGGTTGGTTTCCCTTGGTGCCGGCTGAGCTAGAGGCCAAAATCTACAGGTAGGAACTTTGCAAAAAACACCTCTGTTTTCTGTGAAAAAATGGGATGTGTCCACATTGTGTTTTGGGGCATTTCCTGTCGCGGGCGCTAGGCCTACCCACACAAGTGAGGTATAATTTTTATCGGGAGACTTGGGGAACATAGAATAGCAAAACAAGTGTTATTGCCCCTTGTCTTTCTCTACATTTTATCCTTCCAAATATAAGAGAGTGTGTAAAAAAGATGTCTATTTGAGATATGCCCTGTAATTCACATGCTAGTATGGGCACCCCAGAATTCAGAGATGTGCAACTAACCACTGCTCCTCAACACCTTATCTTGTGCCCATTTTGGAAATACAAAGGTTTTCTTGATAGCTATTTTTTACTCTTTATATTTCAGCAAATTAATTGCCGCAACCAGAAGAGTCCAGCAGACGTAACAGTATATTGCTTTCAAAAATCTGACATTGCAGGAAAAAGTTACAGAGTAAAACGTAGAGAAAAAGTGCAGATTTTTTCACCTCAATTTAATTTTTTCTTTTTTCAGTTGTTATTTTCTGTAGGAAACCCTTGTGGGATCTACACAAATTACCCCTTTCTGAATTCAGAATTTTGTCTACTTTTCAGAAATGTTGTGGTTTCTGGGATCCAGCATTGGTTTCATGCCCATTTCTGTCACTGACTGGAAGGAGGCTGAAAGCACAAAAAAACGTAAAAAATGGGGTATGTCCCGGTAAAATGCCAGAATTGTGTTGAAAAATTGGGTTTTCTGATTCAAGTCTGCCTGTTCCTGAAAGCTGGGAAGCTTGTGATTTTAGCACCGCAAACCCTTTGTTGATGCCATTTCCAGGGAAAAAACCACAAGCCTTCTTCTGCAGCCCCTTTTTCCAATTATTTTGAAAAAACACAATTTTCACTGTATTTTGGCTAATTTCTTAGCCTCCTTCTGGGGAACCCACAAAGTCTGGGACCTCTAGAATCCCTAGGATGTTGGGAAAAAAGGACGCAATTTTGGTGTGGGTAGCTTATTTGAACAAGAAGTTATGAGGACCTAAGCGCGAACTGCCCCAAATAGCCAAAAAAAGGCTCGGCACAGGAGGGGGAAAAGGCCTGGCAGCGAAGGGGTTAACCTCCTTCATTGAGCCTCCTTCAAACGAATGTTAGAGTAGTTTTGTGGCAACCACCGCTGTACTCCTCCACTGTTTAAATTTGTCTTAATTGTTGGACTGCCATGGGTAGAAATTAAGCCAATACAATTGTGTACTGTTTTCCATCCCTGCTGTGAGCACCATTATCCTAAGAAAGAAGGGGTTCCCACGTTTTCCTTCTCTTAGCTGAACCATTTAAACAATCCAGCCTGCTGATATGTTTCACAGAATCCACCCAATCTGACCAGGAGGATAATATATAGGGGGATAATATGTTGGAAACCCATTTATACATATTCCTCTGCATGCTATAATTATTAACATGAAAACCAGCTGAGCTTGATCTTCCTCAATTTTTGAGCAAACCCTCCACCTTCTATAATACCAAAAATAACCAAAGGGAGGTTTACCTCTATATATTTTGCTCCAGAATTCCTATTCCTGTTAGCACCTTACCCACTTCTTGCCAGAACAGCAGGGTGATCTAGACACTGCCAGAGGTAGTGGATGTAATCTGCATTTTCCAAGGCACATTTTGTGCAGCATCTCTTCTTCAGTCCTTCCAACTTTGAGAGTTTTGTTGGAGGCCAGTATGCCCTGTTCATGGTAAATAAATGGTTTCTCCTTAGAGGTGCAGATCCCAGGATTACCCATAGTGTAGCCATAGATACTTGCCATAGGTGTAGAATTTCTGATGTCAGCAGGTCCACCTTCCATAACTCCTCTTGCAGTGTGGGAGGGCCATCTTCACCTTGTACCAAAGTCCAGTACCACTTGGACTCTTCCTTTCTATGTATCTGAACAATCTGTAGTTCTTACTCCCATTTTATTCTAACCTCTATGTTAAATTGTTCTCAAGACCATCTTACAAGTTGATAGTATTTGAAACTAGAAAGTTTGTTGTTCGTCTCTTTTAATAAGGAATCCCACAAAATCAGAGATCCTTCTTGAAATAACTGGCCACATCTTACTATGCCTGCACTCAGCCATGGAATAGCTAGAACATCTTGCAGGCATGGGGGGAGGGGTGTCCCCAGAGATTTCCATATTGGAGCCAAGCAGAGGTTTTTGACAATAGTGTAATATATTTGGAGGTAGAGACCTTGAGATAAATATGCTTATAGGGTATTGGTGATGCTGGATATCTGATGATCCTGGATGGTTCTAGTTAGAGATTGGAAGGTGTAAGAAAAAGAATGGAACCTCATGAACTCCTCGTTGAATGTTCGGGCGACTAGAAAGTGAGTGTGGCCAGATGGTCAAATAGTACATTACCTATGTGCCCATGTGATTGTTAAGAATATTGGTGAAGGCATTATGATGGACTGTGTCAAAAGTAGTGGACAGGTCGAGAAGCACCAATCTCCATGAACATCACATGTTGAGGAAGCAAAGTGCATCATCCGTAAGCTGTAGAAGAGCAGGCTTTGTGCTGCAGCTCTGTGTTATTTCAGGTTGGAAATTATAACGTAGGTACTTGAACAAAATATACTGCGATATCGAATTAGCTACACAGCTTTCAATTACCTCCCTTAGGGACGGTAAGCCGAATACAGGGTAAACATTATTATGATCACTGATATCCTGTGAATGTTTTTTCAGAATGAGAGAGAATACACCTTGAGCCAGGGATGAAATAACAAAAGTGGTCCAGTATGGTATGATATGTCTAGCCAAATATTTAACAATGTGTGCAGGAACAGCATTGGTGAAGTGGTTCAATGGTTTCACATTGACAACAGTGTTGAGAAAATCACTCTTGGATATTTCACTACAGAGCTTTACAATGCAATTTGGGGCCATCTTGTAGGGCCGATGAGGGTAAAGAATGTTTGACAGATTTTACTTTCTCATAACAGAACTGCACAAAATCTTCACATTTTGGGCCAGATGTATGATTCTGGCCCATTGCGATTCGGTGATTGCGATTTCTTAAAAATCGCAAATGCAATTACCGAATCGCAAATTGCGATACTGGCCCCATTCGCAGCTATGGGCCTGTTGGGCCATAGCTGCGAATTTTTTGCATTTCCTAAATTGCGATTTCTGAACCAGAAATCGCAATTTGGGAAATGCAAAAGGCCAGAGTGCTGGGGGCCTAAGGGCCCCTCTCCTGCACCCCATTTTTTTTTTTTACCATGTAAAGTACACACATGCCAAAAGGGCATGTGTGCTTTACAGATTAAATTTAAAAATGCAGTTTTACTGCATTTTTAAATTTTGCACCAGGTTACCACCTGGTTGCAGACAATGGTATTTTGCATGTGCAAAATACCATTCTGCGAAAAATCGCAATTTGTGATTTTTTGCAGAATTGCCTTGCGACCTGGATTTTGTGAATCGCAAATTGAGATTAGCAAAATCCAGGTCGCAACGCAGAAAATCAAAATTTTTGCGATTTTCATTTTGTGGTCTGCGAATGCCTTTGATGCATTGCAGACCACGATTTTGCACTCGCAAACGGCCGATTTCGCCGTTTGCGAGTGCAAAATATTTTGATACATCTGGCCCTTTGATTCTGATGGAATGTTAGACATGTTGGAAATGTCTAACAAAGATTTGATGTTGCTGGCCTTTGCTGTGCTAATAAGTTTTTAGGGTCGAGCCTGCATCACATGCGCTTGCGCATGCGTTTCTCTAGCGAGTCGCTTTAGGAATTAAAAAGGTCTCGGAGCCCAGTCTACGTCACGTCAGTGTCTTTCATTGGTTTGTGGGCTTGCCTGTTAGAATCAGCTTGATTTAATTAGCGGAAGGCAAGCATACGTCATGCCTTTTCCGGTGGTTAACCCTCCTCAAGTGCATCGACCAAGTACAGAAAGCATGCTAGGTTCGCTGTTTTCCGTCCGGTTCATGGACTACTTTTTCTCTATTTTCGCAGCGCGATCTCGCTTGGCAGAAGTCGAGCGCTTTGCATAATATCGACCCTGTTACGCAGTTAATTCCACTTTACGTACATGGTTTATGTGGCAAGAAAAGTCAGGTTAGGAGTTTACAACGCTATTAGCTCTAACACGAGCAAACACGACACCCCTTGTATTGCAAATGCATGTCTTGTATTGCCACCTTTTAGACTGTGGCAACTTTATTATTATTATTTTTAACTGCGCATTCATGGACTCGTGTTACTTTATTTGTTTTTTGCTGATACAGACTGACTCCTCTGTCCTCATGTAGTTAGGTCACCTAGACGGTTTCATACACAGCGTCTACTAACTGGTTATACCACTTTTCTGAACTGCGCATTCTTGCACACTTGTCATTTAACTTTATTTTTTGTCAATATGACGCACTCAATCGCCCCTTATTTAGGTCAGCTCACTTTCCTGTTTGAACATGTAGTGCCTACTCAGGAGCATTAACAAACTATCCAGTGCATTGATGTGCCCACATAACTTAGAGAAATGCCTGCACCTCCTCATCACCGAGACATTTTCAGTTTAGCAGGGCTGTTCACTTTTCATTATGATACATGCAGTGCAACTCGGAAAGCGCTCTCGGTCCTCTTTACTGAGAAGTGTAATTTGCCTTCATTTTTCATCTTGTCAAATGCCACATTTTGCGCTGTGGTAATTTTAAAACGTGTTTTCCGATTAACACAATAGCGTGTGTGCGCGTTTTTGATTTTTGTTTCCTAATGATAAGCCATATATTTAAGTGACTGCAAGATTTTTTAATGTGAAAAGTAGTGTGTGCTTCCAAGCTTTGATGCAGGAAGCGTCTGTGCGCGTTTTATAAATATTTCTTTCTTTGCTTGTAATACAGGAAGTATTACAAGGAAAGAAAGAAATCTTCATAGGGCGCACAGATGCTTTGCAATCCTACTTGGGAGCATATAAAGTAGTTGCTTGCATAAGCAACCACCACTTTATTCAATAAATCAAAATTGCTTTACGAATTACAAACAAACTATTATATGCGTTTGATTTTTGGCAGAAAGGTTAATATATTTTAAAAACAAAGAATACTTACGTTTCGGTTCGAGACAGCAAATAAAGATCTCAAATCTGTACACAGACACACATTTGGCTGAGAGAATAGTGATTTATGTTAATAATTTACTCCTTTTGTTTGTGTCTGCAAAGAAACCAAATGCCACTTGTGAGCACGATAACAGTCTTTCCAGCCATGCTAGGTATTGCCAACTATATTCAAGCAGGCCCCTTTGGGAACAAAGCCTGAAAGGATTCTTCCTCCTTAAGTCACCTCTGACGTCATACTTGTGCCACAAATACACCTGCTCACGTTATACAAAATCTATCTATCATAAATTCTGAAAGCTTGGGTTGTTTTTCATCGGAACACTTTTTACTACCTGACTAGCTTATTTTTAACTTTTTAATTGAGCGCCTTTGTTGCTCTGGCAAGGCAGCGTGCATCTTCTTTTTTAAGTAATGTATGTGTTATGTAGGGAAAAGAGCTTTTATAGTCAGCGTTTAAAAAATTTGAATGAGGGTAACCTGTGGTGAATGATCAAACTAGCTGAGTCACTTAAAATGTAAAGCAGTTTGCTACGTAAGTTAAATAACTTTTCCAAAACAAAGGTTTCATGTAGCTATCATATTTCATGTAGCTATCATATGGAGCTTGTTTTGTTTTACACTTATGTTTGCTCAGTAGTAATAATAACGACGTTTGTGTGGGACTTCTTAGCGCACGTCCATGAGTTTTAGCTGTTTCTTTAGAAGGTGAAAAATCCCACTCAGTGGTTTGTCTTTGCGGTTTTACATAGATTGAACTCGTCCCTAAAGCATTGCAGCATTTTACATGACAACCAGTTACATTACACAAGGACACATTAAATTTTTTCCTTTAAGGCACAGGTCAATTTGCACAGAATAACAGGATGTTGAGCTGCTAAAGTAGCACAATCCTTATTTAAAAAAAAACTACTTTTGGTTATATACATACAAAATATGCTTTTAGCTCAACATGTTTCCGTAGAAAGTTAAATTATATCAGTGGGCCGCCATGTATGGCACTACCTCATGCTACCTCCTGCTGGTTATGGTTGAGCGCAAAGCGCTCTGCCCCTGCTGTAATCTCTCTATGGGCTTGTAAGCACAACCACCGCAAGCCCATGAGTTTGGTTGGTTTGTAGGCTTGCCTTTTAAATTTGCTTGCTTTCATTAGTGGAAGGCATGCATAAGTCATGCCTTTTCTGGTGTTTAGCCCTCCTCAAGTGCACCAGCCAACTACAGAAAACATAAGAGGCTCTGTGTTTTCCGTATGGTTTCTGGACTACTTTTTTTCTATTTATTTCCTATGCAGCACGATTTTCCTGGGCAGTAGTCGAGCGCTTTACATCACATCAACCCTGTTACATTGATAATGCGTTTGAATGGAGTGAACTTTTGTTTTACTTCTTATTTTCAATTTATGTGGCAAGAAATATACAGTTTGGAATTTACAACGCAAATAGCTCTCACTCGAGCAAATGCGAGACCCATTGCATTGCAAATGCTTGTTTATAAGTACTGCTAACTGCCCTGATTTCAGTCTAATTCAAAGGCGAATTTGTTTGTCTCCCCATGTTTTTCAGCACTCTAAGGAATTTCTGTTCTTAAATAGGTCTTTGAAAAATTACGCTGGTGAGGGTTTCAGACCCTTTTTTTTTAGGTCTCGGGTAAGACAGCACTTTTTGTTGCAAAACATGTTGTTAGCTTTAAGTGGGCTTAGAGCACACCCATTGTTTACCATTCGTTGGCTTCAATGCTATTCTTATGTGCTTCCTTCTTATTGGTCATTTTCCATTAGCTTTCCTTTATTTTCTTATGTTTATCTACCCCATGGAGCATGAACGTATTACTTGTGTCTTTACAGCGCTTATTTTTCAGGCACTGATTTTTTCTTTTTGTTTAAGCACTCTCCAATAGTGAATGTGTTTTTCTCTTGTCTTTTTAATATACTTCTTTCCACTTTGCGTTCCCCTTTTTCACCGTCTTCAACTGCTGTCCTTGCTCCAACCCCTCCCACCCACCTTCCCTTGCAGTTCTTGCTCCCCCACCACCCCAGTGTGCATTTGCCCCACAGTTTTGCCCACTGACCCTACATTGCCCATTTTGTCCCCCAGTCCTGCCCACATACTCTCACATCTGTGTGTTTCCCCAGCCCCTCTTGTTTATCTTCCTTTGGCCATGTGTTTCACCATCCCCTCCCGCCCACCCTCCATAGTCTGTCTGTTTCCCCATTTCCTTTTCTAACCATCCTTGATTGCATGTACTGTCCCGGCTTCACCCTCCCACCCTCAACTGTCAGCTTGCTTCCCTAATCCGTCCCACTTGCCCTCCGCTTGTCAGCTTGGTAGCTGAGCCTCTTGTGCCTGCCTCCATTGTCAGCACACACAGAAAGAGCAAATCGCCATTTAAGATTCTTTTTGTGCAGAAAGGTGTTCCTTTCTGCACAAAAACAATCTCCACCTTAATGCAGTCAATCTTGCACTATGGTGCAAGGGTTGCTGCATTGGCGCATGGCAGCATATTTAGCAACGGATTTAGCAACGGAGCAGGAGGAAATACAGGGGTGAGCCGTATTCTAGTAAATACAGCGCATCCCTGTGTTTTGAAAATTATGGTGCGCGACGCTAA
Source organism: Pleurodeles waltl (assembly GCF_031143425.1). Taxonomy (NCBI): domain Eukaryota; kingdom Metazoa; phylum Chordata; class Amphibia; order Caudata; family Salamandridae; genus Pleurodeles; species Pleurodeles waltl. The sequence continues at coordinate 1,328,971,580 of NC_090445.1, forward strand.
CAAATTTGGCGCAGCGACGAGCACCGGCATTTTCTCTTAAATCTGGCCCACTTTAAGGGCATGTTGCACCCCAAAGGTGGCCATGCGAAGCAACTACATGTTATTTGTCTGGCAAAAAGATAATTATTTTAAAGGTTAAAATACCTATAATATTTGAAAAATTCCCTAACCACAAACTTAACCAACAGAAATTGTATTCTGAAAATGCAGCTAGAAATTCAATGACAATTCAAAGAATACTCATTCAAAGTAAGGTGCATAGTCTAAAAAAATATTGGTCCTAAATAAATGTCAAAAGATAAAGCTGCGATCATCGTCCTTGCTCAAGAGCGTAAAACATGGAGAATTTATTTTGTTAAGATCCCGTTTAATGACTGAGGCCCTCATTACGAGGCTGGCGGTCATCAGACTTCCAGCCTCGCTGTGGCGGTTTTACCGCCGTGGACCCGGTGGTAAAGACCGCCACATTACAAGTTGTGGGCTTTGGCAGAAGCCCCATTCCTGTCACCGGCACACACATGTACACATGTCCCCACACCTCCATGCACCCCTCCACACATCCACACACATCCATGCACCCCGGTCCACACACTTGCACACAACCCCCCAACCAACTGCACATATCCATACAAACACCCCCACCGGCTCTCACACTAATATACACCCCCCCACTTGCACTCACACATACACCCCTCTCCCCAATCATTCATATCCCACCCCCTCCGCATTCATGAACACCCCCAGCCCCTCCACGCATGCATAAATTCACACACTCCCCCTGCGCATACGCACACTTACACACACACACCCCTCTTCCGCACACTTGCACAAAGACACCCCACTCACTCGCAGACTTCCACACAGACACCCCCACTCACTCACAGACTTGCACACATGCATCCCAATAGACACACCTACTCACTCGCACCCAACACCCCCCTCCACATACCTGTAGACACACCCCCCAACCGCACACATACATCCAGACAACCCCACTCGCTTGCTCACAAACACGCACTCTGACACCCCCATTTGCACACATACACGCACTCGGACATCCCCATTCGCACACATCTACGCACACACATGCACCCAACTATCCCCTCCCCCTTTTTGGACAATCAACTTAGCTCTTCTGGCAAGCTGGTCATCCGGGGGAGGATGGGTCCTGGCAGTTTTGCACCGCCAGCACAACCACGCAAGCAAGACTCCACCAAGCCGTATTATAGCTCGTAATAAGGCAGGCAAAGTCTTGCTGGTGTGATGGTGCTGGTGATGCAACCACCTCTTCAGCTCCATCGGTCAGGCCGAAGGAGTTGGACTTCCGCCCACAAATGGGCAGAAGTCCAACCACTCCTAATATGGCGGTCTGTTGGCTGCAGCAGCCTTAAGTTGTAATGAGGGCCTGAGTCCTTATAATTCAATAGATGTATTTTAAGGCACTGCTCAATTGTGCTAATGGCAGCCCTAAAACCATATTGCAGGTCGGAAATGATATGATTATCATTGGCCCAGTTGATCAACCTGCCCATAACAATTGTAACTGAACATTTTAGAAATCAAGCAGGGAAATTGACCTAAAACATCAGGAATCTACGTTACCAACCTTTAAAAAAAAAAAAAAAAAGAACAATAATTGACTTTGACCACAACAGGGAAAATACAGATGCTGCTGTATTTAGAACGTAATTAATACCCGGTGCACAGAAATTAATGTTATTTGTATAGAAAATTAATAAGCACCCCATCGAGCCCAGGTGCCTTCCTATTAGTAATTATCATGATTGCCATTACAACCTGCTCAACAGAAAAACAGTGTGAGGGAAACAAAGCAATCAATGATTTAGATCAGTGTCTGGCACAGTGTTTTGTGCAGAATAAGTTTCACTAAAATGGGTAACCCCACATCGGCCTGAATGGACACTTCTAAAATAGGATAACGACTGTCAGCAAAAGAGGATACTTCAGCGCCTTCCAGAAATCACCACAATCCTTTAGAGTTAGTATCTCGTAACTTACTCCAAGCTTCCTCCCTTGTCAACAGTGAACTGCAGTAGGCACTTCTACAGTTCAGAACCTCAGCCTTGTAGCAATGTATTTTTTAGGGGTGGGTCACACAAGAGATTACTATGGGTCATCATGTGCAGCATGTCAAACCGTTTCTAAATTGTTACCTCTTTACATTTAACGGAAATGGGAAGAGACCTTTTCACCACGTTGCAATTCGAATTGAAGGAAGTTCATATTGAAACAGGATCGGCATTATCATAAAGTCATCATACCATCTCCTTGAAAGTTGCAGCTACCAGTTCTCTAATAAATATAGAGTGGTTTACCGAAGCCCATCTGAGTCCAACACCTTTATCGTGAATGATTTCTGTCCCAGGGTAAGTGGATGCAATCTGCTATTTATAAGTATTCAAGGCCAAAGAGGCATCTACATGAATGTGGTCACAGAAACTGGCAACAAATATTTTGAAAATGGTTGTCATTGGAATAAAAATGAAGTCAATTGTGCTGCTCAGTCCTTTACCAGTAAAGCTGGGAAAGTTAGGAGTCTCACATTCGTCATCCTACTCGATACTGTTCAGGTTGAAATCTGAGATCAAATAATTAAAAACCTCCCCTTCATGTATAAAGTGTAATGCGAACCTTGAGGCAGCTAAGAGGTTGGAAACATTGTAGATCTTAATAAAGCAGTGTGATGGAATAAAAAGGTATCAAAGGGCTTAATAAAAGTGACCCTCTTCAATATTATTCTGTTTTTATTATATGCCTGCCACGTTGTATTAAAATATATTCAAATTGTTTGGAGGGACTTAGGCAGGTGAGAAGTAAGAAGGTTTGGAGTTCACAAGAGCAGGATCACAGAACACCGCTTCTGGGTTCGAAGAGAGTAGTCAATCATTGCTATCCAGATACTTCAAAGATATAAAAGTATTATGTGCGGGGATTGTTAGAAATGGGGTCTTTGGTTGACAGTCAGGTTACCCCCTGTTCAAGCAAGGACCCTCACTCTAGTCAGGGTAAAAGAGAATCACCCTCAGCTAACCCCTGCTTACCCCCTTGGTAGCTTGGCAGAGCAGTAGGCTTAACTTCAGAGTGCTAGGTGTAAAGCATTTGTACCAACACACACAGTAACTTAATGAAAACACTACAAAATGAAACAACACCAGTTTAGAAAATTAGGAAATATTTATCTAAACAAATCAAGACCAAAACGACAAAAATCCACAATACAGGGAGTGCAGAATTATTAGGCAAATGAGTATTTTGACCACATCATCCTCTTTATGCATGTTGTCTTACTCCAAGCTGTATAGGCTCGAAAGACTACTACCAATTAAGCATATTAGGTGATGTGCATCTCTGTAATGAGAAGGGGTGTGGTCTAATGACATCAACACCCTATATCAGGTGTGCATAATTATTAGGCAACTTCCTTTCCTTTGGCAAAATGGGTCAAAAGAAGGACTTGACAGGCTCAGAAAAGTCAAAAATAGTGAGATATCTTGCAGAGGGATGCAGCACTCTTAAAATTGCAAAGCTTCTGAAGCGTGATCATCGAACAATCAAGCGTTTCATTCAAAATAGTCAACAGGGTCGCAAGAAGCGTGTGGAAAAACCAAGGCGCAAAATAACTGCCCATGAACTGAGAAAAGTCAAGCGTGCAGCTGCCACGATGCCACTTGCCACCAGTTTGGCCATATTTCAGAGCTGCAACATCACTGGAGTGCCCAAAAGCACAAGGTGTGCAATACTCAGAGACATGGCCAAGGTAAGAAAGGCTGAAAGACGACCACCACTGAACAAGACACACAAGCTGAAACGTCAAGACTGGGCCAAGAAATATCTCAAGACTGATTTTTCTAAGGTTTTATGGACTGATGAAATGAGAGTGAGTCTTGATGGGCCAGATGGATGGGCCGGTGGCTGGATTGGTAAAGGGCAGAGAGCTCCAGTCCGACTCAGACGCCAGCAAGGTGGAGGTGGAGTACTGGTTTGGGCTGGTATCATCAAAGATGAGCTTGTGGGGCCTTTTCGGGTTGAGGATGGAGTCAAGCTCAACTCCCAGTCCTACTGCCAGTTCCTGGAAGACACCTTCTTCAAGCAGTGGTACAGGAAGAAGTCTGCATCCTTCAAGAAAAACATGATTTTCATGCAGGACAATGCTCCATCACACGCGTCCAAGTACTCCACAACGTGGCTGGCAAGAAAGGGTATAAAAGAAGGAAATCTAATGACATGGCCTCCTTGTTCACCTGATCTGAACCCCATTGAGAACCTGTGGTCCATCATCAAATGTGAGATTTACAAGGAGGGAAAACAGTACACCTCTCTGAACAGTGTCTGGGAGGCTGTGGTTGCTGCTGCACGCAATGTTGATGGTGAACAGATCAAAACACTGACAGAATCCATGGATGGCAGGCTTTTGAGTGTCCTTGCAAAGAAAGGTGGCTATATTGGTCACTGATTTGTTTTTGTTTTGTTTTTGAATGTCAGAAATGTATATTTGTGAATGTTGAGATGTTATATTGGTTTCACTGGTAATAATAAATAATTGAAATGGGTATATATTTGTTTTTTGTTAAGTTGCCTAATAATTATGCACAGTAATAGTCACCTGCACACACAGATATCCCCCTAACATAGCTAAAACTAAAAACAAACTAAAAACTACTTCCAAAAATATTCAGCTTTGATATTAATGAGTTTTTTGGGTTCATTGAGAACATGGTTGTTGTTCAATAATAAAATTAATCCTCAAAAATACAACTTGCCTAATAATTCTGCACTCCCTGTACAGAAGTCAAGTTATCAATAAAAATGCAAAAAGAGTCTTTAGTTTTAAACCCACACTAATGCTGTCAACATGAAAAAGTAAGTTGGGCGCATCAAAAATAACCCTGCATGGGAGAGTGCACGTCAAAAAGGGCTTGCGATGCGTTGATTACACTCACGCGCGGGACCGTGCATCGTTTCTCCTTTCGCTGGGTCGGTGGTGCGTCGTTTCTTCTCTCCGCAGGAGAGCGATGCGTCAATCCGGTCAGGGCTCTCGGGTCCGGGCAGGCCTTGTATTGTTTTTCCATGCACAGCGGTACTTGAGTCAGAAATCCAGCCGCACGATGATCCGAAAACCCCACAGAGCGGGTTGTGCTCTCCCAGCCTGTGTCAGCGATGCTGCGCGTTGTTTCTCCTGCTCAGTGCGTTGATTCTTCGGTCGCATTTCCTGCAAGCGTTGTTTCTCAGCTGCAGAGCCGGCAGCGCGTCGTTTCTTCAGCGGCAGATCGAAGTTGCAACGATCTTTTCCCCGCACAGTGCTCTGCGCATGGATTTCCTTGCCAGCCTCCTTTCAGGGTCCCAGGGACTGGATGGCACCACACGGCAGAGTAGGAGCCTCTCTAGAGACTCCAGGTGCTGGCAGAGAGAAGTCTTTACCGACCCTGAGACTTCAAACAACAGGAGGAAAGCTCTAAATCAAGCCATTGGAGATTTCTTCTCAAGATGGAAGGCACACAAAGTCCAGTCTTTGCCCTCTTACTCTGGCAGAAGCAGCAACTGCAGGATAGCTCCACAAAGCACAGCCACAGTCAGGGCGGGGAAGCTCTTCTTCCTCAGTTCTTCAGTTCTTCTTCAGGCAGAGGTTCCTCTTGTTTCCAGAAGTGTTTCTAAAGTCTGTGGTTTTGGGTGCCCTTCTTATACCCAATTTCTCCTTTGAAGTAGGCCTACTTCAAAGTAAAGACTCTTTTGAATGTGAAATCCTGCCTTGCCCAGGCCAGGCCCCAGACACTCACCAGGGGGTCGGAGACTGCATTGTGTGAGGACAGGCACAGCCCTTTCAGGTTTAAGTGACCACTCCTCCCCTCCCTCCTAGCACAGATGTCTCATCAGGAAATGCAGACTACACCCCAGGTCCCTTTGTGTCACTGTCTAGTGTGAAGTGCAACTGACCCAGACTGGGAATCCACAAACAGGCAGAGTCACAGAAATGGTATAAGCAAGAAAATGCTCACTTTCTAAAAGTGGCATTTTCAAACACACAATCTTAAAACCAACTTTAAGAAAAGATGGATTTTTAAATTGTGAGCTCAGAGACCCCAAACTCCACTTGTCCATCCACTCCCAAAGGGAATCTACACTTAAATCAGATTTAAAGGTAGCCCCCCATGTTAACCTATGAGAGGGACAGGCCTTGCAACAGTGAAAAACGAATTTAGCAATATTTCACAGTCAGGACATATAAAACACATTACTATATGTCCTACCTTAACCATACACTGCACCCTGCCCTTGGGGCTACCAAGGGCCTACCTTCGCGGTGTCTGACATGTAAGAAAATGGAAGGTGTAGGCCTGGCAAGTGGGTACACTTGCCAAGTCCAATTTACAGTTAAAACTGCACACACAGGCACTGCAGTGGCAGGCCTGAGACATGATTACAGAGCTTCTTATGTGGGTGGAACAACCAGTGCTGCATTTGATTTACAGGCCCTGGGCACCTCTAGTGCACTGTACTAGGGACCTACTAATAAATTAAATAGCAGTGGTAAAGTGCCCAGAGTAACAAAAACAGGAAAATCAGAGTCCAGCACACATCAACAACCTGGGGAACAGAGGCAAAAAGTTAAGGGAGACCACGCCAAGGATGAATAGTCTAATACGTGTCCCCCCCAGCTGAAAGTGGGGAGCAACTACCCAACCTCATGGGAGTTCTCATCACTAAGGCAGAAGAACTGGACAGACCATCAGCATTGGCGTGCTCTGTACCAGGACGGTGTTCCACCTTAAAGTCCATCCCCTGTAGGGAAATTTGGATTCTCACCTCTCATCTGCATTAACCATCTGAGGGACCTGTGGTCGGTCTGAACTCGGACGTGAGTCCCAAACAAGTAGGGTCTTAGCTTCTTCAGTGCCCAGACCACAGCAAACGCTTCACGTTCTATGGCACTCCACCTACGTTCCCTGGGTAGTAACCTCCTGCTAATGAAGGCTACGGGTTGATCTAGGCCCTCTTCATTAAGCTGCAAGAGTACTGCTCCAATACCATGCTCTGAGGCGTCTGTTTGCACAACAAACTCCTTGGAGTAGTCAGGTGCCTTCAGCACAGGTGCTGTGCACATGGCAGCCTTCAGGGCATCAAAAGCGTTCTGGCAAGCAAAGATCACTTTCCTGGGTTGCTTCTTATAAGTCAACTCAGTTAAGGGGGTAACAATGGTACCATATCCCTTAACAAACCTCCTGTAGTATCCTGTGAGACCTAAAAAGGCTCTCACTTCAGTCTGGGTCTTGGGAGGTTTCCAAGCCAGAATCGTGTCAATCTTAGGCTGTAGGGTTGCCACCTGGCCACTCCCCACCTGGTGTCCTAAGTACACCACAGAACCCCGCCCTATTTGGCACTTGCCTGCCTTAATAGTGAGGCCTGCCTTCTGCAGGGCCTCTAACACTCTCCAGAGGTGTTGCAGGTGTTCCTCCCATGTGGAACTAAACATAGCAATGTCATCCAGGTAGGCGGCACTGAACTCATCCAGTCCTGCCAACACCTGGTTGACAAACATCTGAAAGGTGGCAGGGGCATTCTTCATCCCAAATGGCATCACTTTAAATTGAAAGTGCCCATCTGGGGTAGAGAATGCTGACCTCTCCTTGGCCCCCTCAGTTAAGGCAATCTGCCAGTACCCAGATGTTAAGTCAAACGCACTGAGGTACTTGGCAGCCCCTAACCGGTCAATGAGCTCATCATCCCAGGGGATGGGGTGTGCGTCAGTCTTGCTGACCGCATTGATTCCCCGGTAGTTCACACAGAACCTAAGTTCTGGAGTGGCACCAGGTGCAGCAGCCTTTGGTACCAATACCACTGGGCTGGCCCAAGGACTGCTGGAGTGCTCAATAACCCCTAAGGCAAGCATTTTGGATAGCTCATCCTTAATGCATGCCCTGACCCAGTCAGTCACCCTGTAAACCGACTGTTTAATGGGTGTACTGTCCCCAGTGTCCACATCATGTGTGCACAAGTGTGTGACTCCTGGGATCAGGGAAAACAGTGAGGAAAACTGTACCAACATGTGGCGGCAGTCACCTTGCTGCTCTCAGACAGGGAGGGGGAGAGGATCACTTCCTCCACTGACCGATCTTTTTCTCCTGCAGACAGGAGGTCAGGAAGAGGCTCACTCTCCTCCTCTACCCCATCATCTGTCGCAAGGAGCATGGACAATTCCGTCTGCTCAAAGTGAGGTTTGAGGTGGTTGACATCCAGGACCCTTAAAGGGTTCCTCGGAGACCGCAAGTCCATCAGATAGGTGACTTCACTCTTGCGCTCCACCACCTCAAATGGCCCAGTTTACTTATCCTGGAGCGCCCTAGGCTCCACTGGTGCCATCACCCACACTTTTTGTCCAGGTTGAAACTGACCAGAGTAGCATTCTGGTCATACCAGCGTTTCATGTCCTCCTGGCTTTCTTCCAGGTTCTCCTGAGCGAGAGTCCTGAAGCGGGCAGTGTGGTTTCTCAGAGCCAGCATGTAACTGAATACATCCTGGGGGGTTTACCAGGAGCTTTCTCCAAAGCTTCCTTAACCAGACTCAAAGGTCCCCTTACAGGGTGGCCATAAATCAGCTCAAAGGGACTAAACCCATGTCCCTTTTGAGGCACCTCTCTGTAGGCGAACAAAAGGCATGACAAGAGGACATCCCACTTCCGCCTCAAGGGCTCTGACAGGCCCATGATCATGCCTTTTAAGATGCGGTTGAATCTCTCAACCAGACCATTACTTTGGGGGTGGTAAGGGGTTGTGAACTTGTAGGTTACACCACACTCCTTCCACAGAGACTTTATATACATGGATATGAAGTTGGTACCCCTATCAGATACCACTTCCTTGGGGAAGTGATTGATCTCAAAGGAATGGCTTCTGGGTACCGGGTGGCATGGTCTACCTCGCCCAGGATAAACCTGTTGCCCATGGCTGTCTTGGGATCCAGAGGCCCCACAATGTCAATGCCTACCCTCTCAAAGGGAGTACTGACTACAGGCAAAGGCTGGAGGGGAGCCTTACGTTTCCTCCCACTCTTGCCACTTACCTGACAGGTCTGACAAGACCTGCAATGTGCATCTGAGTGCCTGCACATTAGGGGTCAGTAAAAGTGGGTGACAAGCCTCTCAAAGGTCTTGTCCTGCCCAAATGTCCAGCTAACAGCACATCATGAGCCAACCCCAGTAGGAAAGTCCTGAAGCACTGGGGTACCACCAGCACACGGGCTGACCCAGGCTCAGGAACCTTAGGCTCGCCATACAGGAGGTCATCCTCCCAATATATCAGGTGTGATCCTGGCTCCATGCCAGCCGCCTGGTCTGCAGCCTGCTGCCGTAAACCCTCCAAAGTAGGGCATGTCTTCTGTGCTGCACAGAATGCTTCCCTGGTGGGCCCCCCTTCCTGCTGCCAGTGCGACAGATCAGGGACCTCCCCCAGTTCAGCCACCTGTTCCCCTGTAGGCTCCGGGGCGTCACCCTCAGGCTCCGCCTCCTCCCGGACCATGGGAACTTCTAGGGCCGGTTTCCCACACCCCTGCCTTTCCTCTTCTTGGTGGTCCCCTGGGCCACTGTTTCAGGCTCCAGGGTCTCTTGATTACCCTGACGGGCTGCCATTGACCGGGTGGATACGCATACCCACCCAGGCAGACCCAACATCTCTAAGTGAGACCTGTGTTCCACCTCCTTCCAAGGGGAATCCTCCAGGTCATTGCCTAGCAAACAATCAACAGGCATGGTTGGACTCACAGCTACCTTCAAGGAACCTGAGACCCCCCCCATTCAAAGGGAACCTGCACCACTCTGCACAGGCACTCTGAGTTGTCCACTGCAACTACTTGGTGAGGTACCTGGGGATCTATCTGCTCTTCAGACACCAGCTGAGTCCTCACTGTAGTCACGCTGGCTCCTGTGTCTTTCAGAGCCTCCACCCTCTGTCCATTAATGGTCACCCACTGCCTGTACTTCTTAGTGTTTTCAGGCCCTAGGGTTCTCTGGACCATCTCACTGCCCCCTAGTGAGACAAGGGTCATCTCAGCTGGTTCCCACCCACCTGAAACCAACTCCTCCCCAAGCGCTACACTGGCCAAACCCTGGGATGGCGCACCAGTGGGTGCCGGTGTACTTTTGGGGCATTTGGGGTCCCCCCTCACATGACCCACCTGGTCACATGCGTAGCACTTACGTGGGGGACCACCTGCCACTGGCTTCCCTTGGGAGAACCATGGCTTCTTTTCACTGGGGGGTTGGGAATCCTTACCCTGAGAATCAGTTTGTGGCCCTTTAGAGAACTCCTCCTGTTTACCCTTACCACCCTTTCATCTGAGAGGGACCCTGTCCACCCCTGGCGTGGTCTCCCCCATACTTCTTCTGGACCCTGGTGCTCTCCCAGCGGTCCGCTTCCTGCACAAGCTTCCAGGGGTCAGTCAGCTTGATGCCAATGAGGTGCTGGCACAGCTCTGGAAAACATAAACTGTACAAGTGCTCCCAAGCAAACAGATTGTAAAGCCCCTCATATGTAGTTACCTTACTGCCCTTCACCCATCCATCCAGTGACCTGCAATAAGAATCAACACATTCTAACCATGTTTGGGATTCCTTCTTCTTGTAGGATCTAAACTTATCCTTGTACTGCTCAGGGGTAAGACCATAACTTGTAAGCAATGCATCCTTCATGCGAGAGTAGGTGAGATTCTGTGCATCCCCTAGGGCTGTCAGTGTATCCCTCCCCTCTACCTCAAAGTGCTCGCACAGACCTACCCCCAATGAGCTTCAGGGACCAGATCCATATGGAGAGCAGACTCATACCCCTTAAACCACAAGTATATGCCGTCCTCCCTTTTATAATCCTTCACAAGATCTTTAGGAATGTGCACCCTCCTTTCAGGCTGCACTGTGATGTGGCTGCCACCATCCCTACTAGACTAGCTCCTCTGATCCAGCTCTATCAAGCTACACTCATGAGCCAACAAAAGCTTCTTTTCTTCTAGGGCCATCCTCATTTTCCCCAACTGGCCCTCCCACAATACCATTGTGTATGGATTGCACTTCCTCCTCCTCATCTTCCTCATCCTCTGTGTGCCCTCCAGTGCTCTTGGCTGTCACCCAGACCCTTAGCGCCTTTTGCGGATCCTCCTTCTTGGATGAGCTCTTAATGGGACAGTTAAAGCTTTTACAGAACTCTTTTAACTGTACCTTGGTATAGCTATCCAATTTCTCCAGGTCAAAAGCAGCTCCAACTGATGCATCTCCAGATTGAGACATGATGAAAAGTCAACAAAAGTGCAAAGTTCCAAAAAGCAGAAAAGTTCCCAACTGAAGTTCAGAAGTCAATCAAGGATGGCCACAAAAATGGATGTAGGGAGAAATCCAAGCAAAAGAGAAAAATCAAAGATCACCAAACAAGTAGTATTTGGTCCCATAGTGGTCTGCACTCAAAATAGTAGTGTACACTTAATTACTGTATGTCAAGTACAAATACAAGTCCAAATCACAAGCGCTGATCAACAATGTTAGAAATGGGGTCTTTGGTTGACAGTCAGGTTACCCCCTGTTCAAGCAAGGACCCTCACTCTAGTCAGGGTAAAAGAGAATCACCTTCAGCTAACCCCTGCTTACCCCCTTGGTAGCTTGGCAAAGCAGTAGGCTTAACTTCAGAATGCTAGGTGTAAAGTACACGTACCAACACACACAGTAACTTAATAAAAACACTACAAAATGACACAGCACCAGTTTAGAAAAATAGGAAATATGTATCTAAACAAAACAAGACCAAAACGACAAAAATCCACAATACAGAATTCAAGTTATCAATAAAAAAGCAAAAAGAGTCTTTATGTAGTTTTAAACACACACTAACGCTGTCAGCGTGAAAAAGTACCTTGGGCGCATCAAAAATAACTCCGCATGGGCGAGTGCGTGTTAAAAAGGGCTTGCGATGCATTGAGTCCACTCAGAAGCGGGACTGTACGTCGTTTCTCCTTTCATCGGGTCGTGAGCGCGTCGTTTCTTCTCTCCGCAGGAGAGTGATGCGTCAATCCGGTCAGCGCTACTGGGTCCGGGCAGGCCTTGCGTTGTTTTTCCACGCACATCGATACTTGAGTCGGAAATCCAGCCGCACGATGATCTGAAAACCCCACAGCGCGGGTTGTGATCTCCCAGCCTCCGTCAGCGATGCTGCGCATCGTTTCTCCTGCTCCGTGCATCGATTCTTCAGTCACGTTTCCTGCGATCGTTGTTTCTCAGCTGAGGAGCCGGCGGCGCGCCGTTTCTTCAGCCGCAGATCGGAGTCGCGTCAATCTTTTCCCCGCACAGCGCTCTGTACGTGGATTTCCTTCTCCTTAGGCTGCCAGCTTCTCCTTTCAGGGTCCCAGGAACTGGATGGGCACCACAGGGCAGAGTAGGTGTCTCTCCAGAGACTCCAGGTGCTGGCAGAGAGAAGTGTTTACTGTCCCTGAGACTTCAAACAACGGGAGGCAAGCTCTAAATCAAGCCCTTGGAGATTTCTTCTCAAGATGGAAGGCATACAAAGTCCAGTCTTTGCCCTCTTACTCTGGCAGAAGCAGCAACTGCAGAATAGCTCCACAAAGCACAGTCACAGGCAGGGCAGCTCTTCTTCCTCAGCTCTTCAACTCTTCTCTAGGCAGAGGTTCCTCTTGTTTCCAGGAGTGTTTCTAAAGTCTGTGGTTTTGGGTGCCCTTCTTATACCCAATTTCTCCTTTGAAGTAGGCCTACTTCAAAGTAAAGTCTCTTTTGAATGTGAAATCCTGCCTTGCCCAGGCCAGGCCCCAGACACTCACCAGGGGGTCAGAGACTCCATTGTGTGAGGACTGGCACAGGCCTTTCAGGTGTGAGTGACCACTCCTCTCCTCCCTCCTAGCACAGATGGCTCATCAGGAAATGCAGACTACACCCCAGCTCCCTTTGTGTCACTGTCTAGTGTGAGGTGTAACCAGCCCAACTGTCAAACTGACTCAGACAGGGAATCCACAAACAGGCAGAGTCACAGAAATGATATAAGCAAGAAAATGCTCACTTTCTAAAAGTGGCATTTTCAAACACACAGTCTTAAAATCAACTTTACTAAAAGATGTATTTTTAAATTGTGAACTCAGAGACCCAAAACTCCACATGTCCATCCACTCCCAAAGGGAATCTACACTTTAATCAGATTTAAAGGTAGCCCCCATGTTAACCTATGAGAGGGACAGGCCCTGCAACAGTGAAAAACGAATTTAGCAATATTTCACTGTCAGAACATATAAAACACATTACTATAGGGGTTATTCTAACTTTGGAGGAGGTGTTAATCCGTCCCAAAAGTGACGGAAAAGTGACGGATTTACCACCAGCCGTATTACGAGTCCATTATATCCTATGGAACTCGTAATACGGCTGGTGGTATATCCGTCACTTTACCGTCACTTTTGGGACGGATTAACACTCCTCCAAAGTTAGAATAACCCCCTATATGTCCTACCTTAACCATACACTGCACCCTGCCCTTGGGGCCACCTAGGGCCTACCGTAGGGGTGTCTGCCGTGAAAAAAGGGAAGGTTTAGGCCTGGCAAGTGGGTACACTTGCCAAGTCCAATTTACATTTATAACTGTACACACAGACACTGCAGTGGCAGGTCTGAGACATGATTACAAAGCTACTTATGTGGGTGGAACAACCAGTGCTGCAGGCCCACTAGTGGCATTTGATTTACAGGCCCTGGGCACCTCTAGTGCACTGTAGTAGGGACTTACTAATAAATCAAATATGCCAATCATGGATAGGCCTATTACATATACATTTTGTAAAGGAGCACTTGCACTTTAGCACTGGTTAGCAAAACAGCACAGTTGGTACCTAGAAAGAAAAGGCACAAAAAGTCAATCAGTCACATTGTCATAGCTACCTAACCACGGTATGGACCAGCAGCAAAGTCAGTCTTCGTCTTCAGGTCATCAATCGATCAACATTGCATCAGGCTCTCAAGACCATGAGGCCAATGACAGAATCTCGGATCTCTTCGAAAGTCCACGTCTAGCCTGTAACATCTATTCTCTCCAAAGGTGCTCTTTCTGGCATCTGAAGTTTTCTCCCTTTGTCGCAACATTATATTAAAATTACCCAGCCTGTCCCCCAAATCCTAATTGGTCAATTAGTCACCATATATGATGCTGTCCAATAACTTTTATTTTACAAATCTATACTACGCCGTTCTCAGGGTATCGATTGGTTCACTGTACGATGTCCTCATCATCTGGCTCATCAGGTATCGAAAATGTTGCATCTTCTTCTCCAGTCAGTGTCTCTATTGTTCGAGTCCTGGGAAAGTACATCTTGTCTGCTTTACACTGAATTGGTTACATACTCTAGTCGCTCATCTCCTCTCCGTTGGTTCATTGCAGAATATTATAGCTAATCAAATTTTATTAACACAAGTAGTTATGGGTCAGTTCAACGTATCAGCTTTTCTACATTGCATGATTATTCAGCTTCTGCATGAAGCCTGGCAAAACTAGGCCACAACTTCGGCTAAGTTAGCTCTATAATATTATGCAAAACATATGTTATATAGCTCAATATCACATATTACTACAATATTGTTAAACATTTTTAACATTTTCACATATTTTTTGTCATTTTAGTATAATTCGTGAATTTTGGTAGCCACTCTCTTTGAGCACATTTTCAAAAGTGCACATTATTTTTCTACATTAATTTTCTTCTACAATTTGTTATTAATATTCAAAATGCATAAACACTTGTTAATAATTTTAATTAACAAAACTGCTTCAGCAATCCCTCCTCTGATGACTACGTATGTCATCACACTACTTTTACCAACATGATTTTCATAAGTCACTCTCCTCAGTATTTTGTCTTCTTCTCAAATCTTCCCTATAAATTATTTTCCTGTCTTGCTCTCCCCTCCTCTAATTATTTTTCAACCTTTTCTATTTAATCTTTTGACACAATTTACATAAACCCCATAATCCTAATATGCAAGCAATCACAATTAATATTCCCTGAATGATTTTTAATAATACCCCATTCTACATGTTACTAAGGCATTTTCCCACTGAAGCAAATCCTTTTCAAACCTTTTCTCAAACACCTGGCTCCTACAATTCTTTCAAATCCTTACTTATGTTAGTCAGGTTAGTAAGCAAGTCTCTTATCTCCTTACTATTGTAAGGGATATACAAACAACAATTCCTAGAGTTAATCATTTTACAGACTCCGCCGTCCTTCGCTAGAAGGATGTCTAAAGCAAGGCGATTCGGAAGCATCATAGCTCTAACCGCTGCTAATTCTGTATCTATCAGGAATATTGCCCCTGTAAAATTTGTCAGCATGTTATCCACAATAGTAGACAACTTTCGTATCTTGATTGAATTTAGGTGACTCCCAGTGAAGGAATCACTGCACCAAATATATCTCCCACAATAACAGAAGAGGTTTCTCTCCTCTGTTGCTTTTGATGTAATTCAGTAAATTTCGGAAACTTCTTTAAGTCATCTATCTGATAAATCTTTGGGAAAACTATTCCCAAATAACATGTCCAATACGGTAATAAGCATTAAGTCCACATATATAATAGATACCAGGAATCGCAGGGTCCTGACCTTCAACATAAAAGTCCATTTACTCTGAAACAAAAACACATGCCTACGTTTTGGCCTATATATACAAAGCATCCCTGCATAAAAAATGCATCTAATGCTAATTTACTTTGCGTTTTAATTGCAGTGTAAGAATAATCATTCTTGTAAGTCCTTTTCTCTAAGCCTTTTTCAAATGTTTCTTTTAATGCCTTCCCCCTTTCATCAGTATGCCCTATGAAGCTCTTTTCTAAAGGTGTAAGCAAGCAGGTAAGATTATTCCTAAGCGCATATGTGGTTCCAAATGTTAGTGTAGGCTCAAAGAATCCTCTCACTAGTACTATCTCATGATCCTTAGCTATTCTACTCAGATATCTAACAATAGGAACAAATGGAAACACTACATTGTAATTAGAGTAAAAATACTGTATATACACTCTTGATTATAGAACCTTGTTAGTAGTAAACTACAGCTTATTCCGTATGTTAATTGTAAGCTATGGTACGTAACCCATTCTTCTACTGATGAAGGAATTTGCGTACACACAAGACAATCCCTTGCATTCATTGTCTCAACATACTCACTAAACAAGCGATAGAAAATGTTAGGAGAAAGCTCTCCCTGAGCATTAGTATATTCATGCAAATACTCTCATCTAACTTACACCTCTCTAAAGCTGTTAGTGTAGTAGTTTCAGGAGCAGAAGTATGATTGGCTCCTTTCACATCAAGAACAGACATTCCCACAATCACTACTATAAACAAAATCCCACACATAATCGCCAATCAAATCCTTATATATTTACAGCGCCTAGCATTCCTAACTTCATTATTTAACTCAGCCATGATCTGTAAAGAATCAGAAAGCAGAAGAAACTCTTATATAAGGTGCAGTAAGAATCAAAAATAAGGAAAAATTATTCTCTCACAGTTCAGTTTCACATCCAGAAACCCTTTTTCCTTTGTCAAAATCGTTTATCAGCTTGTCACATCCGGTTTTGTGTCAATCAGATTATCAATGTCTCTTTCGGTTTATTTTCAACAGCCTCCTTAAGGTATTTATATTTGTTGAACAATTCAGCTTCTTGTTCACCTTCAGGTTACATCAAAGTACTGACTCGGACCCTCTCTATCAAAACGAAAGGACATAAACTTGTGTTGCCATTCATTAGTAATTGCATACGCCCATTCAGGACCTCCGTAACGCTGACTTGTTATTCTCTTTCTTTTCAACTTTCGATCACCACTTATTTCTCCCTCACTCAATTCTTCTCTTCTCGTGGTACTCTCTTCCTCTATTGTTTCATTTATGACCAATTCCTTTCTTTTCCCTACTTGCGACTCAGGCCAATTATCTCCTTTTCTCAATCCTTCTGATAAAATTCTTCTCAGGATTGGACCCTTTCCCTTCTCTTTCTCTATGGTGTTTTCTCTTGATGGACCTGCAAAGGGCTCAGGAATAGTCGGATAACCTTGACTCTGATCCGTCTCAACTCTTTCCTCCTCTTGGTCTGGCACTTGCTCTGTCTGCCTTTCAACACCGTCTGCTTCTGGGAGAACCCCTGCTGTGCTAGGCTCTCCTGCTGTATCCGTTGAGATTGATTCTTCTGCACCCTCCTGTAATTCTTTACCTTCATCTCTTACAGGGGTAATAGAACCATCTTTCATAAGCTCTTGTTCGATTTCAGGCTCTCTTTTTCGTTTTCTGGGTCAGGTGCAGCAACTTGTTTCACTGTTTTTGGTGCTCTCAACTACACTTCTTCATGATCCTGTGGACACTTTCTTCGCATGACTCGCGTGTATCCAGTTCGGGAGTCCTGCACACTTCACAGCTGTCGTAGTTGTTAAGACCACCTGGTAAGGCCCTCTCCAGTGGGGCTCTAAACACGTCTTGTGAACATGTTTTTGGACAACGATCCGGCTCTCAGATTGTGCCCTGGATCATGGATGGGTGGCAGGGTGGTGGCCTGCACCTGCTGAGAGAAAGAGCGAACCACATCAGCCAGACCCTTGCAGTAGTCCAACACCATATCATCTGCAATATTTACAAGTGCATTGGCTCGAACTGCTGGTAACCTCATTGCTCTACCCATGAGGAACTCATGGAGCAACAGCCCTTTCTTCCTGTCAGGTGTATTTCTCATCGACATCAACACCAAAGGCAATGCATCTGGCCATTTCAGATTCATAGCTGCACACATCTTTGCAATTCTTGATTTCAAAGTTCCATTCATCTGTTCCACTAGTCCTGATACGTCAGGGCGGTAGCTACAATGCAACTTCTGTTCAATGTTTAGTGCTGCACATAAGAGTTTAATCACCTCGTTGTTGAAGTGAGTTCCCCTATCTGATTCTAAAGAGGTTGGAAACCCAAATCGTGGTATCAACTCCCTGAGCAACAACTTTGCTACTGTGAGACTGTCATTCCTTCTTGTGGGGTATGCTTCAATCCAGTGACTAAAAATGCACACAATCACCAACACGTACTTCAAACCTCCACACACAGTCATCTCAATAAAATCTAATTGCATTCTGCTGAATGGACCTCCTGCTCTTCCAACGTGGCTCAAATTCACCACTGTCCCTTTTCCCACATTTAGCTGCTGACAAATTATACTGCAATGACATACTGCCTCTGCTGCCTGCCTAAACCTAGGATTGAACCAGTCGATCTTGAACAATCAAATCATGGCATCCCTCCCAATGTGTGCCTGTCCATGATAATATCTGACCATTTGAGATAATAAACTATTTGGTAGAACCATCCGACCCTCCTCAGAAACACAAATTTCATGAGGTCTTTGGACACATTTTAGTGTGGACCAAAGTCATTTCTCTTCCTTGTCAATATTATTTTGTAGTGTTTTCAACTCTTCCAAAGTATCAATCACTTTCAATGCAAAACTTGTACTAGTGTTGTCTTCTTCTGACATTAGTTCCAACTTATCTTTGAACGATATACAGTCCAATGCACAAAATCTTGTGACTTAATCCGCTTATCCATTTCCTAGTGAGATGTAGTCCTGTGTTTTTTTTCTGTGCACTGCATTTCACTACGGCAATATCTTCAGGTAACTGTATTGCATACAGCAATTCCTTTATTCTGTGGCCATTTCTTACTGGTGAACCAGTAGAGGTCAGGAAACCTCTTTGCGACCACAATTGACCAAAATCATGAACAATTCCAAATCCGTACTGGCTATCTATGTAGATGGTAACTCTCAACCTTGCAGATATGTGGCACGCTCTAGTAAGAGCTACCGATTCTGCTACTTATGCAAAATACACACCTCAAAGCCAATAAGCTTCTAAAGTACCTGGAATCATGCACATAGCATATCCTGCTCTCAATGTTCCTGTATCATCTCTGAGACATGAGCCATCAGAAAGACAATTTGGTCATTTTCTTCCAATCTGGTATCTCTGATATCTGGTCTGGGTTTTGTGCAACATTCAGTTACCTCAAGACAATCATGCTCAATGTCTTCTTCCTTTACAGTCTCAACAGGATCACTTGGAAGCAATGTTGCCGGGTTCAGCACTGTACATCTTTTCAATGTTACATTTGGAGCACCTAGAATGCTCGTCTCATACCTTCTGAGTCTGTCACCAGTCAAATACTGTGTTTTCGTCCTTGTCAGTAAGATCTCAACAGAGTGAGGTACCATACCGTCAAAGGGTATCCCATCGCCACTCCCTCACACTGTGAAAGGCTTTGACCAACTGCTGCAACCGCGTGCAAACAGCCTGGTAAGGCTGCTGTGACTGGGTCCAAGGTAGCTGAAAAATAGGCTACTGGGTGATAAGCACCTCCATGGACCTGTGTCAAGACAGGCAAAGGACAAGCATCATGTTCATGACAAAACAATATGAATGGTTTCGTGTAATCAGGCCTTCCCAACGCTGGAGCGCTGCACAAACTCTCTCCCAACTCAGTGAATGGCTTCATCTGATCCTGATTTAAGGTAATGGGATCTGTAACCTTTTTATGAGTCAGCTGCTGCAATGGTTTTGTCAATCTCAGCAAAATTCGGAATCCACTGACGACAACAACCTACCATTCCCAGGAACATTCTGACATCTCTCTGTGAAGTCGGGGGACTTCGCTGCAATATCATTGTAATCCTTTCTCTGGAAATTCTCCTTGACCCTTTCTCAATTTGATGTCCCAGATATTTTACTGACTTCTGACAATACTGCAATTTCAATGGTGACACTTTGGCCCTCATTATGAACATGGCGGTCTGTTCTGCTCTGCCAGCGGTGGGGGTAGAAACCGCCAACAGAGGGGCGGGCCGGACCGCCAAATAATGAACCAAACCAAAGTCAGGCATCCCGCGAACCACCCACTGCTAGCAGAGGAGTGCCGCCGACGACGGCAGAGACTGCCTACAGGCCGTCGGAAAGGCCCAACCCGCCCATCAAATTATGAACCACCATTCCGCTGCCAGTTCCGGGGTGGGAAAGGCCAACACACAAAACCAGACAGAAATGAACCAAATATAAGGAAACACTCACCGGAGTCCTGCAGAACGCGCCGCGGCAGACATGGATAGACAGCTGCAGATCATGCCAGCCCTACTCTTTCCCATATGCCTCCACGACCAAGATCACTGATGAAGACGATGACGGTAAGTACTGCAACCTTCTGAACAAGGGAAGAAAGGGCACAGTCACATACCCACCCACTCCACCCACCATGCAACACCCCCCAACCCTTCAAAGCAGCCAACCCATAGCCCCCAAAGCAAGAGGTACTTACCCAACACAAGGCTAATCCAACATGACCATAGTACATCCAAACGCCCCACACCCATAACAAATGAAACAAAAGACCAGGGTTCAACGGCGTGCAGCCCAAACACTGGTCACACAGAAACTTTAATATGAAGCTCACAGAGCCAAACAGTCTAAACAGGGCCAATGGCCAGTCCGATTGGCGCCAATTGCCATGGGCCACAACGGCCCCAACCTGGCTCCCATAAGTGCATGGTACTCCACGTAATGGGGCACCATATGGGCACCCAGACACCTCACGGAAGGGGGCCAGGGGGTGGTGTGGATTTTTGACAGGGGTAGGCCTTTGACTTTTGTTTGGAAGGTGGAGGGGGGGTGGGCTTGTCCTTTGAAGGGGGTGGGGGCTGTTTGCATTGGGTGGAGCTAGATGGCCTAGGCTCAGTCCGGGCCTTTTTCTCATCGGGGGAAGGGGCACGGGAATGTGAAGGGCAGACAGGGGTGGGCTGTGATGTGGAAGGAGCGGGAAGGGCAAGGAGGTGAGCACGTTTGGGGACAAGACGGGGTGGGCCAGTGGGTTGGAAGAGGTCAGCACTGGAGAGGAAAAATTTCTTTGGAGCAATTGGGGTGGGCGTGGATGAGGGCGTGGGAGTGGAGGCAGAGGGTGTGGATGTATTTGGTGTAGGGGTGCGTGTAGTGGATGCAGGTGACTGCTCGGGATGCTGTGGTGTGGTGGATGTCTGATGGGCGGGTGTCTTGGTGCGTTTGTGTGTTTTGGGGTGGACACAGTGGGAGAAGACAGACAGCTAGTGTGGATGTATGTTGTGTGGGTGTCTGTAAGTCTGGTGAGTGTGCTGCATGTGTCAACTACAGTAGTGGTGGTGAGTGCAGGTGTGGTGTATGGGGTGCCTGTATGGATGTCTGCTATTGTGGTGAGTGCAGGAAGAGGAGCAGCAACAGTGAGTGAAGGTGCAGTGCATGAGGTGTGGATGTAGAGGGGACAGACAGGGAGGCGGAAGAGGTGGGCACACTGTGGGAAGTGGACGTTCTTGTGTGTGCAGGTGTCTGTTGGCTGTGTGAATGCTTGTGGTGGGAGGTGTGGTGCTTGTGTTTTGAAGTGGGTTTCTTGTGTGTTGATGTGCTTGACTGGGTATCTGAATGTGTGCCTTGGACGGGTGAAGGGTTATGGGGTGCTGGAAGGGGTAGAGGAGGTTGGAGGGAGGACAGAATGGCCAGGGAAACTGGCTGCCGTCCGAGAGGAGGCCAGAGCCTGAAAAGATTTCTGTAGGGCAGACATGGCACTGTGAATGCCATCCAGATAGGCATTAGTCTGCTGCACCTCTGATGCTAGCCCCTGGATGACATTGACGATGGTTGTCTGCCCTACAGAGATGGTTCTCAGCAGGTCAATAGCCTCCTCTGTGAGGGCAGCAGGGCTGTCTAGGGCAGGGGAGGAGGTGCCTGGGGCGAAGGAGACTCCCACCTTTCTGGGTGGGCGGGCATGGGAAACTCTGTTGGGAGCAGAAGGGAGGGCGGTGATGGAATGGGGGTGGCGGAAGATGTCACGGTAGTGGTATGTACACTAGGGTCCGCCACCACCGGGGAGCCCCCATCGGAGGTGGTCTCGGAGTCACTCTCCTCGCCCTCCCACCACTGGTTCCCTGGGCGTCGGTTGTCTCTGCCTTGGAGGATCCGTGGGCCACTGCCTCCCCACTTGCTGGTGCCTCAGCTCCCTCGCCTGATGTTGATGCTGTACCAAACCAATACAAGCGAACAGGGATGGGGAGACAAAACAGGAGAGACACTTGTATATAGCTGAATGCAGGTACATAATGGCCAGACTTACACCCACCCAGAAGACACACCCAACAGGCAGCACCATTCACTATGCCCATGGCCATGACCCTGACTACTGACCAGAATACTGCTCTACACCCATCCCCTGAAGCCTGACAGAGACACCCCTACACCCTTTGGGGACCATACAGTAGATGGACACCAGTCAAAGTCCCTGCCTCTAAGCAGCATGAACCATCATGCACACCCAGATATCCTTCCAGACTGAAGTATGTGAAATGAGTACTCACACCCTTGTGACTGCTGTGCAGCCTTCAAGCACCCATCAAGGTCTGGGGACGCCACCGCCAGGATCTGTCGTATGAGGGGTGGTCAGTGCCCGACGGGCACCCCTTCCACGTTGGGAGGACTTCCCCAGCTGGGCTGCTCTGATCTTTTGCGCTCAGCGCCGCAGGTCCTCCCACCTCTTTCTACAGTGGGTGCTCTGCCGGTTGTAGACCCACAATGTCCGCACCTCCTTGGCGATGGCATGCCAATGTGCCCTCTTCTGGTGGGCGCTGACCTAAAAGAGCGACACAGAAATGGAACACAGAGGTCAGTCACTTGCACAATAGGAAAAGCTGGCTAATCGTCCACTATAGGACGGACAGTACTCTCAGACTTACAGGACAGTTGCATGCAGCATGCCATGCACCATGGCTCATGCAGGCTCAGAGGTGCACACATATGTGCAATCAACACCATCCATTACACACACACACACACAGTGCCCCCCGAACCCAGACTCACCTGTACCTCTGGCTGTCCGAAAAGTTTCACGTACAGGGCAGGACCCCGTCAACTAGCTTCTCCATTTCCTCCTGGATGAACGCTGGGGCCCTTTCCCCTGCAACAGTTGGCACATCCATAGTCAGAGGCAGGCCACAGCAGTACACGAAGTGGAGTATCTGTCCGCACGAGATCAGGGAGTCAAGTGATCAAACAATGATGAACTTGTGTATGTTCCATGGCGGTAGGCACCATCACCGCCGGTGGCGATCATGATACGCCAGGATTCCCCATTGGCATCCATGTTAACCAACGAGGGTGCGAACATCGGTAAACACCGCCTTACGCTGTGATGTCAACCGCTAGCGGTATGAGGTCACTACCACAACGAAAGGGCACATCTTCAGTGGGCAGACATTTTGCCATCACCTACGCATCTAGAATTAATTACTAATCACAATGCAGGCCCTACTAGCCACTTGAAGCGCCTAGGCCTCTGTCCATTCAGTATTGTAGCACACAGGAAATACTCTGTTCCCTCCTTGTGATGTACATGTATATCTGTCAGGTAACCATTATTGTAGAGACACTACAATGAACAATGCAGTGCACAAATGATGACAAGTGTGCCTATGTATGTGTCTTCATCACTCCTTTTTGTAACTCCTCGTAGGTACCGACCCTTGTGGCGAGGAAGGACACCATCGGTGTACAGACCACTTGTGGATATGGGGACCATGGTGGAGCGTCAGATCATAATTACTTACAGACTCACACAAGCAACTATTCAGGACCTTTGTGGATTACTGGATCCTGCACTAACTCCGGGAAATCGTAATCAGCATGTCATTCCAACCGAAGTGCAGGTGCTCTCCGCACTCCATTTCCTGGCCACGGGCTCGTTTAAAGTGACAGTGGGCATGGGTACTGGTTTTCTCAGCCAATGTTCAGCCAGGTACTGACAAGATTTCTGAATGCATTTGTACGACATCTGCAGTCCTATGTGAGGTTTCCCCAAAGTACTGACCTACCTGCCATCAAGTCAGAATTCTATGCCTTTGCCAACATACCCCATGTCATAGGTGCCATCGATGGCACCCACATACTGATCATGCCCCCAAGAGTGAGTGAACAGGTGTACAGAAACAGAAAGAACTTTCACTCCATGAACATCCAATGGGTATGTACTGCAGACCAGTACATTTCACATGTGAATGCCATGTTTTTCAGGTTCAGTCCATGATTCCTTTGTGTTGAGGAACAGTAGTGTGCCACAGAAGATGGAACAACTACAAGAGGACAGAAGGTGGATCATAGGTAAGTGTTCCTGTCAGTAATTGACACATTGCAGAAAACCAGCCTGTCTGACTAAGGGTCCTACCAATGACGAGTCTGTATTGCACCATTTTCTAGGTGATTCTGGCTATCCAAACTTGCGTTGGCTACTGACACCAGTGAGGAATCCCAGGACGGATGCAGAGAGGAATTACAATGAGGCCCTTGTACGTACTAGGAGGGTAATAGAGCGTACTATAGGACTCCTGAAGGCTGGATTCTGGTGTCTACATATCTCTGGAGGTTTCCTGGCCTATGGGCTTGATAAGGTGTGTAGAATAGTGGTGGCCTGCTGCATACTGCACAACGTGGCAGTGAGACATTTTATCCCCCTCTTGGAGGTGGAGGGTGCTATAGGTCCTGATCAGCTACCTTAGAGAGGTGAGGAGAATGATGGTGATGATGAGGCAGAGGAAGATGTCAATTCCAGGAACCAACTGATTCAATTCTACTCCCAGTAACTGTGTGGGACTTAGGCCTGTCATTGGGGTTAGTGACTAATACTGTCAGTGTGCTCTGTCATATGGGGGGGGGTTGGTAATGATAGGCGAAACATGGCCCACTTCTGCATGGGACTGACTGAAAATATACGCATTTCGTCCTTGCCACTATTTGGGCACACAGGACTCCCATTATGCACAAATTCGACAATAAAGTTGTTCTCTGCCAGTTGCATCCATTCTCAACTTTGTTCACAATTTAACACAGGGGACAGTGTTACAGGTGTGAAAACTGTTTTATTGGTTGAAGTGAGTGAATTGTGCAATTTACAGTGATGGGAAGTCGTAAGGGTGGTGGGTCCTCAAGACCAACATGGTGGCAGCCTTGTTGGTAGTATTGATGGGTCTATCTTGTCTAACAGTACTTCATATTGCCTCTTAGCAATGTGTGGTTGGTGATTAAGTGTCAGGGTTGCTTTGCATTTGTAGCAGAGTTAATTGTTGGAGGGGGCCTTGTTCTTAGCTGGGGTTCCAGTGCCATATCTTGGCCTGAGGGTCCGTTTGGGCGCCTGATTTTGAGCTTCATGGGATGACATGGTAGGCCCTTGTGTTTCCTGTCAGGGTAGTTCCTGGGATGTTTCTGCTGCTGGGGTCATCTGATGCTGGTTGTCCGGTGCTGTTGTTGGGGCCTCTTGTCCAGGGTGGGTGTCAGACTGGTTTTTGACCAGCTGCAGCAGTGCTCTTGCTATGGTGGCCATTGTGACATTGTGCTCTTTCCACTGCTCCATGGCCTGTTGGTGGTGTTCCTGCTGCATCCTCTGACTGTGCTCCAGGGTGGACACAATCTGTGCCAACCTGTCATGGGTATGTTGGTAGGCCCCCAATACCTCTGATATCACGTCATGGGCTGCAGCATCCATCCTGTGACCTCCCCCCGGCCCACTGCGACCCTTGCACTTGCCCTAGCCCCCTGTGCCTGTGTCCCCTCCACAGGTCTGGCAGTACCACTTGTACTGGGGCCCTCGCCTTCCTGCATGTTGTGAGTGGGAGACTGTGGCCTCTGGACCTGTGTTCCACCAGTCTGTGCCCCGGGTACACTGGTGTGAGAGCGCCTGACTTGGGCTGCTGGTCTTGACTGGGTGGTAGGGGTGACAGTGGTTTCCTGGGTGGGGCTGCTGCATGGTGAGAGTCCAGGACTGTGTGAGGGGCCTGCCTGCTCATCAGCGTCCAGGGATCCTTCACCAGTGTCCTGTGAGGTGCCTCTGTCTCCCTGGGGGGCACTGGCACTCCTTGTCCCGTCCGTTAGGGTTGCATGGGTGGTGGTGCCTGTTGGGGGACATAGACATGTCTGTTACATCTGCATGAATGTTTAAGGTGAACAGGACTGGGGTATTTTGTGCTGGTGTTACTTTCAGTGGCCTTCCAGGGTGCCTTTGTGAGGTTGACATTGCATTTAGCGCCAGTGTGGGGTTGCATTGTGGTGGGTGGTGTCGTTCCAATGTGGGTACGTGCAGGGGTGGGTGACTGTGCACAGCGGGAGGGATGTGGGCCTGTTAGTGGGTTTGTGGTCATGCGAATGGGTGGATTTAGTGGCTCTGGGGTAATTGTAGATCACTTACCCAGGTCCATTCCTCCAGTGAGTCCAGTGAGTCCCTCTGGGTACAGGATGGCCAGTACCTTTCCCTCCCAGTATGTGTAGTCGGTGCTGTTGGTGGTGGTCCTCCCCCAGTCTTTTGCACTGCAATGTGGTGCCTTGATGCCATGTCCTGGACCTTCCGCAATAGGTCGTTCCATCTCTTCCGGATGTCGTCCCTGGTGCGTGGATGGTGTCCCACTGCATTGACCCTGTTCACAATGGTCTGCCACAGGTCCATTTTCCTTGCGATGGATGTGTGCTGCACCTCGGCCACGAATATTTGTGGCTCCACCTTCAAGATCTCGTCCACTATGGTCCTTAACTCCCTTTCGGTGAAGCGTGGATGTTTGGGGGGGGGCTTGGTGAGTGTGGTGAATGGTGTCGGGCTGGGAACAAGGTAAGGGTGCTTCTGTGGGTCGGTGTGCGTGTCCTTTATGCTGGTGTTCGCTGTCTGCCTCTGGTGCTCTCCATCTTCTTGTCCTGCTTTTGTTGAAATGGATTGTGGGGTGTGTCTGGGGTGTTTTATGGGGTTCTGGATATGTGTCAGGTGTGTGGGTCATACACCTATCCAATGTGTGCACTTCTTGCTGTTGAGTCCACTTGCCACCCGTGGCGGTCGCAGCCACCAATGGTCATCTGGCCTCCACTGTCCGCTGAGGTGATTTGTGCTTCATGATTTGCTTGGCGGTGGCGGGTGGGGAGGTCCGGGATTCCCGCCGAAAGAATCATGGCGGGGAGTGGTGACCTGGTGATTTTTGGCGGGGTTGGGATTTCCATTCATTATATGGCAGGTTTCCATTCACCGCCAACGGTGGGATCCTGTTCACCGCAGCCACGGAGGTCGGCGGTCTTGCCCGCCGTATTCAAAATGACTGCCTTTATGTCTGAACTTTCCCAGGTGATTCAACAGGGCAATCGAGTCGTACTTACACTCGTCCCTCGTTTTGGATGCAACCAGTAAGTCATCAATGTACTGCATCAGAGTCGATTGGTACGGTAGTTCCAATGACTCCAGATTCTTTTTCAAAATCTGATTGAACAGAGACGGTGACTCCGTGTACCCTTGAGTGTACCTGCACCAGCTGTAGACTCTGTCTAGGAATTTGAAACTAAAAAGAAACTGACTATCTTCATGGAGAAGCACAGAAAAGAAAGCTTGTGACAAATCAACCACTGTGAACCACTCTGCATTGTATGGATACTGTGGAAGATGAAGAAACAGTACATTCGGCTTCAATGTGATCTTAATAGACTCCACTCCCTTTATCAAACCCTCTTTTTTACCTGTCAGGTCCCACACATTTTCATGTACTGTTCCCTGTAAGTCTGCATGTAATTATTTCACAGTAAACATTGGGAAAACTCAATCAACGGGTACTCTTCATTAATGGTTTCATCCTCAGTTTCCGGAGCATGTTTTTCTAAATCATCACTATTCGTCTGAACTTCTATTCTAGTAGTTGAGCAACTAATCGAACATCTGGTCTTGTACAACAAGTTCCTTCCCAGTAGAGATACTGTACTTGAGTCACAGACTTAAAACTTATGCAATCCCTGGAAGTTGCCATTCTCAACCTGTACTGGATCTGTGATCAGATTTCTCAACTGTCTGTTCGCTACCCCTACAACCTGAACTGTCCTGCCTGGAAGAGGTAAGTTTGGAACCTCTGCACTTCTTACTGTAGAGTGCGTAGCTCCTGTGTTTATTAGAAATTAGACCCTATAACCCATCACCTTTCCTTTCACAAAAGGTCCTCTCTGATCTACCTCTAGGGACACTGCAAGCATACATGGCTCCTTATCCGATCTCTCACACATCCATTCGTCATTTATTTAATTCTCTCTATGTAATGGGAATTGGTGAACTGTGTCATTACTTCTGTCTTGTCCCTGACCTGTGACCTGCTGAGTAAGCATCATCTGCTGCTGTTCCATTGGGGCTTGAGGTATCTGCATTTGCTGTCTAGGTACTATAGGAACCTGCTGCTGCATTGGTTGCAACTGTGTCATTTGTGCACGTGGCATTTGCATCTGCTGCATGGGTTGAAAATTCTGCACTTGATTCATGTTACTCTGAAAATTCTGATTAAGTCCTCTCGTTCTAGGGACTTTCACAGTTTGAAATGAATTGACATTACCACTTTGCTGAATAACATCATCCTGCACCATCATCGGACACTCCCGCTTCCAGTGTCCCATGTTTCCGCAAAGATGACACAGCAACATCTTTTTCATCCCTTGCATCATTCTGAACCACTACAGTACTCAAATCCAGACCACGATTCATATTGATTCCACGACCCCTACCTCTCGCTCGGGTTGGAACATGACAGTTCCCTGCTGTTGCGGAATCTGTTGCACTAAAGTTCCCTGCACTCCATTTTGAGCTGCCTTAATCTGCATCACCATCGCCTTCTTCAGCTTTTTCTGCTTCAACTCAATCTCATTACTACAGTATTTTGCATACTGTAATACCTCACCAATCGGTTTTGCTTTCCAAAAAATCAAATGACTCTTAATCATCTGACCTATTTCAGGTCTCAATCCTTCTACCAACCTGAACACAAAGTGCAGCATGTCTTTCTGCTCAATCGCTTCCTTGCCACTGTACTCCTTGAACGCCTTCAACAATCTTTCACAGTAAGTATGTATTGACTCCTTTACTTCCTGCACTGTCCTGTCAATTCTCTGCCAATCAATATTTTTAGGCAAGATTCTCGTCTTCAGGAACTCAATCACCTTATAATAATGTTTCATCACTTCAGGTGATGGTGCACCTGTAATTCTGTCCCTTTCTGGTTCACTCGTCGGTCAATCTACTGCTCTCTTGCACTCAACCCACAAATCGGCCGGAATTACTATCTCCAACAGAGTATTCAAGTTTTCCCACAGACATTTTTAAAGCGTCACAAATCTATCTGCCTGCTGGTACCACTCAACCGGTTTCTCTCTCAGTTTTGGATAATCATTTGTGAATGACAGAATATCACTCCTGTGCCAAGGAACGTGAACAAATTGTCCTTCTGGTATTTCCCTCATTGGTAATATTTTTACTGGTCTTTTTCTTTCTGAACGCTTTCAGACCCTTCTTGTGAATCTTGTTTCCGTTTATCCTTCTTCTATGCCCATCTGCCTTCCCACTTCTCTAATGCTCCCCAAATCTGAGCACTCTGCAATAATTCTTTGAGATGCGCTTTCATCCCAGCTGACTTCATGTGCTCAAAATCCGTTGCCTCAAAATCTAACCTGTAGCTTTGTTTCAAGTGCTTTGTTTTCTCAATTTCTATGTCATTTTTATCTGCCAGATCTGCCAGTTTCTGATGTATCTTGCCCACTTCTCTCGTAATTCTTGGACACAAATATCTCAGCTCTTCCTCTGTGTAGGATTCCAACCTATTCACTCCCATCGATCCCTCGACTAGTTCAGTTATTTCTGTAGCCAGTCTTACACAATCAGTCTGCTCTTCACTCTTAGATGTATTTCGAGGAGAATTCAGACTAACCACTCATTCAACTGCTGTGCTGTTAATCCCTGTAATGAAATATTACTCGCGTTCGGCAATGGCACCTGTTGTACCACTGCACCTGGAGTTTGTGGTGTCAAAAGCTTCAAGCGCTGACTTACACTTGGACCATTTTCGGCATCTGGAAGCAAAACAAGTGGACTAAGGTCCATTAATGGTCTGGATCCATCAAAGGTCTGACCGATAGATGAAACCACATGCTCTCTCACCTCCTCTCCTCACGAGGCTTTGTGACATCTCACCCTGTTCTCCTGCAATCGGCTTCTTTTGTGCAAACAATGGTATCGCTGGACCAACAGTAATCGGCAGCGATATTGCATCTGGTGCTGCTCTGACACCCGCATTTTGTGGAAGGACTACTCCCATACTCTGATTCATTACTGGTGTCACATCTGACTGTGTCCCTGTCATTGGTGTGAACTTCAGAAAACCCTGTGGCTGTGCCTGAGTCAACAACATTGGAGTCGGTTCAGTCTGAACTAGCATCGGCCTCGGAACCACTTGCTCCGTAGGCACCACTAGGTTCGAGGTTGTCTCGAGTATCGGTATCTCTGGATTAATTCTCTGTACCGGTGGTGTGTGTATCTGCGCTTGGACTACCGAAGTAGTCACTGCATTCGGAGTACTCTGCACTACCCCTTGTGCCTGTCCACTATCTGTCTGTACTGGTCTCCCTGTTCCTGACAATTGAGCTGGGGCAGTTGGAGCAGAACTAGTACTTGGACCCCTTCATGTATCTCATATGGTGGAGGTCGGTCCCTCAACACCTGAGTAATAAGATCCTCAGCATCTGAATCTTCTTCTTCCACATAAGTCCTTTTCTTCTTCTTACCCCCTGATGAACTCTTATCACTCTTGCTAGTATCCTCTTTCTCTTCTGACTCATCTTCCTCTGTAATAGCAGGAAATAACTTAACACCCTGAATGTCTCAGTTCTCCACTTCTTCTGTTCCCAATCCCATCTTGCCTCTGCTACCTTCCTTATTCTCCTCTGGAATTTCATTTCTTGCTGCTGTCTTGCGATGAGCTTCCCAAACCCCTAATGCCTCAAACTGTGTTGATCTTGGAAGTGGCTTAGTCTCCTATAATGTCATTCGCAACTCATCCAAAATTCTCAAATTAAACGTTCCATGCTTTGGAAATGCTAAAGCTCCCTGTTTCTCTGTCAATTTACACCACTGCTTTAACCACAGACATGGCGCAACACCTTGCTCCTCTATCACAATAAATGCCGGGGAATTTTCCAGTGGGGACGGCTCCCCCACTGTCACCTTAAAGTATGTATCGCCCTTCATGGCACTCCTCAATGCTTTGAAAAACTTCATATTTCTCTGTTGTATTTATTCGATTCAATAAGGAAATGACTTTTACTCCCAGGATTCCCTTCACCTGCCTTCTCAACCGATTGCCTCTTACGGACGGCTGCCAATCCGCTCGCGACTTTTCTCACTAACCAACCGATCCCAGCGCGGCTCACCCTGATATCATACTCACGCTCTGCGGCTGACAAAGTCTTTCAGCTCGTCCTACTAATCTTCAACTCACACAAAACTAATGCAAAAATATTGCGAGCACTAACTAAAAACCAATAACCAAAAAACGAACCTGCTGGTTTACTACAGGAAGGTACACAATTGCTTCAGAGACGTTACGGATTTTCACTGATGGCCCTTTCGCTCATGCAGCTATTCCTCTTTCTCAGTCTCCCACATTCACAAGTCAAATTTGACCTGCAAAATTTGACTCTCAACTGATCAAACGGTCTGTCCTAGTGCACATGGGACTCGCCAAATCTCAGTCGGAATTTTCTCTTACTCACTTAACTCACACACCAACTTGTTGACCACGCCCGATCAACCTACTAAACCAGACAGATTACAACATATCACCAAGTGTCTCCTACACTTGTCAATATACTCCGGAGTCTTAGACCACGCAGGGTCTGTCCATGACCAACAACCATGTGGACAATTTTTTAGCACAAAGCGCCACGCACACATGAAGTTCGATGACTTCCCTACTTTCATACTGCGGAGTACGCACACTCCTACTAAACCTCAACTGGAGTACGCAGACCCCCTACTTTTCCTTGCATACGTCACAATTCACCTACGGTTTACTAAGCCTCTGCAAGCGCAACCTAGCACTTTCACACTATCACCAGAACACCAAGAACATACCCAACTTTACTAGCAGGATCCAGGATCTGGGAAAGTCATTTCTGGGCTTAAGGGGACATCATCTTTGCTACAATTGCTATTTCAGAAAACAAAAATTCAAACCTCATAAAAATGAATAACTAACCCTAATTTAAACTTCCACCATAACCATTGGTCCCCACACAACTAGTTCTCCTAGGAAACTAACCATTAAGCTGCTGCCAAAAACTGCTAGCGCGCCTGGTCCTTAGTAAGTAAACTTACAAGGGCACGCGTATAGGTCGATGAACCTTTTGATTCGCATGGAGTATCCTAGCTATGTAGTAATCGATGACCATCAATAATCAATACACAATCAATAAGCAATAATCAAAAACGTTATTCATCAGTGAAGAAAGTCAGCATCTCATGAATAACCACAACTCAATTATAGGTTTTATCAATTTTATTTCCCTATCTGTTAAAATACTAAAGTCATAAGGTTAATTCAAACTTTAATTAATTCACTCAAGATTAATTTGTTAGTGACCACCAATAACATAACCTAATCAGAACTTCAGAAAACATGCGTTCTATTGCCTCAACATAAGCCAATAAAGAAGAATGTGTTAACATGAATAACAGAGTTCAGCAAATCAGTCCATCATTCATTTGTCACCGTATATGTCAACGTTTCAGAATCAGAACACTATCTAACACAGATTAGCATTAGCATGTGGGACTTCATGCGAAAATAATTTGAAACATGATTTTGGAAAAACATCTAGCTAGGAGAAAAACTATAAAAACAGCGCAGTTGTTACCTAGAAAGAAAAGACACAAAAAGTCAATCAGTCACATTGTCATAGCTACCTATCCACGGTATGGATCAGCAACAAAGTCAGTCTTCATCTTCAGGTCATCAATCGATCAGCATCATATCCGGCTCTCAAGAGCATGAGGCCAATGACAGAATCTCGTATCTCTTTGAACGTCCACTCCTAGCCTCCAACATCTATTCTCTCCAACGGTTCTCTTTCTAGCGCCTGAAGTTTTCTCCCTTTGTCACAACATTATATTAAAGTTACCCAGCCTATTCCCCAAATCCTAATTGGTCAATTAGTCACCATATATGACGCTGCCCAATAACTTTTATTTTACAAATCTATGAATTCAAATATTACGCCGTTCTCAGGGTGTCGATCAGTTCACTGTACAATGTCCTCATCATCCGGCTCATCAGGTATTAAAAATGTTGCATCTTCTTCTCCAGTCAGTGTCTCTATTGTTTGAGTCCTGGGAAACTACATCTTGTCTGCTTTACACTGAATCGGTTACATACTCTAGTCCCTCATCTCTTGTCCATCGGTTCATTGCAGAATATTCTAGCTCAGCAAATTTTATTAACAATAGTACTTCAGGGTCAGTTCAATGCATCAGCTTTTCTACATTGCATGTTTATTCAGCTTCTGCATGAGGCCTGGCAAAACTAGGCCACAACTTCGGCTAAGTTAGCTCTACAATATAATGCAAAACATAAGTTATATAGCTCAATATGACATATTCCTGCATTATTATTACTACACATTTTCAACATTTTCACATATTTTTTGTCATTTTAGTATAATTCGTGAATCTTGGTAGCCACTCTCCATGGGCACATTTTCAAACGTGCACATTATTTGTCTACATTAATTTTCTTCTACAATTAATTATTAATATTCAAAATGCATAAACACTAGCTAATAATTGTAATTAACATATCTGCTTCAGCACCTGCATAGCAAAATTACCCTTAACTATGGGACCAAACTACTTACTATGTTATACCACCACAGTATTCAAACCCTAGCATTTAGTTGTGATTATCACTGTAAGAAATTAGTTATTGGTTCGGTGGGTGGAAACCCCACTCAGGCAACATCCATGACCCTTGTCAGGGTAAACCACAACAGTCACTAAATGAACCTGTGCTTAACCCATGGATAGCTTGGCACAAAGCAGTCAGGCTTAGCTTAGAGGCAATATGCAAAGTATTTACGCAGCACACGCTCAGTAAAATGGTGAACACCTATCCTAAAAAGAATCCTAAACCAATTTAGAAAATAGAGGACAATTTAATGGATAAAACAATGTCATAGCAACAAAAAATGTAATCAGTAGAACCAGAGATATTCAATTTTAAACTTCCTAGTGAAAATAGATCCTTAAATCTCAAAGCGCCACTCGCGGTCATATGTTCATGCTCGACCAGGAGAATGTCTCAAGTTAAAGTCGACCATGATGGGGCATGAGTCAGATAAAGGAACCAGGTTAGTCCCTCTGAAAAGTTACCTTCTAAGTCTGGCACAAAGAATTCCATTCATGGTTGAGGTGGCTGTGCAAAGCAGGCTGAGAGTCACAGACCGTTGTCACTGTATTGTGAAGAGCAGGCTGGGCATTGAATATGGTTATCATTGTAGCATGAAGAGCCGATCAGATGTAGTGGATGGTCATTGCTGTAACTTCACATTGGCAGTTGTTGCAGGCTGTCATTCTAGGAGCGCAAATTGGCAGACCAGCGTTGCTAGTCATAGCTGATGATCGCTGTTGACGCAAAGGTCAGGTTTCACCAGAGCTTCATGTTGATGGCCGTCAAGGGCAGCGGAGTCTTGTCACAAATGGGCCAATTTGCAGTCACAAGGAGCTCAAACTTCAGGAGTTTCACTTTTTCCTGTACACTATGATGCCATCCAAGGGTCCAGGACCTGAGGAGGCACCTCTTCAGGATCAAGGACTCACTTCAGCAGAGGCCACCAGGGTTGAAGCTGGTCCAGTTGCAGATCCAGACAGGTCTAGTTGCAACAGCCCAGCTGGGCAGTTGCAGGGAGCCTCTGGAGCTTGTTGTGTCCCTGTAGGTCACACAGGAAGTCAGTCAACAGATCTTGGAGTCACTCTGGTTAGTCTGGGATGAAGGTCCCATCTTCCTCTTCCAAGGCAGTCCCCTGGCAGTAGGGTAGCCCTTCTTCTGTAGTTTCCACAGGTCCAAGAGTGTTTAGATGAGCGGGTCTGGAGGTGCATTATGTATACCTTGTGC
Source organism: Pleurodeles waltl (assembly GCF_031143425.1). Classification (NCBI taxonomy): domain Eukaryota; kingdom Metazoa; phylum Chordata; class Amphibia; order Caudata; family Salamandridae; genus Pleurodeles; species Pleurodeles waltl. Next base: position 1,329,006,648 of record NC_090445.1, read on the forward strand.
CAGCCTTTGTGTGGGTGGACTTCCTGTCCTTTACTCACATATGGTTCTGGAATATTCTTCCCTTTCCGCTGCCAAGGCTCCAAACTGTCTGGCTTGACAAAAGACAGGGCAGGCCTGGTGTCAGATTCTTTTGTGTGTGCAGGAGGCAAAGCCTTTTGAAGTGTAAGTGGGCTGGGTACACCCCCTTCTGGTCGTCCAGCCAGGATGGCCCATCCTGTCCCCATCTAAGCCCCTTTTGTATTAATTTTGGGAAGCAATACAGAAACCTCAACAGCAGAGCCATTCAGTCATGTGACCCAGGTCACTGGCAGAAGGTACACATGGCACAAACTGTTGGCACAAGAAAATGGCAACTTTCTAAGAGGTGGCATGGTGGGCAAAAAAAAGATAGATTGGGATGCAATCCACCCTAAGTGTGACAGGTATGCCCAGGTGTGGGTCCCGTGCTCACTGTGCCACTGGAATCAAGGTATACCCAGCTGATGAGCCCTTATCTGGGCGAACCCGGTCCTAGGTTGCTTGTATTCAGCTTCAGAGAGGATGGCATGTCAGTTCGGACTGGACTGTTCCTATGAGGAGCAGGGTAAATGCTGATTTGCATCATGTTGCTGTTGATATTGATGTCCTAATTGTGACAGGTGCTCACAGGGCCACTGGAATCAAGCTAAACCTGGCTGATGAGTTTGAGGGTGAAACTGGTCCTAGGCAGTTTTTTTTAGGTTTACAGAGGTAGGCTTGGTAGTTCGGCTGGACTGTTCCCATGAGGAGCAGGGTCAATGCTGATTTGTATATGGCTGAGTCCAAACCGAGGTGGCCACCCCTAAGGTGAAAAACGAATGATTAGGATGCAGCTCGAACAATTGTAATTCGACCATTACATCAACCACCTTGTTATTGTTGCAACTTTCTCAAGGTGGCATTTTTCGAACTGTAACTTAAAATCTGACTTCACCATTAAAGAGGATTTTAAATCAGAATTAATTTCAGTGTTAACAGCATATCGCTATGTGCTCCCAATGCAAATGTAGTTTTATTAGATATAATAAGTTAACCCAGTGTTAGTAGGAGAGACAGGCCTTACTATGGTGAAAAACAATGTTAGGAGCTTTTCACTTTCAGGACATGCAAAACAGCACATGGATTGGGATGCAGCCCCGTGCAATTGCCAGTGGCTGAGATTAGTACTGGCATTTCATCCATCACCTTGTTGTTGTTGTAACTTTCAAAAGGTCTCATTTTTAGAATTGTAACTTAAAATCGGACTTCACAATTAAAGAGGTTTTTAATTTACAATTCATAAGGTGATCAAGTGTTAGTCAATGGGTGAAATAGGCCTTACTACGGTGAACAACTTTTTTAGGTGTTTTTCACTGCCAGCACATGCAAAACATTAGTGCACATTGTAGGAAGTTGGCTCTGTATATACTATACCAAAATGAGGTGTGGTGTGCACAGGGTCCAGGGGTTCCACAGAAGCTTACCAGAGGCTAAAGTAAATAATACTAATGCTCTCTTTTGTGTTAGTGTGGTTGAGCAGTTAGGCTTATCAGAGGGCAGTGCAAAGCATTTGTTGTACACACACAGTCAAGAAATGAGGCACAGACTCAATGTTTAATATCAAGGCCAATGTTTTATATAGCTCAAAAATATATTTTGTTACTTTATTACTAGAACCAAGAGGTCTTTGTTGCAGGTAAGTACAATTGTAAGTAGGTATCAAGTATATGTATCAATTGTACTTTACTTAGGTTTTGCAGATAAAACAGTTTACAAGTAAGTAACACTTCTCAAATTTAAAATTTGACAAAGCGCAATTCATCATAGGAAACAATGCAGTCCTAGGGGAGTAAAAGTGTTACCACAGTTAAAAGGTAAGTACTCGACTTACAATCCCAGTTTTCGGTGGTTAGGATGTCAACAGATCAAAGTTCAAGTTGACCCCAAAAGCGCACCACCAGCATCACTGTCCGGGTGCAGAGGTCAAAGTTGGTGTTGGGTTTTCAATGGAATCCTATGAGGACTGGGGACACTCAGAAGAACACAGGTTGCAGGTAAGTACCCGTGATTTCAGGACACAGGCCTGGGGGGTTTAGGTCAGCACCAAACATATACCCTCAGTGGCACAGGGACGGCCCAGTGAAGGGTGCAAACACAGCATTGGGAGCCCAATGCATTTGAATCGGGGAACCCTGAGGGACACGAAGATGCTGCAGGCTGGATCCAGGGGGTCGGTTGCAAAAAACTAAAGGTTGGACAAGTGTGAGAGGTGCCCGCTGGATGTTGGTGGACCATCGGTCAGATTCCCCAAGGCTAGGGGGCTGCAGGTGTGGGAATACCTTTGGGCGTCGGAAACCTTCTTCGGACCCGGGCGCGGTCAGGGGGGTCCACTGTATTTAGACTGCAGGTGTTGTTGTGTTGGCCAGGAGGGGTCAACCCAGGATGGACTCAAGTTCAGAATCACCTGGGGGCCTTTTCTGGACCAGTGGGCCACCTGGACATGGGCCGTGGGCGCCGGGTGCAGAGTATACAGGGCTTGGGGATCTGGGGGCAGTTCTGGAGTCTTTTTGGAGGGTTTCTTCTGGACAGGGCCAATATCATTGGGAGTTCTTGAAACTCTTATAGGCAGGCAGGCCTCTGGGGGGTTTTGGAGGTCACTGCTCCTGCAGGATGTGCTGCCTTTTTGTAGCAGGAGTCTTGAGGCTGGTAGGGCTGGACCTAAGTTAGTTGTCATCTGAAGTCTTCACCGCTGGGGCCGGCTCTTCAGTCCTTCTTCTTTTTTTTTTCTTGAGGTTGCCAGGAATCTAAAGAGCAAGATTCAGGGGTGCCCCTAAATCCTGGATTTAGGGGCGTTATAGGGGTCAGAGGGCAGTAGCCAATGGCTACTGTCCCTGGGGGTGGCTATACCCTTCCTGTGCCCACTCCCTTTGGGGAGGGGGCATATTTCTACCCCTATCAGTCCCTCTCCTCCAAAACATGATGGAGGATTCTGCAGGGAGGAGGTCACTTCTGCTCTGGACACCTTAGGGGTGGTTTTTCCTAAATTTTCCGCTGGACCTGCTGCCAGAAGTGAGGCTTTGCCGGGGTGGGATGTCTCCACTAGCCGGAGTGCACTGGGGCACTTTAACAGGAGGCCTGGGCCTTTTAGGCTCACCACCAAGTGTTGCAGTTCCTGCGGGGAGGAGGTGTAAAGCATCTTCACCCAGAGCAGGCTTTGTTCCTGTTGGACCTGCCCTTTTTGCAGGGATGTCCCCATTCTTTTTGCCTCCTTCCTCCTATTTTTTCTGACCTGTTTTTGTTGTCTTTAGGACTCTGGGCACTTTACCACTGCTAACCAGTACTAAAGTGCATATGCTCTCTGTGTAAATTGTATTGTTGATTGGCTTTCCATGATTGGCATATTTGATTTACTAGTAAGTTCCTAGTAAAGTGCACTAGAGGTGCCCTGGGCCTGTAAATCAAATGCTACTCGTGGGCCGGTAGCACTGGTTGTGAAACCCACATCAGTAGCCCTGTAAACATGGCTCAGACCTGCCACTGTAGTGTCTGAGTGTGCAGTTTTAAACTGCCAATTCGACCTGGCATGTGTACCTACTTGCCAGGCCTAAACCTTCCCTTTTTATACATGTAAGGCACCCCTATGGTAGGTCCTAGGTAGCCCCATGGGCACGGTGCAGTGTATGTTAAAAGTGGGACATGTACTTCTGTGTTTTACATGTCCTGACAGTGAAATACTGCCAAATTCGTTTTTCACGGTTGCAAAGCCTATCTCTCTCATAGGTTGACATCCGGCTCACAGATTCCCTTTGGGAGCAGATAGACATGAGGAGTTTGGGGATTCTCAAACTCACAATTTAAAAATACATCTTTTAGTAAGGTTTTTTTTATTTTGTGTGTTTGAAAATGCCACTTTTAGAAAGTAGGCATTTTCTTGCTTAAACCATTCTGTGACTTTGCTTGTTTGTGGATTCCCGGTATGGGTCAGTTTGACAGTTGGGCTGTTTGCACCTCTCCTCTAGACAGTGACAGAGAGGGAGCTGGGGTGTAGCCTGCATATCCTAATGGGCCATCCGGGCTGAGGGGAGAGGTGGCCACTTACACCTGAAAGGGTTGTGCCTGCCCTCACACAATGCAGTCTTCAACCAACCCCCTGGTGTGTGTCTGGGGCTTAGCCTGGGCAAGGCAGGATTTTGAAAACAACAGAGACGTCTCTTTGAAGTAGGCCCACTTCAAAGGTAGAAAGGGGTATAGAAGAAAACCCACAACCCCTGAAAATTGGATCACTTCTGGAATCAAGAGGAACCTGTGCCAAGGAGAAGAGCTGAGGAGAAGTGCTGCCCCTACCTGTGACTGTGCTTTGTTGGGCTATCCTGCAGTTGCTGCTTCTGACTATGAAAGGGGACAAAGACTGGACTTTGTTGTGCCTTCCTGTTTGAGAAGAATCTCCAAGGGCTTGAACTGTTGTTGAAGTCTCAGGACCATCAAAGACTTCCCCTGCCTGCACCTGGCTCTCTGCTGAGACTCTTGCCCTGCCAAGTGGTGCCCTATCCAGTTCTTGGGCCCTTGAAAGGTGAAGTTGGTGGACAAGAACTGAAAATCCATGAGCAGACCGCCGTGCAGGGAAACGTTGGACGCACCCTTCGTGATGCGGATGATAAACGACGTGCCGCCGGCTTCATGGCTGAAATCAACGCTCCACCTGCATCGTGGCTGGAAGATTGATGCAACGCAGCTGGAGAAACAACGCACAACCCCAACTATTGGAGGCTGATAATGATGCAAACCCCACGCAGCACGGTTTTCTGATACAGTGCGACCAGATTTTCAACGCAACATCGCTGGGTGCATAAAATCAACACAATGCCTGCACGGACTCAAGGTGCTCATCCAGATCGAAGCATCGCTCTCTTGCGGGCGAGAAGAAGTGACGCATGCCGACCCAACCGTAGGAGGAATGGCACATGTTCTTGCTTGGGGGTGACAAATCGACTCATCGCTGGCCTTTTTCGATGCACACTTGCCCATGCCGCTTTATTTTGACGCTACCCAGGTACTTTGTGAAATGACAGCATTTTCACTGTTTTCAAAGGATTAAGGCGGTCATTCTGACTTTGGCGGGCGGCGGAGGCCGCCCGCCAAAGTCCCGCCGTCAGAATACCGCTGCGCGGTCAGAAGACCGCTGCGGTAATTCTGAGTTTCCCGCTGGGCTGGCGGGCGACCGCCAGAAGGCCGCCCGCCAGCCCAGCGGGAAACCCCCTTCCATGAGGATGCCGGCTCCGAATGGAGCCGGCGGAGTGGAAGGGGTGCGACGGGTGCAGTTGCACCCGTCGCGATTTTCAGTGTCTGCTTGGCAGACACTGAAAATCTTGGTGGGGCCCTGTTAGGGGGCCCCTGCAGTGCCCATGCCATTGGCATGGGCACTGCAGGGGCCCCAAGGGGCCCCACGACACCCGTTACCGCCAGCCAGGTTCTGGCGGTCAAAACCACCAGAACCAGGCTGGCGGTAAGGGGGTCGGTATCCCCATGGCGGCGCTGCCTGCAGCGCCGCCATGGAGGATTCCCTTGGGCAGCGGGAAACCGGCAGGACACCGCCGGTTTCCCGTTTCTGACCGCGGCTGTACTGCCGCGGTCAGAATGCCCATGGATGCACCGCCAGCCTGTTGGCGGTGCATCCGCGGTCCCCGGCCCTGGCGGTAGGCAACCGCCAGGGTCGGAATGACCCCCTAAGACTCCTATTCTTTTGAAAATTCAAATCTTGAATTGTGTATGTTGGATTTTTGTCATTTTGGTCTTCTTTTGTTTAGATAAATATTATCTATTTTTCATAACCTGTGTTGTGTCATTTTGTAGTGTTTTCACTGAGTTACTGTGTGTGTTGGTACAAATACTTTACACATTGCTTCTGAAGTTAAGTCTGCCTGCTCATGCCAAGCTACCAAGGGGGTGAACGGGGGTTTAACCAAGGGTGATTCTCAGTTTCCCTGACTAGAGTAAGGGTCCTTGCTTGGACAAGGGGTAACCTAACTGCCAATCAAAGACCCCATTTCTAATAGTTCCTGACCCAAGAGAGCATGAAGGCTCTCACCCCATGGGGTCAGAAACTTCTCTGTTAGCGGCAGGCTGGCACAGACTAGTCAGCCCCACATTAGATGGTTGAGTAACATACAGGGGGCATCTCTAAAATGCTCTTGGTGTGCATTTTACAATACATTCAACATTGGCATCAGTGTGTGTTTATTGTGCTGAGAAGTTTGATACCAAACATCCCAGTCTTCAGCAAAGCCATCATGGAGCTGTGAAATTCACAATGCAAACTCCTAGCCTATGTACTTAATATGGCCACACTGCACTCACAATGTCTATGAATGGACTTAGACACTGTAGGGGCATATTGCTCATGCAGCTATCCCTCACCTGTGGTATAGTGCACCTGCCATAGGGCTGTAAGGCCTGCTAGAGGGGTGACTTACCTATGCCACAGGCAGTGGTTTGTGGGCATGGCACCCTGTGTGTGATGCCATGTCGACTTTACCTTTTTCTCTCCACCAACATACCCAATCTGCAATGGTAGTGTGCATGTGATTGGTGAGGTGTCCCTCAGGGTGGCACGACACACGCTGCAGCCCTTAGGGACCCTGCTCGGTCACAGAGCCTTTGGTACCACTGGTACTTTTTACAAGGTACATAGCTGTGTGCCAGGGGTGTGCCACTTGTGAAAACAATGGTACAGTTTAGGGAAAGAACATTAGTGCTGGGGCCTGGTTAGCAGGATCCTGGCACACTCTCAGTCAAGTTAGCATCAATATTAGGCACAAAGGTGGGGGTAACCATGCCAAAAGGGACTCTTTCCTACACACATGTCATGCATGTTCTCCTTGCTACAATGCACCCTGCCTTATGAGCCTTTATGGCCACCTTAGGGGTGACCTATAATATTCAAAAGGAACGTTTAGGCTAGGCATACGGTTTGTTTTGTCAGATCGAACTGGAAGTTTGAAACTACATTATATGGCATGTTTTAAAAGGCTACTTTAGTGGGTGGCACAAGGAAAGCTGCTGCCTTCTAGTAACATTTAATTACAGGCCCGGGGTACATGTAGTAGAAATTGCTAGAGAACTACAAGTAAATTAAATTTATGAATCAGGTAGATGTCATTTGTACCATGTTTAAGGGAGAGAACACAAGCACTTTAGCACTGGTTAGCCTCTGGTAAAGTGTACAGAGTCCTAAACCCACAAAAACAGTTTTAGCAATAGAATGCAAAAATCTGGGGATGACCCTTGAAAAAGGACCAGGTCCAACATTCATCATCAGATAGGACTGTCATTCATCTATATTAACACTGTTTCAGTTTTCTTTGCACACTTTTGGTGTCTCACAGAGTGACGTTTGAAGTGAGTAAAAAATGTAAAACAAATTAAATATTTGACAAATATATTGCTTTAAACCTACACTATTGTATGCACTGACATGTCCTCATACCATTCTTGAAAAAGCATCAGGCTTGCGCACCGGAGTCGACCTTAGCACTGGTGGTGTCCTGTGCAACAGTGTTTTTTGGTACCCCTGAATTACCACCTCCACAATGAATTCCCTCAGTACCACCCTTTAACAGTGGTCCTCAAGTGTCGATAGCCAATCTCTCTCAGATGCATTTAATTAGTTTTATAGTGCCACCCACACCAGTGTAGGGTGTCAGAGCACTTTACATTGCACACTCAATACATACAGACAATCAATCATAGGTGTGTAAATCAGTGTATAAGATATGTGACAAAAGACAGTGGAATACAATTTGTAGGAGTCTGTAGGCTGTAAACTTTAAGAGTACTTTGTCTGGAGAACCAGAAACTCAGAATTTAAAATGTAACACCATGGTTCTGGATACTCTTTAATAATAAGAATTGATTTCTGCCCAAATTAACCCTTTTTACAACATTAGGCCAATGGGCAACTGGCGAAAAACCATAACGCTCTAATCTACACCTTGCAGTAAACATGCAGTTCTTTGATGACAGTTAATAGATCCCTGTTCCTTATTAGGATTTTAACTGAAAAACTGCAAGTAACAAAAGGACATTTCTGCACAAAAGTAGTAACCTAGGGCCAGATGTAGCAAAGTTGGGAATTGCGACATGCAATTTGCGAGTCGGAGCGACTCTCAAATTGCAAGTCGCAATTTCCAATGCAGAACGGTGTCTCAGACACCGTCTGCGACTCGCTATGGGGTCGCAATGACCCACCTCATTAATATTCATGAGGTGGGTCGCAAATTGCGGCCCCATAGCGAGTCTAGGCACGCGCAAACATGTAGGCCTGATGTAGTCAGCAGACCTCCATGTTCGTGACTGCTTTTAAATAAAGCAGTTTTTTTTTATTTAAGTGTAGCCAGTTTTCCTTAAAGGAAAATGAGCTGCACTTTAAAAAAAATCCGAAACCTTTAGTTTTGGTTTTTTTTCAGGGCAGGTAGTGGTCCCTTGGACCACTACCTACCCTGAAAAAATATTTGTGGGTCCATTCACAAAGTGGAAGGGGTCCCATGGGGACCCCTTCCAATTTGCGAGTGGGTTACCATCCACTTGAAGTGGATGGTAACTGAGACACCATTTGCGACCGCATATGCGGTCGCAAATGGTATTGCATACCACTCCGAATCGCAAATAGGAAGGGAACACCCCTTCCTATTTGCGATTCTGAAATGCATATTGCGAGTCGGTACCGATTCGCAATATGCATTGCTGCATAGGGAAACGCGATTAGCGAGTCGCAAACGGCAATTTTTGCCGTTTGCAAGTCAGTATCCGTTTCCTGCATCTGGCCCCTACTGACCTATTTGTGATCTGCACAGTACACGTTCTTTGCAGCAGGCATATTAACCCTCTGCACTACCTTATAATTGTCACTAGAGACAACTCAGTTCTCTCTCCAGGCAGGACATTAATCAAAATTGCTGGAAGCAAAGAACACCATACCAGCTGCTTTTAAAACCATAATGTACCCGCAAAAAAGGCACCCCCACCCGAAGACAGCACCTGGTGAAGTGGCACTGGTCAAACCGCCCTAGAGCCGGATCTGTTGCCTGCCATAAGGGGTCGAAAGATGTTTGCTGTACATCACAAGAAATTGACCGGATCAATTGAAAGAGAAAAAATAAATTTCTCTCTCCACTCCACTGTATCTTTACTTGCTCTTGCGCTGACTCTCAAAGTCTGGTCATAACGCAAGAATGTATATGTAGTAATGTTGGGATTCCGGAAACTTTGTAAACAGTGGATCTTATTGGTCTTTGATCGGGATTGTTTTAGGGATCTGAACTGTCGAACATCAATACATGTATTGTTGTTCATTTCTATTACTTGATAATAGTGCAAAGTGAAATAAGGGCAACAGGGTTGCTTGCTATGAAGACATTTTAATTAATATTGTAAAAATACAATCTTACTTGTTACTTTGGGGCTCATGTACAAGGGGTATAATTCCAATTATTTATCCTGTACTGCTCAATTGTTTGAGACCCACCGTTATCATATGGTATTGCCACTGTGTCTATGTGCCAGAGAGCTATAGTGGTTGGGTACTTCACAGGAGGTGTCACCTTTCTGCTCAATCAGCTCTTTTAGAGGCCCTTAGAGGTTCTTTGCTTCCGTCAGACCACAGGAGTCAGTGGTATCTTTTCCCTGTCAGTATGTACTGTAGACTTCTGAAGGACAGCCTCTTGAGGACTAATTTGCAGAGTCTTTTGTGACAAATAAATGTACGTTTGTCATCTTCTCAAGAACATTCGGACAGAACATTTATTTGTGTCAGCATGTCTGCCAGAGATTGCTTTGAAAAAGCAGCAGAAATGTTTTGCAGCTTGTTACTAGAAAGATGGAAGCAGCCTGCGCTTCTCACAAAGGGTATTTCTCAAACTGTGCGCATACAACTTTGGAAAAAACAATTCATCTAGCCCTGAGTGAAATTGTAATCATGCTGAGACAATTCTTTTAATTCTTCTGCAAAATTCTTGAAATATCTCAACATTAGTTATTACACAAGTTTACGTATTTTTGTACTACAGCATGCATCGCACAGAAAAAAAGATACCATTAAATCACATTTTGAGTCAAACACGTAATTTTGTGTAGTTTCATATATTTAATGTAAATTAAAGTGAAAGAAATTGCACAATTTTGCCTAATCCTGCTTTTCACAAGGGTACATTTTTAAAAAGATACTTGCACATGCACAAACTGTAATACATATGCTTAAAATAGGCTTCTTGAAAAGATGTGCAGACTGCACAAAACTAGATATTGGGTTAGGGCAGTCCTTAATTTTAGCCAGTGGCTGCTGACGAGGGTCATCGGAACTCATTTTTTAGGACCAGCACTTATATTTCCTCATTAGACATTTCCCGAAGCAAGAGAGGAAAAACACACAATCAGGAAAGAAGGAGGAAGAGAAAGAAGGAAAAACTATCACCAAGAGGAAAATAAGGGGGTAGGCAGTGTTTGGCAGTGAATTTAAGAGGCCTGAAAAATAGTTAAGTCTAAGCAGCCTTGGCTTTCAGTGTGCTGGCATTTAAAAGGGCCGGCCGGGCTTCTGAGCAGCGCTTTGGGCACTGGCACTCATCATTTTACACATTGAGCATTAGGTTAGGGGTAATGGGTAGGTTTTAATTTCACCCCAATCACAAGGATGGAAATGAAAACATTTACATTCATTACAGAGGGTCTTTAGTACTCGTGCAGGTGTGTGTTCGATACTTTGTAATCATGGTGTGCTGGCCCAGGAAAGGCAGCTTCAGGTCTAATGCAAGACTATGGTTTAGTGATTTGAGCTCATAGGCTGTTGGTTGTGACAGTAGCTAAAGGTTAGACCACTGTAATCATTTTAGCACTGTATTCATTGCCTTTGGTACAATGCACACTTTAAAGGCATAACAACTAACACAGCAAAGAGCGGATTATATGTAAACACAGATGGTTAGTGTAACTCAAAATACTCCGTTTGACTCAGAAACTTGTTTTTAGGACTTTCGTAAGAGTTTGGTGGATTAGGTACACCGTTACAAATGTAGCAGGTGTCTCGTCCATTTTACTGTAAGTGTATTATACCCTGTGACACCTGTAATATGGTAAATAGGATGCCTACCACGTTTTTATGGAGTATTCCAAATATCTAACTCTAAATAAGGTCTTTAGTCTATACACATTTGACCTACTTAAACTGCAGTGGGCAGGACTTATGCAGAACACAGCTGATCAAAATGTGAGACTTGTAAATTGTTCGAGAACTTCACAATTATCTTCCAAAATACACAAATGCTTACAGTTGAGGTCCATAACGTTCTGCATCCCAATGCTGTCCAAGCCACTGAATTGTGCTTCCTAAGAAGCTCTGTCAGCCCAAATGCTTAATGATATTTATCATTTTGAACTCCGGACATGGCCTGAGGTGCCTGGCTTACATTTGTCACTTGTATATTTACAGATCTGTCAGACTGGGAACTATCTTCATTGTGTACGGTGTGAGCATTAAATGGGACCTGGGGATGGAACCCTGGAAAAGGTGGGGGATTATGGAAAATGGGCAGGACTGTGGACCATCTCCTCCCTGAAAAACATCAATCTAGGCAAAATTCCGACATCAATGTCAAACCACCATCTAAACTTTAACTCTGCTAAAAAAAGATTCCTCTTAATCACTTCGAAAAACCCCAGCCTACACGTTGAAGCTTGAATCAACTCACCATCTCCCTTAGATTTGAAACGGGCTATGGTTGATCACAACAAGTCCCTAGACTTTACTCACAACAACCAGCTAAACCTACAAAAGCAAATTTATTCTAGGGTCAAGAGTGCACACTACTAATTCAGAATACTTTGGGGCATCAGGCAGTTCGCCAATGATCATACTTAATTCAGTCCTCCAGGCGCAAGTTCTATCCAGACTGGATTACATGAACTCATGTACGTCATTTCATGAATATGTCAGGGGTAGCAGAAGTGACATCACACATCTTTTGACTGTCACTTTCCCTTACATATGTTCACGCATACACACAAATTCACATATGTACACACTTTTCGCACATAAACTTTTTACACACCTCAGCTGCCAGGGAAAGTCATAAACCAGTTAATTGTACTCCATTTTTGTTATTGCACTAATAGTGAATAATGTAATACCTTTCACTATTAGTGTAATGAAAAATTGGCGAAAAATAAGGAGATGGAGCCTCGACCCAGCAGTCTCTTGTTTCAGGCACATACTGTTTCACCTGTGAGGTAAGATGTCGCAAAGGAAGTGGCAGGAGTTGCAGGGGGAAGCCAAGGGTCACAACTGCGATCCCTAAAGAATGTCCATGCAATAACTCACTGATCGCAGGACTTCCAAAGGTTAATCTGATCCCCATTATAGCTATGCCCCAGGAAGTGTCCCATTTTGATTTTGGTTAAAATAAATTTGATCAGTCTCTCCTGAGCTTCCATCCCTTCAATGTCTCTCCACTGACTTAAGAGCACAATTTTAGACTTATTGCATAATGCAACTTTATAGCTGCTTAACTCAATTAGAAAATAAAAATCTCCTGCACTCAATGGGGGTTGAGAAATGCAGAATCCCTCCTCTTGGAGCCCACCATGTTCAAGCAAGAGCAGAGTATGAAGCTGCGAATGCTTTGCTTGGCTGTGCCATAATGCGCTGCAAGAGTGTGATTTAAAGTGCAATCAACAAACATACATCGTAGGCTTAAATATTACTAATGTCAAGTAATACATTGTAATCATAAAATTCAAGGTGCATTTACAAGTAGAAAGGTCAGAATTGTATGCGCGTGCTTTAATATATAACAAGTGTATGCATGAATATTCATGTAGTTGGATTGTGGCATTATAATTGAGAGATGTATAATCACAGTTATTCATAATTATGTTATATCTATGAAGAGAAGTACATGTATAAATATCTATCTCGAATATGTATTTAAACGTTTACTAAAGTAGCTCAAGTGAAGGCCTGAAATGCCATTGTTCTATACTTAACCTTCAACATGGAGTTTGCTCACATTGTATTAATCTCTATTTGCAGGTGCATTGCACGAGTCTACAGTTAATGAAAGGAATGTTCTGTATTTGAGATAGTGGAGTACAGGAGCATATTTGCAATGGCAAAGAGCGCTAACAAACTTCGGAAAAGAAAGACTTGCCTGGATGCACCAGGATCTGGGAGACACCCAAGGTCCTCTCAATGCTTGTTTTGTGGGATGAAAGACTGATGGGAGTTGCAAATTCCAATTGAGCATGGAAGAAGGAAAACTACTGGTGTTGATGACTTGGATTCTTGAAGGTTCTACAGGGTCTAAATTGGTGTCTAGATAGTTAAATGGCAGCAGACCCCTTTTACCTTTTGATTAAAGCTGATTCCCCTGAGATTTAGATGGGTACAGACCTCTCTATTCTTAATCTGTTGATTGGCATTATGCTGCCCACACCTCCCTTTCATAACTTCTACTGAAGTTTCTGTAAAGCTGACACTTTCCAATTATTTCAATTTACCTCCATATTTCCTGAAAGGTAATTAGGATTTCCTCTGCAGCTTAGTTAGGATGTGTAGATTGGATTAGCTTTCAAACGATTAGACAAGAAGACTGTGACTTGTATACTGACCATCAGATTCTGTTACTCTTCTTTTGCATTGCTTCTACTGAGGTTCTTGTATGCCTTATGCTTGTGTGATGTATTCTGATTCACTGCTTTAAATCACCATTTGCGATTCTGTACTTATATGGTATCTTTTTGAGACTCATTTACATACTTTCATCTTACATATGTAAAAACTTTGAACTTTAATTTCTGACTTCGTGATTTAATGTGTGACAAAATAAGTTACACTGCTATGTCATTTGAAATGTTGATTTTAACCCCTTTTATCCCTTGAGACTTCTAGAAAGGTCTGTGAAGTGAAGAGAGAAAAAGGAAAGTGGAGAAGAAACTTTCTCAAAACAGTCCTTCACTTGCACTGGAACAGGATCAGGAATTTCTTCCACCAGCTTTAGCTACGACCCCATCTTCTATCTTTAAAAAGGAACACAAAATCCTTCTATTCTAACTGCACTTTAGTTAATGATTATTCCAAGTTTTATCACCTAAATATTCATTGCTGCTACTTGATTGCATTGGTTTGCTGCTCACTGTTTTAACTGACTCATTTTAATTTGTCCCTAACTACAGTGAATACTCTTTAGTAGACGATTATGTGAAGACAACCGATCCCAGGTGATACAAGGTGGCACCGTATGAGTTGACAAGCTTCTATTTATCTGTTTATTTATGGTTTTTTCATTTAGTACATTCTTCACTTGAATCAGGTATCAGTGAGCTATATGACAACCATACCTTGACATAATGACAGAACAGTCTGCAGCTAATAAACATTAAAAGAAGTAGTTAAAAGAAGTGTTGGACCTGACCCTTTTTGCAGGTTCATCCCCAGAGTTTTTGGCTCCTTACTCCTAATTTTTCTGCCCTATTGTTGTTTGCTCTATCACTATGAGCACTTGTGTTCTGAGTGCAGGTGTTCTTCCCTTTAAAGTTGGAATGATTGGCTTACACCTAATTGGCATATTTAATTTACCTGTTAGTTCCTTGTACAGTGGTATCCCTGTACTCAGGGCCTGTAAATGAAATGCTACTAATGGGCCTGCAGCACTGCTTGTGTCACCCACAGAAGTAGCCTTTCAAACCTGCCTCAGGCTTGCTAACCCAGGGCCTGCGTGCACAGTTTGCTGCAACAGGGACCTGGCATCTAAATTTACTTGTCAGGCCCAGAACTCCCCTTTTAGTACATGTAAGCCACCCCTAAGGTAGTCCCTAGCTAGCCCTACAGGGTGCTATGTATGTAGAAGGCAGGACATGTGCCTGGTTGCGTGGCCTGTCCTGGATGTGACAAACAGCCTATTTGGTTTCTCACTGCTGTGAGTGCTGCCTTCTCATAGGATTGCATTGGAAATGCCCTGCCTTATGTCTAGGGGGGGGGGCTGTCTGATTAATGAGGGGTAGCATAGGCATGTTTGGTATGGTTGTATTGGTAGTGAGAAATGGTGCTTACTGGTGTAGGCAGATTTTTTATTATCATTACAGAAATCACACTTCTAGAAAGTGAGCATTTCTCTGTGCTTATGACTCTGGTGTTTTGCAGCTTGACTCCAATCCACGTCTGGGCAGAGTGACAGTTGGGCTTTGTGCATACGTTTCAGACAGCCTGTACACAGGGAGGGTGGAGGTGTCGCTGAGGTGCATCTGCATTTGGAATGGTCTTCCTGGGCTGAGAGAAGGGTGAGGCGGGCACACATGAATCTGTAATGGCTGTGCCCTGGCTTCACACAAAGGGCTCATTACCCCCAGCTAATGTTTGGAGCCTGTGCTGGAGGAGAGAGGGGGCACTCCCAGAATCAGTTGTAACTTGTTTTAGCCTCCTCTCCCATTCTTTGTTAAACCGTTGCAAAATTAAGTATAAGTATTGGGGAGCTTTCCCCAAAATTTAGGTGTACTGAAACATATTTGGGACTGGACACAGAATGCTGCTGGAGGGACTCACCAGGAACCACCTTGGTCTGCTGCTGACCTGTGACCTGCTGGGTCACTTGGAGGAACTGGAACTGACTTCAACCCGTGGTGCTGGCTTGTTGCAGGGCCCTGCTGCCCTGTGCTCCATCCTTTTGTGTCCCCAGCGGCTGGGTGCTGTGGCCCCTGCCCCCCCTGCAGTTGCCTGTGGGAAGTGCATAAGGAGCGCTTCATTTGTTTATCCCATAGCGCCTAGAGAGCACTTTCCTACGATGCAGTTTTAGCACCTTGAAAGTGCCTGTGGAGCCCCTGGAGAGCCCAGGAGGCCCACAGAGGTTGTAGGTGCCCAGTTAGAGTGCAAGCCCCAGGAGGGGCCCAATATAACATGTGGAGGGTGTGTGTGTCACCCCCTCCCCAAAATCACTGAACGGCTCCTGTTTGAGCGCAGGAGCGCGCCGGGCCCCCCTTGTCTTTCTTCATGGCACTGGAGGTGCCTCCACCATAAAAAAAAACAGGTACTTTTGAAAGGACATACACTTTTCTAATGTTCCTTTTATGGGCATGCTGGGACTGGTACGTTAACCTGTTACTTTTATGGTATGACAGATATTGGCTAATATTCCTTTCATGGGTATTCTTTGCTAATTTGTTTTCATGACTTGCCATATGTATTCTAATGTTCCTGGGATGGGCATTTATGATACTTTCATGACAAGTTCATTTCTATAGTAATATTTTCCTGACTACTGCTTATGTTGCAGAATAATAAGTAACCTGTGTGTTATATGTAACAACTTCTGATTTCCTGCAGAGTAACAGTATTGTGCAATGTTCTGACAACTGCTTGGGTAGCTGGGTATTACTGTCACTTTGTGTTTGGTCTAATGATAATGTGTACAATACAGTTTATTTTTATATAACTTGGTGTTGTAATTCCTTTGTGGCTTCACACATTGCCTCTGGGATAGGCCTGATTGCTCGTGCCAAGCTGCCAAGGGGGTAAGCAGGGGTTATCTTGGATGTGTAACTCCCTTGCCTGAACTCCAGTGAGTGGGTTCTGCCTGGCTTAGGTGCATACCCTAGCCAACCAGAAACCCTATTTCTAACAAGAAGACAGCAATGGTGTAATGGTATGATAGAGAAGAGAAAGAGGAAGTTACACCACAGGCGAGGTGATTAGGAAGAAACAAGAAAGCAAATTAAACTTAGATGTATAGAAGCATGGTGAGGCTTAGCTCTGAGTTTCAGAAAGGATATATTGATTGGATCCAAGGTAAAGAGATCAAAATCACATTTTAGGAGTCACTTATTCTGTTGACAGGAGTATTATGTGCAGTGCTTAATTTGCAAATAAAAACATTCCTGTGTCCAAAGCTCTCTTTTGAAACACATGGCTGCTCCAATTGAACGTGCAAGCGTAGATTATGGAGGCAGCGTAATCCTAAAGCCATCTCGGGCCTCTTTAATTTTTATGCAGGCACTCCCAGGCCCTTCAGCTCACCCTTGTAGCTTTCTGTTTTCTCCCTTTGTAAAACTTTTTAACCTTTCTCTTCTTCCATCTTTCCCATATGTGTCTTTTCTTGCACTTGCAGCAAATGCCTAACCCTGAAAAATAGGTGCCAGCCCTCAAAAATAAGTGCTGGTGCCATGCACCAGAAACCAAGGGCTCAAATTAACTACTGAGTATATGATCCAATGGCATCTACATGGGTATCAGAGAGCTGTCTGTAGCAAGACAAGAAGTTCTGTTGGATATATTTTCAAGGTTGAAGAATTTAGAGGGAGTCCATAATCCTTTCACAAGTCCAACACTTTGTTTTAAAGGGATTCACATATGTACATTGTTGGAGCTCAAACATCATTGATAAAAATGTGCTACTAAAACGAAATGAAATAACGTGTTGAAAATGTGTATTGCTGAAATGGTGTGTTTTGGAATAATGTGTGCTTTAGAAAACATGAGCAATCAGATGGCAGCTATAAATCTAGTTTGTCAATAATAATAAATAACTGTCTAATGACATATATTTTGGGTGCTTAATTAAATGTACAGAAAAACAATTATTAATATGTACTAAAAGAATTAATGGTTTGAAAATTATTAAATGTTTTGCTGCATAATTTAGAATTAGTTTTAAAAAGGTCTGATTTCAAATATTTTTCTGAGCTCACTGTGGAAAGTTATATTTCAGAGCTGCAACATATTGTCTGGCTTTCTGAAGATAAAGTACTCATGAACAAAAGCTTACTGACTTTATGAATAGGCTTGTGTGCAATCTGCAACATTTCTATTTTGCTGCGGAAACTGGTGACAGCATGGAGAAAGAATGAACCAATGGTGAATGCAGAAAATGAAGAAAGGTTGCAGCTGTGAACGTGGAGATGAGCTACTAGGCTTTGACCTAACCAACCCTGTAGACTGACCAAGGAGTTTAATATAACAGAATTAGGTGATGGAAAGACAGTCAGTTCTGCTCAGATCCTTGCTGTGTTACATTGTGCTCTTTATTTTGCTAGTATAATAATGTACTGTGTTTTTAGCTTTCTGCCACTGACAGTTTAGATGTATTAAGGCCAAACATTGCTGAGCTGTTCCCTATTATGTCACTGTCCAATGAAGAAGACCAGAAGATGCTCCACTGATGAAGATATCGATGCCTGCTGATCCATTTAGGAGAGGGATAACCAAATGTGCATTTGTCTTTCTTACTGATTTTTATGTTTTCTCTTTTTTAAACTCAAAAGCTATTTTTGGTTAGTGCCATAGTTAGATGTTTTCCATATTAATTTTTGTCTTCTTTTTCTTTTTGCATGAAGCTCAAACATGCTTATCTGATTAGGGCATACTAAGTATGCCACATTCTATATTTGACTATTTCATAAACATTGATTGTAAACAATTCAACAACAATACCTAAATGTATTCTGTGTCTATCATCCATTTGCTATGTTGTTATTTTGTATGGTGGTTCTTGAATGCTTAATGATAAATATTTTGTCTAGACCGAGACAGATTG
Source organism: Pleurodeles waltl (assembly GCF_031143425.1). Lineage (NCBI taxonomy): Eukaryota > Metazoa > Chordata > Amphibia > Caudata > Salamandridae > Pleurodeles > Pleurodeles waltl. The sequence goes on from NC_090445.1 coordinate 1,329,025,211, forward strand.
TGTTATTTATGTAGTTTTATCATTTGGTCTTGCGTTTGGTTTACATGATCTTAGAATTGTTAATCTAAAAGGGCAATAAATGTTTGAACTTTACTAAATTGGTGTGGTGACTCATGGCCACATGGGCCAGGGTGCATATAAGTTACTCGCTCCAACATGAAAAGTGATGTTTATTGATTTGATTTCATTGTTGTTAACCATATCACTCCTATTTGAATCCAAACATCCATGTCGACCTCTAAGGGTATGTGATGGTTACCCTGTACGTGTCACCTTAGAAATAAATTATGCAAATAAATATAAGGCTAGACACGCCCACATATTTGGTAGCAACAGAGGATGATTGTGTCCCAATAGGGGGGGTGGTTTTGGTTATGTCTTAATAGGGAGATTGGTTACTCAATAGGAGGGTCATATGTCATTGAGAAAGAATTTGGAGAGTTAGTTTTACCAATGCTTGATGAAAATGTAAAATTTGGTTTTGCCAATGTTTGTTTGAAGATATTCCCAGTGTTCCTAGTGTGATTTATGATTGTGGATCCGTGTCAGGCTCACTCCTAATGGTGTATCATGTGCATGCTAAAAAGCGCTTAATAATAGATGCATAAAACCTCGCAACATTTTTTGGACATTAGACTGTACTTACACTTGGGGTGTGTTGTATTTGTATTCTTTTGCTTATGTGTTACTCCACCTTACCTTTTCTTAACTCTTTCAGGAGGCCCCTCATTTGAGGTTTTTATAGATTGCATGCTTTTACGCATGTTTCACTTCACCCTTTGGTGGTTGCCTTGTGTATTTTAGGTATTGGGCCCAGCGAGTCTGGACAGTTTAAACTTTTGCCTTATTGCACGTGTGGTTTTATGCATCTATTATTTAGCGCTTTTTAGCATGCACATGATACACCATTAGGAGTGTGCCTGACACGGTTTTTGTTTTGGAAACTCACAATAACTAGATTCCCTGTTTATCATTCCGTGATTTGATTGTATTAATTTCTTGTGTGTCCACTTTACAGCCTTGAGAAAGTCTTGTTGACAAAACACGTGTTGGATGTTGTATCTCTGGATTCATGATGTGTTGGATGAATAAAAACCTTTAACAAACACTTACATGTAGTTTGAAGAGTGATTTCTACATCACAAACAAGGAATGGACTTTTATGACTATTGTTGTGTGCCTTGGTACAACAATATTTGATCTCTAAGTGTTGATTGATCCTTCAACCGACACAACTGCACAAGGTGGTTGGGTGCTTTCCAGTTTGGCACCATCGCAGAACTATTTGTGACATATGGACATTGTTTTCTCTATTATACTATACTCATATATAGGAGGAGCCACTTTGTTTTTGTTTTTTTACTATTACAAAGTGATTGTTTTTTTTTAAATGAGAATTTCCCCTAAGAGTATGGATTGGCAGAGAATAGTTAGGACAGCACAAGAAGCAAAAGAGCCAATACATGCTTACTATGAGAGATTGCTGTAAACATTCAAACATTACAGTGGTACTGAAACTATTGAGCCCAAAGACATGTTCAGATTTGTTGAAGATTGAGACATGAAATTGGTCAGATGCTTAAGAGTCATTTGACTTGCTGGCAAGCAAAACCGGTGGATGAAGTATTACAGTTTAGAAAATACTGTAGTGATGAGAGTGAAATGAGGCAGAAGAAATTGAAGGAAAAGGCAATGGTGATGCAAATTAAAGCGGAACAATCAGGAATGCACTGAAGTTTTCCACAGCATCAGGGAATATTTCCAGAGCAGTACGGAAATATGCAGGTATTTCAAAATCAGGGACAGGCAAGAGGTAGAGGTTGTGGTAGTAATGGAAAAGGAAATTGTGGTGTCGATTTGAATACTGTGTTAATTCAAGTGATATACAGATAATTAAGAGGATGTTACCCTGTCATGGTTGCAGGTGCCTAGGGCACTGGAAACGGGAGTGTCCAATGATGATACAGGGGGGACATTGTTACGCAGATGAATGAAACAATCTTTTTCCAAATTTGAATGAACCGAGAATGAGGGGTTCTAATTTAAACACCCAGAATAATGTTAATCAGATGCAGATTCTTCAGCAAATGCAAAGTCCCCAACCAATGAAATAAATACATGTGCTACGTTTTCATGTGCCACAGACACAGCAATTACAGCCCCAAGTGCAATAGATACCAAAGCAACAAATGCAGATACCTCAAGCTCCAGTGGCGCAGCAGCAGATGATGCTTCCTCAGCAGAACACCGGTCAAAAGTTAAATCAAAGTAATCATATGGTGCAACAGTTTACACCCCATTGTGAGGATGAATCGAGCGATGAAGTAATGAATGATGAAATGATGGCTTAGAGTTTGTATAAAGAAGATTGTGTGCTAGCAGCTTCATTAGAAGTAGATCAAAAGGGTGCTTATGCAAATGGAAAAGTAATGGGTCATGATGTCTCATTCCTAGTTGATACAGGAGCTACATGCTCTACCATGAGAACTGTAGAAGTTCCTAATGCCACTTTCTGGGAAAACAGTGCAGATTGTAGGAGTTGCAAATCAATTTCTGACAAACCCAATTACTGAACTAGTTCCTGTTAAAGTTTGTAATTTTGAAGGTTTGCATAGCTTTGTAGTCTGTGACTCAAGTCGAGTTTCCCTACTGGGGAGAGATCTGTTGTGCAAAACAAAATGTTAGATTACTTGTACAAATGATGGACTTGCTATTCAGACAAATAGTGATGATGATGAGGATTCATCTGTGCAAATTGAATGTGATTCAGTTAATAATGAATTTCCACTGATTAGTTTCTATCCAGCATTTACACTACAAGACCTGCCAACTGACTTACAGAGTACATTTATTTTAAAAGATCCCAACTTGACCTTCCAGGGAAAGATATTGGTCCTATTAAAGGAGTCGAACCAGTTAAAGTCATAGTCAAGCTTAATGTAGTTATTTCGCAAATGTTGCGATATCTTATGGCACCAGATGTAACTGAAGGAGCTGCTCCTAAAATTGCAGATTTTGTGAAGTAGGGAGTTCTAAAAGAAGTGCTGAGCAGTCCATATAATTCTATTTGCTAATGAATCCTCCAGTCACACAAAGAGATGTCAGGATTTTTCTGGGAGTTATAAGTTATTGTTGCCAATTGATTCCCAATTTTTCTGTTATTTCAAAGACATTGCAGAAATTGACCCACCAAGATGTTTCAGACCCTATGCCCTTTGATGAAGCTTGTATGAAAGCTTTTATTGAGCTGAGAGAGAGTTTGTGCAGAGCACCATCTTTGGGAATGCCTGACTACAAAAAAACATTTATGTTGTTTTGTCATGAACGTGATCTTTGTGCTCTTTCTTTCCTTACCCATGTACATGGTGGTGTAAATCGCCCTGTAGCATATTTTTCTGCTACTTGGGATCCAGTCGAAGCAGCTTTACCTGGCTGTTTGCGAGCTGTAGCAGTGGTTGGTTTGTCACTAGTTCAATGTGAGAGTATTGTAATGAGACATTCTTTAATTGTTTTGGTCCCGCACTCACACTAGAAATCAAATGATTTTGTTTCAGTAACAAATGCTTATGCAGATCAAGTTATAAGCTTTTGAGCATTGAACTGCATTTCTTTTAATAAAAAATGTAAAGAAATAAAAGATTGTGAAATAAATGCAAATTACATGTTACCAAAATTTAGAGAGTTTGCTGAAGCAATTTGTCACAGACGTGTTACCTGCCAACAAATAAATGTGGGGAAAAGAACAGCTGTCAATTTGAGTCACATTGGAAGAGAAGGAGGTCCATTGAACAGGATGCAGATGAATAATATTGAGATGCCTGTGTGTGGTGGTCTGAGATACGTGTTGGTGATTGTCTGTATTTTTAGTCACTGGATTGAAGCTTACCCTACACGCAGAAATGGTAGGCTCACAGTAGCAAAGCTTTTATTTAGGGAGTTAATACCTTGATTTGGATTCCCACCCTCTTTAGAATCAGACAGGGGAAGTCACTTCAATAACAAATTGATAGAATTACTATTAAACATTGAGCAGAAGTTGCATTGTAGCTATCGGCCTGAAGCATCTGGATTAGTCAAGCAAATGATTGGTACTTTGAAGGCACGACTTACAAAAATGTGTGCATCTATGAACCTGAAATGGCCAGATGCAATGCCGTTGGTTTTGATAAGCATGAGCAACACACCTGATAGAAAGACTGGGCTATCTCCTCATGAAATCCTCATGGGTAGAGCAATGAGATTGGCAGCTGTTCCTGCAAATGCTCTTGTGAATATAACAGATGAGATGGTGCTGGATTACTAAAAGAGTCTGGCTGATGTGGTTCACTCTTTCTCTCACCAGAGGGAAGCTACAAGCGTGCAGCCATCCCAAGACCAGTGTCATAGTCTGTGAGCTGGTGACTGAGTGGTGGTCAAGAAACACATGAGGAACACTTGTCTGAAAGCTTGGGGGAAGGGCCTGTTCTAGGTGGTACTGGTAACTACAACTGCTGTGGAGTGCACTGGGATTCTGAACTGGAATCATGCCAGCCACACTCGAAAGGTGCCCTATCCTCTGGAAGAAGAAGAAGAAGAAGAAGAGTTGTTGAGAGTCCCAGCAACCATTGTACACTCTCAAGGAGCAAGAAGAGAGACTGTGGAAACCTAAACAGAGACAGAGAAAACTGGTGAAGATCAAGGTACTCCTCTAAGAGACAAAGCAAACACACCTCTGAGAGATGAAATAAAGGTACCCGTGGTTGCTGAAGCATCAGCAAATGTAGCAGGAGAGTTGAGTCAGAGGAGGACTCTCTCTGAAGTAGACGTTTGGGAAGATCAGTTGAAACAAATCACTTTTCCTGAAGCAGCTAGGAGGGTGTTGAGTTGAATCAAAGTCATGCAGATTTGACTCCTCCTGAATTAGCTAATAGTGCAGGTACATCATGTCAAAGTCAAAATCCTGCCAAATCAAGAAGAGTTGTAAGTCCAGTTACATGAAGATATGAGTGAAGAAGTAAGTGCAAATCGGAGATCAAAGAGAAAGAGAGTTGCAAGTTGAAGATAGTCAGGCCCTGAATGGGCGTATTTGGCAACGGATGAGTGGTAACGTGAATTTTTGTCTTTTTGTTTTGATCGTGAAATCCCAGATCAATATTTTGGAACCTGAAATTGCTTTTGAACTGAAATTGGAAACTATATTGCCATCTGAACAAGAGAGACATTACACGCTACAAGTGATAATCACTGTCTAATAGACTATGATCTGCTGAAAGAGACCTTGAAAACTGATTGTTAAACCAATTTTTGACAAAGTTCTGGAGAAAAGTCTAAATGCTCCTGTAAATACCTGCAGAGAAGACTGAAGATTATTATTTTTTTTTTTTTTTTGGCTGCATAGTTAAATAGTTTTAATTTTCTTCTACTTTCTGATTCTTTATAGATCATGGATAGCAATCACAATAGAATTAGAAAACAATATGTATTGCAAGTGTATGTGTATTGGTTTGGGAATTGTGTGTGTGCTAGTATGTTTGTTGTTGGTAGTGAGTATGAATATTGATCATATACCTGAAAATAGTTATATTAGTTCTTTAGAGACTACTACACTTTTGAATTTAGAAACGTTTAACAGGGGTGAGAAATATCTACACTTAGACAACTCAATAGGAGATCTCTCTTCTGACGTTTTCTATCACTTGATGTATGAAAATGTTGAGACGATGAATGTGAGAGAATGGTATGTTTTATGCAGATTCCTTCACCAGTGCAAGAAGGAGTTACTTACCACTGCTTGCCATTAACATATGGAATTAATTGAAGTATTTTACTAACAAGCCTCTCTAACTACGAGTGCATGCAATATTTCTACTCTGATTTAGATTTGTGTTTTCTTTTGTTCTGATTAACCAACATTTGTGTAACATGGCTAAAGAGAGAAATATTGACATTGTAGGAGGTTTCTTTGAGCCTACACCAACATTTGGCACTGTTTATGCTCACCGTAATAATCTAACATGCTAGATTTCGCCAGTAGCAAAGTCCTTTCTAGATCAGACTGATGACTGGAGAAAAGCATTGAAGGAGAAAAATAGAGAAAGGGTTAGTGACAAGGACATGTAAACATGACTATGCATTTAGTGAAACTAAAACACAGGGGAAGTTAGCCATAGATTATCAACATGTAGGAAAACTGTGTGTGAATAGACCTATATCCAGAACTGATACTAACTTTGTGGGAACGAGTGAGTGTTGACATGTATTTCTTTTTAGGAATACATGGGACTTTATGTTAAATGATCAGGACCCTGTGATTCCTAGGATATATTACATCTGTGGGAGAAATGCTTATCATTGTCTCCAGGGGTGGTATGGGACTGGACATTTGGAAGTTGTATTCCTGAAGATTTCCCATTTCAATAGCACAGATGACACAAATAACTCAAATGAATTGCAGAGACCAATTGCAAAAAGAGAAACTTATTCTGAAATAATTGGGGGTATATTTGGAGCAATGATTCCTTCTGTAGGAGGTGTTCTGAATGCTTTGAAAATTAGAAAGTTGTCTAATATTGTGGGCAACATGTTAACTGATTTTCCTAGAGCTGGGATTCTAATGGATACTGAAATGGCTGCAGTCCTTTCAATGGTTCGACATCCTTTTAGTAAAGGAGGGCAGAGTATGCCGGGTGCTGAAAGTGAAACATTGTTGCACTTATACTTGAGACAATAGTGAAGGAATTAGGAATGTTATTAAGATCCTGACAGAATCAAATTCAGATTTAAAAGACCTGAAAGAATTGGGGGTATGAGAAAATGTTGGCAATGGTATTACAAAAGTGAAAAATTGGCTGGGTAATCTTGGTAACGGTAATGTGGGAAAAAATATTGAAACCATTATTATTAATTGTAGCTGTATGTGTCATCTGTATGATTGGATTTTACAAATTGTACCCACTGATTAAAAGACAAAAGATGAAAAATGAACAAAGGAGGGAAGAAATTAAACAAGAGAAAATGAGCAGATATTTTCATGATTTGAGACAAACTGAAAACTGGAGAAAATCGAAAAACACTAGAAACTGTAGACAGACTAGACTCTGAACTGACATAAGTATTAATACAAGAATTAATAAGTATTTTTTGTGACAACACATATAGGCCCTCGTTATGACCCTGGCGGTCGGCGGTAATATGGTGGAAAGTACTGCCAACAGCCTGGCGGTACTTTCCACCATATTATGACATTGGCGGTTTGGCCGAAGCCAAACCGCCAATGTGCCACAACGACCGCCACGCAGTAATAGTCACCGGGCTGGAGATATCAATCTCCAGCCCGGCGGCCATCACTATACCGCCTGCTGGATAATGACGCGGTCTACTGACATGGTTTCCGTCGCTCCCTTACCGCCACGAAAACCATGGCAGTAGGCACTATCAGTGAAAGGGAATCCCTTCCCTGTCACTGCTAGAGGTCTTTCCCACCCCCCTCTCCAGATACCCCTCACACCCTCTTCCTCTCCAAACCCTCCTACATTCACGCCCCCTTCACACACACACACACACACACACACCCATTCCCACATGCATCCATCTATTCACAGACACATCCACACACAGTTTCATACATACACACAGAGATGCATTCACAGAACACAACAAATATGCACAAACACCTCCATACATGCACACACATTCAACACGGAACACACATCCACATACACACACACACACAAACATTCACACACACACCCACACACAACACCCCCATGCCCCTCCCCTGTTGGAGCTCCCACTTACCTGTGTTCAGGGGGTCCTCTGGCAGGAGACGGGACAGGGCACTGCTGCCAACAGCAGCGTCTGCCAGCAGAACACCGCCAGGCCATTTTATGGGCCACAATACAGCTGGAGGCGGTCTACTGGTGTGGTGCTGCTGATGGCAGCAACGCCACCTTACCGCCATTTGCCGGCATGGCCACAGCTGGATTTCTGCCATTGTTCTGGCAGAAATCCAGATGTGGTCATAATACGGCGGATGGCTGGCAGCCGCGGCGATGGTCTTTTGTCAGTTGTCGCCGTGGCGGTAGGTGGCTTTACCGCCAATATCATAATGTGGGCCATAGTCCTCAGAGAAGGGATTTTTGGAGTGCAAACATCATTGATAAAAATGTGCTACTAAAACAAAATGAATAACGTGTTTAAAATGCGTAATACTGAAAATGTGTGTTTTGGAAAAATGTGTGCTTTAGAAAAAATGAACACTGTGGTGGCAGCCATACATCTAGTTTGACAATAGTAATAAATAACAATCTAATGAAATATATTTTGTGTGTGCATAATTAAATGTACAGAAAAACTATTATTAATATGTACTAAAAGAATTAATGGTTTGAAAATTATGAAATGTTTTGCTGCATAATTTAGAATTTGTTTTAAAAGGGCCTCATGTTAGAAATGCAGCTGCAATGATTAAAATATTAACAATGTGAAATTATTTTTCTACGCTCAGTGTGGAAAGTTCTGTTCCAGAGCTGCAACATTTTATCTGACTTCCTGAAGATAACATGTACTCATGAACAAAAGCTTACTGGCTTTATGAATAGGCTTGTGTGCAATCTCCAACATTTCTGTTTTTCTGCAGAAACTGGTGACAGCATTGATAAAGGATGAACCAATGGGGAATGCAGAAAATAAAGAAAGGTTGCAGCTGTGAATGCAGAGAAGAGCTAATAGGCTTTGACCTAAACCACCCCATAGACTGACCAATAGAGTTTTAGCTAGTTGCTTTCTAGGAGTTTATTATAACAGAATTAGATAATGCAAAGGGAGTCTGTTCTGCTCAAATCCTTGCTGTGTTTAGTTGTGTTCTTTATTTTGCTAGGGTAATAATGTGCTGTGTTTTTAGCTTTCCACCACTGACAGTTCAGATGCATTAAGGCCAAACAAGCTGAACTGTTCCCTATTATGTCACTGTCCAATGAAGAAGACCAGAAGATCAGAAGATGCTTCACTGATGAAGACATAGCTGTTTGCTGGTCCATTTAGGAGAGTTATAAACAAAATGTGCATTTGCCTTTCTTTTCAGATTTGTATGCTTTCTGTTTGAGAAACCCAACCACTATTTTTGGTTAGTGCCTTAGATGGATAGATTTTTCTTTTTGCATGAAGCCCAAACATGCTTATCTGAGTAGGGTAATAGCTAAGGATGCCACATTCTATATTTGACTGTTTCTAAAAATTGATTGTAAACAATTCATCTGCGATAAATAAATGTATTATGTGCCCATCATTCATTTGCTATTGTTGTTATTTTGTTTGGAGGTTCTTGAATGTGTAATGATTAAATCATTTGTATAGCCTGCGATTCTTCCAAAGGTTTGGTCAGATTTTGTTATTCATGTACTTTTATCATTTAGTCTTGCGTTTGGTTTTTGTGATGTTAGCATTGTTAATCTAAAAGGGTAATAAATGTCTGAACTTTACTAAATTGGTGTGGTGATTCATGGCTACCTGGGTCATGATGTGTATATGTTACTCATTCCAATATGAAAAGTGATGTTTATTGATTTGATTTCATTCTTGTTAACCATCTCACTCCTATTTGAGTCCAAAGATCTGTGTTGACCTCTAAGGGTAGTTGAAGGTTACCCCAGAAATCACCTCATAAATAAATTATCAAACACACCCACACATAAACAGTTGAATTATTGTTTCCGTTTTAAAGAGAGATATTGTCTTACAATAGTTAATTCCACAAAGAAGCAAAATACCTCAACAGGGTGCTCCATGCACAGTGTATAAAGTGCTCATGAAATAAAGAAGTCTGTGTGAATAAATATATCCAATATTGCTAAGATTTGATTATTCAGTCAGTGTTCAAATGTACCTTTGAGTGGACAGACTGAATACACAAAATAATGGTCAATCAAAACTGATTTGACCATTATTGTATATATTTATTCACATGCAGTTCTTTATTGCATGAAACCTCTGTTGAGCTTGTACAAGGATTGTACATTACGGACTTCCTGTAAATTCTTACATTTTGAAAATATTTCCGAGAGAACCACACTGTTATCTATATATTGCAACTAACCCAGGTTCTGAGGAACACAAGTTAACCTCATTCCTTGCTCTGCCTGTAGCAAGACATGGGCATAAAGTGAGGTTAGTGTGTTACGAGTGGGGAGGCTACGATTTCAAGTTGTATTTTTTATACACTGATGTCAAACATTTAACAAGACGAATAAAAAGGTGTAATAGAGTAATGGTTAAAACAAATCATGGAAAGAAAATGACTTATAATTCGAAATGGAGTACAGTGCAAGGCAACTCTGTACAGAAAGGCTATCTAAATAATGGATGTGACGTATTCAAAATAGAATCTGCAATATGAGCACATTTAGAGTAGGAGCTATGAAAGGGAACTCAGTACTGGGATTGAGAAAGGAAGGGTGACATAGTGAGAGGAGAGTGGGTAGGCAGAAGATGTAGTAAAATAAGATGCTGAAAATTGACACAATGTTTTTGATGCTTCCATTAATGGGGTAAAAGAGCAAGAGATCACCGGAAAGTAAAGAAATGAAGCAGGAGGAGGCATTTCTCCAGGAGTGATTTCTTTAGGTGGGATAAAGACCGGTGACAAATGTGCATTTGTGATGTTAGGGGCAAAGCGTTCACAGTTTGAGGTACATTTCTCAAGAAGGATCTGCAAGGTCTAGTGTAGAGAATGGGAGAAAGATCTTTTGCCTTGGACTGCAGGATACAAGCACCTTCAAATATAGCGAACTTTTGAGTGAGAGTTCCTGGCTTTGTAGGTGAGGCGAGGGCCTTCTACCTCTAAAGTTGTCTATGAAAAATACTGTCCAGAACGATGTTTGTGTCTGTACTCAATTGGTCTCCAGAAACATCATATATTTAAAAGGCTGAAAAAGGCAACATACATTGATGGTGGTGGGTTCAAAATGATAAAACAATTTACTATTTTCCATAAGAGGAGTACTGCCGATCGTCTAGGAGACTGGTAAAAACTGAGGCCTTCCACGTGACAAAGGATAATGGCAACTGAGAAGCACATACTAGATTTAAGCTGCTGTACATCCAGTACAATGAAGGTATAGTGCTCTGAGCAAGCCCCACAGGCTCATATTGCTTTGAGTTAACAAATCTTTATAATCCAAGTCACTTGGCCTAGACATGAGCCGAACAGAAGTTGCTAGGATATTTGAGATTAGAACAGGCATCTCGAACGAGTAGCTTGTGAGCTGCTGGTAGTTCTTCAGCTACACATAAGTAGCTCCCCTGCCTAGAGTTCAGCGTAAAAAATTTAAGGCTTTCACTTGCCTGAATAAATGTATGCATGTATGTCAAAATTGAAAGATGTGTATTCAAGACGAAAATGTATGTATTTTCGACCTCAAGAGCAGGTGTTTAGGGCGACTTATTACACATATTCACTTGGTGCCTGGGGCATTGCAGCTTTGGCTGTTACATATTACCAATGTAGAGTCATTTCACATTATCACAATATTGTTTACATCAGTGCTGGGAATGGTGCCTAATGCACTGAGGTGATCACTGCTGGAAATCTTGCATATGGTGGGGGCTAATGTAGTCTGTATTAAAATGATGTAGTCAGTACTAAAACTCTAAAAATATTAGTAGCTCTGGATGATTTTCACTGAACAGGAGCAGCTCATGACCGTTGATTTAGGGCATTTAAGGACCATTCACATAATTATATTCACATTGGAATCAGTACAGATCAAGAATATGTCCCCACCTTCTTACAGCAGATAAGGGTGTCACATATGTCCCACCATTACACATTGACCACTTGTGTAAGTGCATATGTGGGAACAAGTGTGGCATCCTGCATTCTGAGAGAGTGTTTGTTGTCTTATTGTTGGGTATAATAGTTTCTACTTTTGTTGCCTGTTTCTATAGGAGTAAGGTAGATCCTTTTCCCCTGTGTGGGCCTGTGCACGAGAGTGTGCAGAGTGGTAGAGGGAGAGATGAGTGCCTAATATAGCTTCTGAAAGAGTCTTGCTCCTTGCTCATGCCAGTGTGGATGTTCTATGGTGGGATGTGCAACCTCCAAGGAGGCTGCTGAGTGGAAATTGTCAGTTATCTGAAGAAGGCTGTGGTGGCGCTGACACAGCTCCTGGTGGGCAACTCTTTACCTACCTCTACTGTTGTCCTATATCAAGAATCGCTCTGTGTTGTTCTTAGGTGGTGCCCTGCCTAACCTATTTACAAGGACTACTACATACGTCCTCTAGAATTCCTTTCTTAGCTGTTGACCATATTCATTCTTCCCTGTTAGAGGGTATATGTTTCGTTGTATGTATGCTATATTGTTTTCATTGCACTATATAAAAATCGTTTTTCTTCTTTATGGCTGATTTCCTAGTGTGATTTTTGAATCTGCGGTGTCTTCGGTGTACTGTTTATATGCTTAATTCACACCATAATTTGCATCTCTCTTTCCTTCTTAGTCTAGGAAGGAAATGGGGCAGGGGAGAATAACATGCACTTTCAGAAAAAAAGAGCCTCACCCAAGCCAGTAGAGAAAAGTAATGAAACGATTATGCCGTCCACACAAGCAGAACAGATGGGTTTTGGTACACATTATTTCCTACTTCTTTCCATTTGTAGATCTCGAAAAAGATAGAACATTATTTTAGAAAGGATGACACGCGTATAAATAAAATAAAATTTCACAAAAGGTTGATACCCAGTTTTGGGACTTACTGTAGTCTAATGAATAAAAGGACCGACCTCCCTCCACCAGGTTCATACAGCATTTTGACCCCGATCAGGTGACCGTGCCTCCGATCACCAGTGAGTGAACATGCCAAATGTACACGGATATAGGGACACTTACACAGCACAGAGATATCAGATGGCTGAAAACAGCAGGTACATGTTAGCCACTCATTTCCTCGACCGCAGAAAGCGGAATCTGCCTCAGCTTTATTATAATCGCTAACACAAAGCTCCCACACATTTCTCTGCCTTCCCAGCAGTATTCCACTGCGCAATGTTACTGCTTTTTCACATTGACAATTTATTGTAAAATTAGGTATTTTAGGGGTAGTTATTTGTGAGACACGTTTACTTGCATTGTTACTGAATGGAGCAGAAATGTCTAGAGAAAAACGTACTGTCTTCATCAAGCGCCAGAAGGACCATATTCAAGCTTTCCAGGACGTGCTCCTCTGGTTCCGTCTCAGATAGCTTCAGACACTCCAAGTGGCGACTCAGGGACTCTATGGGAGCAAAATAAACAAGGTAAATGTCATTTTTGATAACAGCGCCCAAGGGCAAAAACAAAAGAAAACATGAGAAGAAACTGAGAGGATGCGACTTGGCAAAATAACAGAAAGTTAGCTTTAAAAAATGAAACTTTACAGTTTTGTGCCTGCTTGGCACCTTTTTGTCAGTCACAAGCCTTCTGTTTGCGGGGCACACAAAGTTAAAAACAACAAATAGTTTATCGATCATGTTGGTGGACAGGCACTAATTAAGTTGCATCAATTAGTGCTTGATCCCTGCTCCACACAGAGAAATGGAAGTGATGCCAGGCGTGCCTTGATGAATTACCAGGCAGTAAAGAAGAGTGCCATGCAAACCAACAAATAGTGAGAAAAAGGTGGTCTCCAAGCCTTTTAGGGAACATAATAGAGTTTTGGAAGCAAGAAGCATGCGCTAGCGCATTCACTTGTAGCCTCGACCCTAAAAATACAACTATTTCAGGGCACAGAAAAAGCTCTTGAGTGTTACTATTTAAGTGGTTCCCACTATCTTTATTTTTTGGCCCATGATAAAATATGTTTAAAAGACCTTCTTGTTGGACTTGCAAAATATGAACACCTCTCAGTTGAAAACCCTTCAGGTAGACATGCCCCTTTATCACAGATCCAGTGATTCTCTTTATGCGGTAAATCTTTCATTTCACAAATGTGATTGACACTGTTTACAATTAGGCGATTCACTTGTGCCCCAAATGAACTATGAAGCATCGGGTCTAGTTTCCACCAGCATATACCTAACTGACCGTGCCAGTTTGCTCTTCAGAGTTTCACTCAATATAATGTCTGGTAGAATGACCTTTACCTGTCTTGCAATGGTTATTACACCTATAAAGAGAGGGGGCAAAATATCTGTTTCCATCAGCTGTTGGTTTTGAATGTAGCTTTCACACATTGACCAGCACACATTTCAACAATCAATGGTTGATTGTAACTGGCATTCTTGACTTTGGACTGTTATTTGTGCTTCTGTTACTTCACTGCACAGTCGGTAAATCACGTAGGAAGAAGACTGCAGTTTTACTTTTGATACGTACCCAGGATGATCAGCGTTCTGGAATTTCCCTGGAAAGCCCCTTATTTCAGATTAAAACCTGTTGCCCATTATTACTCAGTTAACAGTTGTCTTCTGTTAAATAATTAGGGGACCAGAGCCAGATCTCACGCACTCGATGCTTGCTTGAGTCACATAGGTGGAATCGCACTGACTTAGCTGTGGAAAAGAGTGATGACCTTGGATTGCTTAGGGAAACGTTCTTCATAAGATGAATAGCTACATAAGTTCGAATGTGGTCTGTTGTTCCTGTGTTAGCTCCAATAGTGCCCTACTTCTCCAAGAACCCCAAAGCCTCTGTGTTCTAGAACAAGAAGAATCCTGTTTCCAAATTAATATGTGTGTGTGCATTAGTGAGGAGGAAGAAAGCTGTTGCGGCCCCTCAACTATGACGGAGGAGCGTCGCCACACTAACGAAAAGAAGAAAAATAAAACGATAATACAAGTATTTTATTATCCCTTTATTTTTCTGCCTTCGTTGGGTGGGGGGGCAGCCTCCTCCTCGTCAAGTGGAGGAGAAGTGGTATGTGCACTTCTAAGTGCGCATGTCAGTTTAGTTGGTTGTCTGAGGCCAGCTAAACTGACGTGCACTTAGAAGTCTCCTCCCAGCTGTGTTTAACAGCTGCATAGAGACCAAGCACAGTGCCCCACTTCCTCCATGAGGGGCAGTTCTGCTCACTCAGGCCAATTGCTGCACTTCTTTCAAGCTCTGTACCAGCATGAGAGAAGTGTCAAGATTGGTTGGGGAAGGAAGCACACAAGATGAGGTGGCTCGTGGAAGAGGCGGATCGTGGAGGGGCAGGTAAGTCTATTTACTTATTTTTTTAACTGCCCCCTGCATCCTATGCTCACACGCTATCCTCTCACCCCCCACCCCTTCCTGACAGCATCCGTGACTGGATGAAAGGGAGAGCGAAACAGGAAGAATTATAAGTGTGGATGGTGCGTGTATTCTCAGTTTGGTAGTATCCTACACATTGGACACTGCCATAACACCTGTATCAGACCACACATGGCATGTGTTATAATCATCATTTATTGGTCCAACTCGATAAGAGGGTCCTTATGATGGTGATGACTTTTGGCATAATGGTGTGAAATTTGACATTATGTGAAGTGCAAACACCTGACACAGAGGCGAATTCTGGATAGTCCCTGTAAAGGTTCAGGACAAAGGGTCAAAGTTCAGGACAAACATTAAGGACAGAAGGTTAATTTTACTGACACATCTGAGGAGGGCAAGCATTAATATAAAGGAAAACAATTAGACAGCATGTACAGGTCAAAATAGGTTTATTGTGTAATAGATAGCAGTATAGAGAAAAAATGACGGGCCAGGACTACATTTTTGTAAGGTTAACAAAGTACCCATCCAGGCACTCTGAACCAGAGCATTAGCTCACCATCTCTGGAGAGTTGCATCAAATTAATTGTGTTTTATCTGCTTTCCTTTTGACACCGGGCCCAAACCTTCCACCAGAGGCCTGAACGAGTCACCATTGAAATTGAAAAATAAAATGCAGTTTTTTTTGCAGTTTAGTGATGACCAGTATGTGCAGTGGGACAGGGGAGACACGAGGACACTACACTCAATACAGTGCTGAAGTAAATATCACTTTTTCATCTTGCAAAATCTGTCCTCATCATTGCTGAACTGAGTGATGTCCTCCATGCATTGCTGTGGGTGCATTGCTTAACAATGAGGTTCACTACTTACAGGACTTTAGTGAGTGCATGCATTACTTTTTGTACCACTGCGGGATGTTTGAAAAATGAACTATAAGTCCCAGAATGCAAGTGCCTGCTATTGGCTACAAAAAAAGTGGTATTTGTAGGCATTAACCTGAGAAGGTGGTTGCAGGTGGGGCCCACCGGCACTAATATTTGAGGACTAACATTTATTTTACCTCATGAGCATGGACATCATTTAGGGGTCACCAGGGGTCGCAAGTTCGACACCTGGCTTGCCTCTGTGACCCCTGGCACTGCCTTTGCGACCCCTGGCCTCAGAGTTGGCAAATTCACTGTCAGGATCACAGTGGCAGATGGTCCTCATGGACGTCAGTTGAAGCTCCACTCTTTGGGACATATTTACACAGAAGTGGCGCAGTGCAGTGCTGTGCCAAAGCTGGCTGCGCCGCGCCGCATCACTTCTGAAAGGTAGGGATGCATTATTTACAAAAATACTGCACTCCTCTGTGTTTCCCCTAGTGCTGGTGCTAAAATTAGCTGCTTTACGCCAATGCAGGCATCCTTGTGCCATAGTGCAATGTGCCTGCCTTGCAGGGAATGATTGTTTATGTCCCTTCCTGCACATAAACAATCAATTGTGGTGATATGTTATGTGTGCCGCAGTATTTAATGATTGTTTATGTGCAGGAAGGCACATCTTCCTGCACATAAACAATCATGATGCCATTTTGATCTTTCTATGTGTGCTGCATTCTGCAAAGCAAAAACGAGGAGAAATAAAAGTATTTCTCCTCATTGCACCATGCTATGCCCTGGGGTGGTGTAAGTTTTTGGTGCTGCCACAGATTTATTAATTCTTGTAAATATGGGGCATCATCAAAAGCAATGGGTGTTGCAGTGGAAAACCCACAGCAACACCCATTGCATGCCCTTGTAAATACTGTGCAGTGCACAGCGCCATTGAAGCATCACAAAAAGTGATGCTCCGATGGCACTATGGACATGTAAATATGCCGCTTTGTTTTCTGTCAATTTTGTATTACACCAACAGTGACGAGTAATATTTTATTCACTGTTAGTATAATTAAAATGGAGTACAATTAGAAGGAATATGCCCTTCACTGACAGTGGAGGTAAATTGAAATGCTTTTAAATGTATTTTGTGTACGTGTTTGTGGGAGAGAATGTGTTTATGTGAGCAAGAGGGAGAGTGTATGTAAGTGCAAGTTTGTGTGTACGTCTAAGTATATATGTGTGAATGAAAATGGATGTCAAAGGGCCTGTGATGTCACATCTGCTACCCCTGGCATTTTGGTCAATTTACGTCTATGGTCATGAGACTTCAACCAAACAAGAGAGAGAAAAACACAAAAGATAAAGTTAGAGGGAAAGAAATACGGAAAAACATTCACAGAAGGAGAAAGTTGGGGTGAAAAAGGACCTGCAAGACCGAAATAATGGGGCAAAGAGCGCGTGAAGGTGGGTGAAAGAAACATCAAACGGAATCAGGAATACCAGTCTTAGTAGCAGCCCTGTCATTTGGCAGTGACACTTTTCTTATCCAAAGTAAGACCTGGTTGTGGGCATAACACATATATAGGGCTCATTGAGTGATTTGTTTATGGCGTATTTAGTCACTGTGACACTTCTTTAGCAGTGGCACATATTATTGCTAATCTGGGATTGCAGTTTAGAATGTCAGTGTGCAGTAAAAAAGAAAAAGTGTTCATGTTGGCGTTATGTTCACTCAATGTAAGATAGGACTGTTTGAGACAATTGCTGTTACAGCAGTACGCAAAGTTGAACTTTTCATGCAGGACCCAGTCTAGAGTACAAATTAGAATGTTAGTAATCTGAGTAAAACCACCTACCAGTGCTAGCGCAGGTGTATTAATAACAATTATTAATGCATGTTTATGTATTCTGAATACTACGTTTGTGTAGAAAATAAAATAACGTAGAAAAATTATGCACACATTTGAAAATGTGATCACGAAGAATGGCCACCAATGTTAACGAAATGTACTAATTAATGATTTAATAATATGAATGTTGAATATATGTTTGACTAATGTGGTAATATGTCATATTAAGGGTTATGCAGTAAGCTTTAGCTTTATTAATTGTAGGCCTTAACTTAGCGAATGTCTTGGTCTAGTTTGCCAGGCCTCATGTAAAAGCTGTATTTCTTAACATTTAATAAAATGGCTGTCCTTGAGAGTCAAACTGTGATTTCTATTGTATTGTTTAAATGTGCTCATAACGGAAGCTTTCTCATGAGAACCGAATGCTAGAAAATGATGTTCCTGTTAATGTAACATTTTGTATGTAAGGTGTGTGAGACTGGCTTTCTCAGGAGAATAACAATGGAGATACTGACTAGAGTGGAAGCTGCAACAATATTGTTACCTGACAAGCCGGATGATGATGACCTTGCAAGACAAACCAATCAATGACATGTGAACTAAGTAATAGTAGATTTCATAGATTTGGAATTTTTGTTTTATTGGACTAAGTGTGAACATGCGATTAACTGACCAATAGGGATTTGGGAAGTAGTTTTAGCAGTTTTGACTTAACTGGACTACACTGAGAAGAGACAGACATACTGCCCTTGCATTTTGCCATTGCTCATTGTCCATTTTCTTGCTGGCCGAAAGGTTAATATTCCGTATGCGTCTTGTCAAGAGACGTGCTTCACTTTAATGCTTAGAGACTTATGAACTTTGATGCTGAATCCTGATGCCTTGC
This sequence comes from Pleurodeles waltl, assembly GCF_031143425.1. Taxonomy (NCBI): domain Eukaryota; kingdom Metazoa; phylum Chordata; class Amphibia; order Caudata; family Salamandridae; genus Pleurodeles; species Pleurodeles waltl. The sequence goes on from NC_090445.1 coordinate 1,329,043,997, forward strand.
TGATCGACTGATGTCCTGAGGAACAAGACCGGCTCTTCTTGCTGGTCCATACTGAGGATAGGTATTATGACCCAGACTGTTCATTATCATGCATTTGCCTTTTATTTCTAGGTACCAACTGCATTGTTTCGATAGAGCCATAGTTAAATGTTTTTCCAAATTTGTGTTACTAAATTGTTTTGCATGTAGCCCAACATGCAGATGCTAATCTGATATTAGTTAAGGATCCTTACTAATGAAATCATGTTAACAGGGATTAATGCTTGATGGATTTCTCTGCTAAACTTAATGTATGAAATTACTTCGACCCAGTTGACTTTGTAATTGATTGCACCATAACTTTAGAATGTGTTGTAGTTCAAGCTTTGATTAGATTACATTTCTTCCACCACTTTGGACAGCCAGTATAGTTTCTGTATGTGTTTAATTTGATTCTGAGATTAATCTACATGACCTAAGCACTGTTATTACAGGGAAATAAATATTCTAACGTTTACTAAAAGGTGTGGTTATTCATGACTGAAAGGTCATGGTGCGTGACAATTACTAACTCCATTGATTATTGATGTTATTGATTGATGTTGATTATTGAATATTGTGCTGGCCCACTTGGATGTATGCTTCATAGCAGCAATAACCTGGTTTTGACATCCGAGCTGTGTTCTGTTATCCAGTGACACAGCTGGGTGCTTTAGCTGCAGAATTTATACCTCACATTGAAGTAAAAGATCATTGTTACTGTGTTTATGCGCAAAACAAACCTGTTTCATATAAAAGGGACAATGGTGATTATGTTGGTATCACTAATATTTTTTTATTACGCCACATCCTACATATATCCAGGGGAGGGCAAGGTCCTCTTCTCAAATTTGAACTTGATGCTACTCAATGCAAATCGCTTTACTTCAGGCTGTTAAAACTGAGATCACCTTAAAAAATTTACCATGGAAAGTTCTCACTCATATGGTTTAATCGGGCAATTCCAGTGAATGATGCCACCTAGAATCTCAAAATTCAAGTCAGGGACATCATCAAACAAAGCATCATTGTAGAATGTCAAAAGCCTGCAGAGACTGCAAGAGATCTTTTTCCATCCCAACACTATCCCACAATTATTTCTTTGTTTTACATAAACAAACTCACACAGAGTAGTTTTTTTGTGAAACAACATCACTTATCCTGAGTGCAGGAAATATTCACCATACCGCATGGCTGACATGGGCCTTCTGATGCATAAATGTCAGCTACCTGTGGCATATGGCACCCATGATTAACTGCTGGCACAGCTGGGTGGGCAATCAATGGCTCCCCCTCTAAATGCCTGATTCACAAAAGTAACTTACACTTTTCAGTAATGTACACTTCTGAGTAAATGGACTACTTTTTTCTTATTCAGAAAATCCAAATGTATGTTACTAGTAACAAAAATATAGTAGTAAGTTCAGCACCTCACATGGCCGGCCACTGGTGCTACATCACCCAGCCACAGAAAATAATGGAGGTAGGGAATTAAAATATGTAAACTAGTTAACATTAGAAATAAACATTGTTTATTGATAAATAAATATATCAAAATAATATGTTTTCATTATTTAACTATAGAAGATTTAAATATCCTATTTTGAATTTAAGAATGAATGCAACAACATTTCTATTAAATTAAAGATAAATTAATGTTGATTATTTCTTTACATCACTTTCATTGATTGGTAATGCTTAATAACATTTTTTCTTTCGGAGGGAATTTTTTTTTAATTTAAATTTAAGAATAATAATTGTTATTTTAATTTAATGTAAAATATTTTTAATATCTATTTACTATTTTTTTTTAATTGTTTTACATTTTACTTTACCATGCAGAGATCTGCAGTCCAACTGTGGGTCTCCATACTGAGTGTTTGGGTGTGATGTTGTATGTCTCTGTCCTGCTCAGTGTTATTTTATGTTGTGTCGTGATGTGCTATGCTGCATTATATTACGTGTAATATTGTACTGTGCAATGTTAACGGTGTGTTGTATTGTGCTTTGCTATTCTGTATAATTTTGTATAATTTTATATGATGTTTTGTCATTCAGTACCATGTTACGTTATGATATGTTGTGTTTAGTTGTGTAATGCAGTTCTAATATATTGTGCTGTGCTGTGCTGTATTACGATATGGTGGGGTATATTATGTGTACAGTACAGGGATATGCCATGTTATGTTATGATGTATTGTGTTGTGAAGTTGGGATGTGTATTATTAAGATGTGTTGTACAGGGTCACACAGTGCTCTTCTGTGGTTCAGTGCTATGCTGTGTTATGTTTAATATTTTATTTGGGGTCACGATGTGCTATTCAGTGTTACTTGCATTCTGTCATGCTGTGATATGCTGTGTCACATTAGGGTATTATGCTGTGCTATGCTAAGGTGTGCTATGCTGTGTCATGCTATGCTTGATGTGTTATAGTAGATTCTTGTATGTTGTAACACTATGTAAGCCAAATAAGTACATCAAAGAACAAACAGTGGTTCTCCATTACAAGATACACATCATGTCACATTTGCTATCTAAGCAAAGCAATTCTTACTATCTCATCAAAAATCCTAATTTAAACCCAAATGTGACAATGTTAACATCTTCTAAATGCCAATGGGCTTGCTGGATAGTCGATCCATGCATGGCTAAACATAAAAACAACATGGAAGGCAAAGGCTGATGGGGCTGACCCAAAGCACATACTCTCTTAATACTACTACTTATACTACTTTTTTAAAGAATTGCTGACATAAGATTCTCCAACCAGCAAAAGCTGTCCGAAGCAAGACCTAAAAAGTGATCTAAAATGTGCTATAAGTCAGAGAACAAAGGCGCAACCCAAACACTTGAAGAAGGTGAAGGGTTTTGTCCCTGAAAGAAGTGGCTCCCTCATTGACTTTAAGCAGTTGTGGCATAAGAGGGTGGTCTCTGTTTGTATCCAGAAGACCCACCTGAAGAGTCCATGATGATTGTAGGTGCACAGGTTGGAAAGGAAATTGACCCAGTGGGAACAGAGTGTAGACTGAGATTCATTTAGTTTCCTTGGCTGGGCTAGCAGTTGAATTGGCAGTAAATATAATTCCCAACAGAGCTTAAGAGCACGGAGTGGCTGTTAATCAACGTGACCCAAGTCAGAGTGCTAAAAGCCATGGGAGCCACTGTAGCCACAGTAAGATGCAAAGTGGTATCTGTAGAGAAAACTATCCCATATTTTTTCCATCATTTGGTCAATGCAGGCAGTGAGGTAAAGTGCCACCCCATAGTGATGGTTACTGCAGAACGGCTGGTCACTGGCTCTAAAAAGGCTGTGCCTAATTCTTAAAGGTAAAATTAGAGCAAAATTCTAAGTTTAGACCAAAAGTCTATGTTTAGACTTAAAGTCTAACTTTACTTTTAGTAAAGTTAGACTTTTGGTCTACGTTTAGACTTTTGGTCTAAATTTAGACCAAAAGTCTAAACTTTAACCAAAAGTCCAACTTTACTCGTAGTAAAGTTAGACATTTGTTCTAAGTTTAGACGTTTGGTCTAAACTGAGACCAAAGGTCTAACTGTACTTGTAGTAAAGTTAGACTTTTGGTCTAAGTTTAGACTTTAGGTCTATGTTTACCCTTATGAATTGTACCCATGGATGTTAATCTTGTCGTTCCTGTGAAAGGTCTGCTAGATATTGACATGCTTGACCAGAGGTTAAGAAAATCCAAGCAGCTGTGATGGGACTGCTTGGATGGGTGCTTATGACCACTAGGTCGCAAAGTGCCAGTGAAGAAAGTAGAGTGGGGAGCCTTGAACAATGGCTCAGTCACTCTATAGAAAGAGAGAGGACAAGAGGTATAGGAACCTTCCCCTGAGCTTCTGAAAGTCCAGAGGGAATCTATGCTGGTTGTGAAAAGCCTTAACGTTAGGAGAAATACTTGTCAGCCCTGGAGGGCATGCAACAATTGGAAGATTTGAAAGCTCCAAGAGGCCCACCGAGGTCAATGTTGGTATGAGGCAGAGGGGGTGCCTACTGTTGCCAAATTGCAGTTCAAGGCTAAGTTACAAAAGAATGAAGAGAGATATTGTGTACAAACTATGTTAGAAGATTAATGGTCCCCCAGGGCTAAATAGCTCTTCTGCTGGATTTGGCACACAGCAACCCGATGGCCAGACATCTTGGTAAGATCAAAGCCCATTAAAGATGGTAAAGTCCCGTCCATTTATGAAATGTGGAGACAGTGCATGACCTGACTTTCCCATTCTACTGGCAGTGGTGGGGATGCCTTTTGAGAAGGTGGGGACGGATATTGTCAGAACCCAGACAATAAGAATTCTGGGAACAGGTGTATGTATTTATTTTTGTTCTTCATATGGTGCATTAATACTGTGATCACAAGACGACAGAATGCTTTACAATCACAATAACGTAATGTAAGGCAGCAGTAGATATAAAGTAATTTGCACGTAATTTGCAACATTGTAATAACAGTGAGTGAGACATTCAGTATGCATGTGTGGATTGTCAAAATGTAGGTGATAAATACAGTTCATGTAAGGTTTCGAAGGAAATGCTGTTTCCAATACTTTTTGATGGTGACAGCAGACAGAGCCTGTTGTATGTGTACTTGTACTGAATTCCATGTCTTTGGTGACTTTCCAGGACAGAATTATGTTAGAGTGGATGTTTTCCTAAATATGCCAGTGACCAGCTTGAGCACAGCATTAAGATTCTGCCGTGGTGGAAATCAGAAGGCTTTTTCTGTCAAGTATTCAAGTTTGTTCAGATGGCTTTGCCAGTTAGTAATGCATTGAGTCCTATATGCTTTATGTTTTTCCAGTGGAAGCCATCCCAGTGATGTAGGAGAGATGTTATGTGCTTAAATTGTTCTGAATTTGAGACCACCTGAGCTTTCACACGAGTAGACTGAGGTCTCATTGAGCAAGACAGTCAGTTAGAACACCTGGATTTTGAATTACCATAGTCTATTTGTGGAATGACTAAGGCCTCAACACTCACCTCCAGGACTTGTTTTGGAAAAAGATTCCTGAGACTATGGAGATGTTTTAACTAAAATCTCGCATTTCTGGTCATTTCTCTGATGTGGAGATTCATCTGGAGTAGCTGTCCAGTTCGATGCCACAGGATTCTGTTGATGAGGTGATTGTTTTAAGGACAAGGATCATGTCCTTAAATTATTAGTCCAGTGAGAGGGAGGGTCCTCACAGGGATTTCTGTACCTACAGTACATCTCTCACTGCAGCTCATAATCTGTTGGCAATAGATGACTGTTGAGCGGGCACAAAGTTTTTTGACCTGATTGGCATTTTATTTTGCTTATCAGAAACAAATCCCCAAAGTGAGGTAATTGCATTTTGTTTTAATTCACTTATGTCCCTGAGGCAGAGAACTGTGATAGCTTATGTCTGGCTGTCCTTTTCTAATTTTCAAACAGGGCAGCGGGACAGATAGGTGCTCTTGTGGTCTACCTCCACCCTCATTTTTCTAACTGTAGAGATCACAGTTGTCAGGAAGAACAAAGAGGGGGGTTTACATTTTAACCCCACTGCCCTTAGGCAATGCTGGTGTGTTAGAATGTCCCCAAACTTGGTCAATCTAATGAGGGGAGAAAACATTTAGCACATTGGGCATGGCGACGAGCACATGCAAATCACCCCCTGCCCCCCTTCTTGGATATAGAAATGTGTTTTAAGTTCATAGGACAGTAGTAACCTGACCCATACATTTAATTTTTATCACTCTAGATCTAGGTGGGAGGGGCAGGGCATTACTGATTATCTTTGGCACATAGGCAAGAACAGGAAGAAATTAAGATAATGAACTCTTCATATAGGGGCAAGACAAGTGAATGTTTATTAACGTTATTAATGGTGGGGTGAATATTTCTCCCCAGGCTCTCTGCAAGGGGGACAAGAGTTTATTGTTGTGCAGCCTGGTCTTGTTATGCCGGCGTTTATGTATGTATCTCCCTGCTGTGCAGACCAAGCCACTGAACATGTTTGTGATAGCATATTTAGGTCTCACTTAAGGCAGGGCATATACTGTCTGTGAGATAACAGGGCTGATTGCAGAGGACTCCCTAACTTTTTGCCCCCATTTTCCACTTTTTCCTGGTGTTTTCCTGACTCTGATGGTGCCCTGGGTACTGCTAACCAGTCCCAGGGTCTGTGTTCTGTGTAAAATCAGTATACAAATGAGGCTAATTATAATTGGCTAAGTCAACCTACCTATAAGTCCCTAGTATATGGTAGGGCATGTAGGGACTGGGGCCCCAGCATAGGTAGTGCACTGCTGAGGTACCTAGTGTCATTTTAAAGGCAGGCCTGTCTTGCTGGCTGCTTTTAAATTAAAGTTACATGCAAATTCGACTTTGGAATTAAAAGTAGTTAAACTACATTATTTTTACATATAAATCACCCCTAAGGTCTGCCCTATGTGCCCCTAGGGCTGGGTGCCATGTAACTATAATCAGGGACCTTATAAAAATAGTTTTATAAGCCCTGGTGAGGTAAAACAGCCAAATTCGTTTTTCCCTCATTGTAGTGAATGGCCCCCATAGGCTAGAATGGGGAGACTTTATTTTAATTTTAAAAGTCCCCTTAAGTAACAGATACCAGAAGTTTGGTATCAAATTAATTGTTATAATAAATCCCACAACTTCCAGTTGTTGGATTTAATATAACTTGTTCAGGTAAAGAGTTTTAAACTTTCCCTGAAAAGTTGCCAACTTCAGCCCTGCAGTGTTTTTGCTGATGTGCTCAGATTGGCCAGCCTCTGGCAGCCTGGCCAGACTGCCTTGATGAGGTGTGAAGTGGCCTGGCTGCACGCAAAGAGATGTGCCTGGGGGAGGAGATCTCCCCTCAGCAGATGGTGAAGCAAGAAGAGGGAGGGCTGCCAAACTGGTCTGCAAAGGCAGAGAGGGACATTTGGAGCAACCCAGCAACACCCTCACATTCTGCAAACCCAGACAATTAGGTGCCCCTTGATTAGAGTAGGAGAGGGGTGTTTAGGATTTTTAGCCACACCAGTGGGTGGGCTCAGCCATACGTAACCTCCAAAAATCACTTTCAGCCATGATGGATATTTGAGGAATGTTGCTCCCTGGGACTGATTTTTGCCACACTTCCCAGGAAGTGGTCATCACAGGGGGAAGGACCCTGCACCTGATTGGAGAAAGAGGACCCCCCTGTTTTTCACCCAGGAGCAGGGATAAACCTGGCAGACCTGCACCCACACCTGAGATCCCTATCAGATCCCAACAAGGAAGAACTACAGGAGAAAAAGGACTGCCCTGCTGGACCCCTGACCTGCACCTGGACACTGCGCTCTCGAGGACTGCACCAACTGCACACTTGGGCTTCACCACTAAACGGACTTTACCTGTCTTCTACTGCTTCAAGAAGGGACTCCTTGTTTGCTATAGGTACAAAGGAGCTGACCAGAGTCCCCTGCATCAAGTCCTGCAAGCTGAGCCCAGCGGACCAGCATCCAGGGGCCATTTGAGGATTCTGACCAGGTGCATTCTGGGAATTGTAGTCCCAACTCCCAAGGAGCAACTCAGAGCTTCTGGAACCTTGGATCAAGTTGTGGACACATCAAGGACACAAAAAGGACCTCTGGAAGAAGATCCAGAAGTTTGGAGACGTTTGGAGCAACTCCATAAGTTAAAAAGGTGCATTGTGGGAGTTGTAGTTGCAGACCCCAAGAGGCACACCAGAGCCTCTGAACCCTTGGCTGGTGCTGTGGTCCACTTTCCTGAATCAAACACTTCTGAAAGTAAGTGTGACAGTGTTACCTCGTGGGTGGCCTGAACTCTGGACTTTGTTCCTTTCCAGTGTGACCTTTTTTTAACATTTTGAGCGCTAGTTGCTTCTATGCGCTAGAAAGCATTCATTCTTTACAAATTAATATCTCCGGTTTCCCTTATCCGATTTTATTTGTTTTGGTGTCATTTTAAAGATAAAAATATAATCTATTTTTGTCAATTGATTTTGGATTTTTAAACTGTTTCCTGTGTTTTATTTAATTACTGTTTTGTGATAATTAAATCCTTTACGCTTTGTCTCCTAAATTAATCCTTATCGCTCGTTGCCAAGCTACCAAGGGTTGAGCTAGGTTTAATTTACTGAGACCTAACTTGACCTAAGTGGAGGTTAGTGGCCTATTGCTAAGTGTAGGTACTTACCTGCCCCTACTAATAACCCATTTTCCAACACTGTCTATCACAAAACATATTGTTATCCTACAATGGACTTAGATATCGGCCATTGCTTATCATTAGTTGGCTTCATTTTCACTCTCATTCGTTTGCTTCTTCTTCGTGGGCTGCGTGGGCTATGCTTCCTCTTCTTGACTTTGCCACACCCTTGGAGAATAGAAGCAGTACTATGCCCTTCCAAAGCCTTGCTTTTTCAGGTGCATTATTTTTCTTTTTGGATAAGAACCATAGCAGAGTACGTGATTTTTCCTGCTGTCTCCATCACATGCTTCTCTCCCTCACCACACTCCATGTTTCTCTCTCATTCTTGTGCTTCTTCCCCACTCTACTTTATTACCTTTCCCCTGTCAACTCAACACTGGTCTCTTTCACCTATTTGATACCCTCACCCTCGCTCCCATGTTGCTTACGATCTCTCTGTTGCTTCCCTCACCCGCTCTAAAACTCATCCCAAACTGCACCCCAAATTACTCCTTTTCTTGTCCCTCTCAATGCTTCTGACCCCACCTGTGTTCACTGCGTACCATCTCCCCACTCGCTTTTAAAATGAAATACCACTTTTGAATGTTTATTCTTCTTTTCAGGTATCAATGCAATTCTGAACAATAACTAAAAAAAGAAAAAAACAAAACTCTTTGGTGCATGCGCCTACAAAATTACATGACCATCCATGTCAAAAGCTTTTTTCAATTCTTTAGCCATGTAATACAGCACTGTGCGTTTTGAGAGAGCTTTTCTGCGTTCAATTTAAAATGTGTATTAATATCACTTGCTCTGCACCAAATTTCACATGTGCATACTGATATAGAGCTATTTTAATTGAAACAAAATCATTGGAATGTATTAAATTGTGTTTTTCTAACTTAAATCTTACTTGACCTCAGTTAGGCCTCAATGCCATCTTGTTCAAAATGAATGCTGTGTCACAATATTCATCATGTGTTTATATTTCTTGCCTGATACTACATGCAGTAAGATGTGGAATGTTGATTTCTGTATGACACTGTTTCAAAGGAGCTTCTTTGTGGAAACCCTTTTGCTACATTCTTCTAGGTACTTCCTGCTTAGACAGGGTACTGCATTCACTCACAATGGTTCTCTGTGGTATATGTAACTACTTTATCCTAACAATTCCGAATGGCATTATTTCAGAAAGGGCGAATCAGTATTTATGTATTGAGTTGGTGCTAAAGTAATAGGGTTATGTGGCATTTTAAAATGTGTATTTGTTGGAACAATGATCATATCATGATGCCTTTGCAGTTCCTGTAAAAGTATATGCAAGAAAACTGTATAAAATCTGCCTCATATCTTCAATCCAGGGGAGAGCTACGATTATTTTGGTCTCTACTAAGGATGCTGTACAATTTCTCATTGACCTGCTGCACACTTTAGACTTAGCATTTCTCTCATTTTTGACCTTCAGATTATTCTGGACTTGACAGATGCCATGGCAAATAACTTCTATGTAATTCAATGAGTTTACTCATATGTCTGTGTCAGAACCTCCTTCATAGGGCCACTAGGCATGTAGGGTTGTTTGAACCCTACCATGGGGGTTGAGGCCTTTTACTCCTGATGTCCCGGAGCCCAACCTACAATGGATCCTGGGCAACTGGGGGAAGTACCCCTTCTAAACTTGACTCTCAGTGAATGAGCAGTCTAAGGCTCCCTCGGGGGAGGAGGTGGTGATACAGTTTACCGAACATGGCTCATAACTCAAAAAGCGCATAGCAGCAGCAATAAATCAATGTCCAGCCAAATGCTACTTTTATAACTAAAAGAAGCATTTTATTTCTAATTCTACTCATTCAAAGGAAGTTTACAGCATTTACAGACAACAACATATTTCCCTCTAGTGTTTTTACTGGCACATCCCTCACCCACCCGTTCCTCACAATGTGATTGTGGTTATATCCCATTCACTGATTGCTGCATCCAGAGAATGCTCTCTAACAAGCTTTATCGCAAGAGTCCACTGTAACTCTTTGAATGCAATCAAAAGTGTCTTAGTACTGCAGTGTTTTTCAACAGTGAGTCCTCCAGGGCACAGTAGGCCTTTAACAAGTCTTTCCCACTCCGGCCAGGAGAAAGCCTGCAGCAACTTGAAGGGTGGCCCGTCCATGGGCACTCTCAACAGCTCTGGTTGCTCAGGCAGGTTGGCTGTACATGGACTTAGTGGCAGCACTGGGCAAGCACAAGCTCTCTCCTTAGCCTACTCAGTCATGCTCCAGCAGCAATCAGAGGTATTTCTGCGCTCTTTCCACTTTCCCCAAAGTGCTAGCTTACGGGGTTGCCACTACGGTGTCACAGAGACATTGGCCCTGATCCTAAGGTGGTCTTTTCCATTGTGGCCCCTCCTAATTCATGGGGGTCACTTCAAAGGTGCCACACAGGCTTTCCGCCCTTACTGCAGGGCAATCTGTTTACATGACTATCTTCACCGCGGCCCTCCCCTCTCACACGGGGGTCATCGACTCAGTCTTCCACACAGACAATTACCCGATCAGTGCAGCAGCCATCTCCTCACACCTCGTACTGGGAGTCCAAACGACATGGCTTCCTACTGGACCACGCTCCCTCCAATGCTCTCCTCTTCCGCACAGGGCACACTGGTCTTGGCAAGCAGGTAGGGACTGGTGCTCCAGGCTCCAGAGTGGGTGGTCTTAGTTTTCCAGACAGGGAGAATAGCAGCCATTTGCCCCTAGTCCTGTTCACAGAACTTCAACTCCTCACACAGCCCATCTGGCTGTTTGGCAGATGACTATTTTTGGGGTTCCAAACTCCCCTCCTTATAGTCCATTCACTGACATGTATAGTGATTTTGAGTCTTCCAAGTTTTATGTTGAGGTTCTGCTTCTTTTGAAGTATATACTTCTTCTCTCCCTCTTCCTCTTGAAATGTTATCTGTCATAGTAGGAAAGACACCGCAGCCCCACAAACAGAGGCCATGAGAGTGACCAGAGTTCACACCTGGATTCCTGCAATAGTGATATGTATATCAAAAGCTTAATCTTGGACTCCCAGCCCTATTCTTTATGATTCCCTTATCAGCCTCATCTCCTTCCAGAGATGTGTCCAAGCCCCTTCTTTGTAATCTCTCAATGAAACAAAGAGAACCCTTTAAAGTGCATAGAGGGAGCCTCTCTATCTCTTATCCATTGTGACTCACCTGTCTCACAGGAAAACTGCAACACACAAATCTTTCTGGGGGATTCCTTTACTGCCTCATATCTTCACCAGAAAGGAATGGGTCTCCCAAAATGGAACCCAGAGTTCTCTATTTAATGTATCATTAGAGGCACACTTTCACTCAGTGTATGTTTACAGCACGCCCACTGTCCAACACTTATACCTCCAGGCATTGTGCCACCACAGGCATGCATGCACCCAGAACACAGATTCACTCCGCATGCACTGCTTAGTACTGTGGCCTTTCTGTATTGCGCTACTTGCAGACTCACTTACAGCCAGCGCACACATTCACCATATGCGCTCAGCACAACACTCCACCCTTCATGTACAGTATTCCTCGCTGGTATGCATACAACCAGTACACGCACTCATCATGCATGCACTGCACAGAACTTCATCTTACATTTACTGCGCTCCTCACAGTTACACATACACCCAGTATGTGTACTCACCATGCATGCACTTCACAGCACTGCTCTATCTCTATATTGTACCCTTCCTGGGCACACATATAACCAGTGCAGAGTCACCACCCCAGCACTAAACAGCACTTCACATCTAACTGATGTAGCTCAAAAGGTGAATTAAGTACACAGTACCAGAACTTTTAAAAGTGAGTGAGCCTGTAACCCTCACTCCAGTGACACAGATTAAAAAGCACCTGTTTTCTAATACTGATTACTTAATGGTATGCTGCTGCCACCATACTCACGCTCCAAAATTCCTGAAGAATGCAGTAATTTTCCACCACTATGAGGGTATCACCTTGGGTGTCCCTCTTGTTCAACAAAACTGCAATTCACAAGACAGGCCTATGTCATGGTGCATACACATGATCCGTGTTTACCTGTGACAACAAAAATCAACTTCAGGGATTCAGACAACAGTACAGTTGGGCACTCAGAACAGGAGTACACATCCATTACTATGCAGAGGGCTTCTCTGTCCCAACCATCTGCATTTTACTATTTCTGTACTGAACCTTTGAATTTGAATTTTTGTAATAAACCTTCATGACTTTCTAATTTCTAAACTCTAACTCCCTTTTTGAGACAGTCTATTATTATTTACATGTATTTTGAAATGTCATTTTGAATCTTGTCTCTAGGGACCCATCATCTCATAGACTTTAAAGTTAACACTATCCAGGTTCCACCCAATGTTTGAGTGTGACACTGTTATGCAGATATCCTATGGCCCTGAGCACCCACATTTGCATAGCTAAATCTATTGTCAAAGCTAATGGGTCCTAAAGGCACGACCTATTGGCTTTGCCAGTGCTTGTTTCTTTTTTTCTCCCACAATGTATGGCAGGCTAAGGTATTTGAGGTACAGTTGGACAAACATGTATCAGTCCAAAAAAAGGCACATAATGACGAAAAGGCCACTGTGCTAATAGAATTTGGTGACGTTTTGGAGTTCGGCAGGGATACAATCTGTTACATAGAAAGAGACACGTTTTGTAATACGTCTTATATCTTTTTGTTTTGTTTGATCCATCTGCATCACCTCAGACATGATCAGAGTTTGAGTTGGCACAGCTCAGTTGGGTGAACCACATCCAGTGCAATTTGTTTAAGAAAGGCAACGTTATTAAAGTACAAAATGAAATGTAACCTGGACTGAGATAGTAACCTTAGTTAAGTCTGTAATATCAACTATTGCAATAAGGTATGGGCTGGTGTAAAAGTATTAGACTCGTTTTTTTTGTTCTCCAACCCAATTCCTTTTTTGATATTTACTGAGAACCAGTGTTTGGTGCATTTGTAACACATTGAATTCGAAACAGATGGGCACATTTCCATGACTTTCACTGTGTCGTTGGGGATCTGGTGCCTTCTTCTGAGTAGTCCCAGCAGAAAATACAACACACCTTCACTTGGAAGTGAGTCAATCAGATGTTATATAATTTACCCCATCTCATGTGATTTGAGATCTTTAGATCGTGTTAGGTTAGCAGAAATTCTGGAGTTCAATGGTTTAAAAACAAGACTGTCCATCCCAGTGTTCGGCACACAAGCACCATACGTGGAGTTTCACCACTGCACACATTTTCATTGGAAACTCTCAGTTTCATTTTTAGTGTTGATTCCAAGCAAAAATGCAGAACAATGTAATAATATACTATCTATATCACTTTAAGCAAACCTTTGTGAGCCAAAGTCAGCCAACTTTCAAAACGATGCTACTAGTTGCACGCATGTCATGTGCATCACCTAGGGGTAGCGACGGCTAGCAGTTGTTGTCTCTACCTTTCCTACCTTTAGTCTCAGAGATGCAGAAGGCAGTGACAGAAACAGGAACAGACAGTACTCATGAATTTTTTTACGACACTTGTTTCCTGTCTGTAGTTTCCAAACCTCCCTCCCCCTTTCACCTCACAACGGTGCATACGTGGTCATTCACGAGAGAAAGGTGGGATAAGAAGCGTTGTGATGTCCTTGGGGGGTCAAAGTGTGTATGACATCATCTCCTCTTCCGTGATGTTTCATCACGTTCTGGGGTTCATCAGTTATATTACTTACTTCACTCCACAACATTAGAATTCCAGGACCTGCTCTACAGTGGTTCTCATCATATCTCTTAGACCAAACTTTACTAAAAGCACCTCATTTAAAGCTGTTTAACCTATCTAAAATGTTTTTATTATTAGGGCAACTCACCCCAGATACCACATGTTGAGGTATGTGTAATTTGCGTTGCCTAGCATAGTTTGTTGGCTGAGACTGGAAGTCAGTGGTTCACGTGGTTGTGTTGTCCTGACTCTTCTTCTATTCGGTAATCTAGCTGAGTAACAGATCAGTCAAAACAAATGAATGTGACTGGTGTTTGTTCAGCAAGAGTACGCCATATGCTTTCAGTTTACGCCTGGATCAAGGGTGACCTGTGGCCAGCGTTGGAGCCTTGGCTCAAAGTAAATATGCTGTGTGAGGTTCCTCTAGTAATCTACCCATGGCATGCCACCTTCCTACGTAAAAGATCACTTACTTCAATATACAACATTTAATTCTGAGGCCTGCTGCTGAAAGAAAACCGCCTATTCCTAATTGACAACATGCTATGTTGAGGAATGGTATAAATATCTTGCAGCAAGGCAGCTTTTTCCTAATCCTTATTATTTAAGGAGGGGCATTAAAATTTTACATTGAGGACTATTTTTGGTAAGTTGAGATCGTTAGCGGACCTGTGGCTTTTCAAGGGTATTTCTTAGGGGCTCAAAACGCGATACACAAAACCAGCAGTTCCGGTACACCTTAAGGCTTGCCAGGTTTTCCCTCCACACTCCGATAGTTGCTGACACATTTAGGTGATGATATTTTGAGGAATGGAATGCAGGCAGTTATGAATATTAGGGCTGCAGCTTTCTGGGGTTCACACACTTAGAGGGGTGAATCGAGAACAGTTGGGAGTTGAAGGGGGCACATATGCACAGAAATCGTGGCTTGCCATGCTCATGGTAACTATTCATCTGTACAACTTTGAGTAATATTGTTGTGAAAGGTTTCTTAGAATGCAGTGAGGGTAATTTTAGGTGTAGTGGCAGGGCAACAAAGCTCACACGCGTTGTTTGGGCCATACAAAGACCCAAACCCTTCTCTTCTCCATGTGGCACTAATAAAAATACACAAGGGTTGGAACTGTTTTCTGAAACTCTGCAGATTTCCAGGGCATAACATTTTATGGTGGCTTTAGGAGAGTTGGGAGACACTCGAAGAACGAATATGCATTTCTTCCCTGAGCAAATGAATGCTGTTTCTCTGTGACCCGAATCTGGTAGCAGACTTGTTCGTAGGTCCAATGTTTCTGATTCCCTCTCAGTTTCTCATGCTGTTGGTCACTGTGCCATTACACTGACCCGCATGCTGAGAGACTGTGAGTTGAACGTTTACTGCTGACATCTAGGTGTAATGTGTAACCACTCTTAAGACCTCTTGTGCGGTTGACTCAACCGTCTGCCCTCTTAAGTGAATAAATTGAGTACCTTTGAAGTGGGTTAGAATGAGACCTATTTTTAAAAGACACTTTGAAGTGGTTAAACCACCAAACATCCAGATATCTCTCCTAGAGTCTATTCCTGTTTGGAGGTTCTTGTGTTGTACATTGCAATAATAGACGATCACTCTCTACTCCCCTTTTGAAGAAGAAGATCGTGCTTCACAAAGCCTTCTCGAGCAATGCTCATAGAATCTGGAATACTCTTCCTCTTTTCTTCGAAAATGCTCCCTCTTTTAACATTTTTAAATCACTTCCTAAAACTTGCTCCCAAGCGAACATCTGCGTCTTCCTTTAACTTATGATTCCTGTGTACCACTTCAATGTAGCTCTTTGTGCTCTGACTCCCAGCGGTGCCTAGTCTCTGGATAAAACCCTCTCCCTCCAAACATCACGTCCTCATTCTTATTTGTATTCATGTAAAGATGAAAGGTCTATCTCTCCGCTCTTCAACATGACACTTTTTGATTGTGCTTTCCATAGCTTGTCCCGTCCTAGATTTTTTGTCTTTCTTCTAGAATCTCGTCCTTATCCCCTTTACTTTCCAACACTGAAGGCTTCCCACAAAATGTTCTATTTTGACTGTATGTTTTTGTTATGCACTATGAGATTGTTAGTTTCGTTGTCTTGTACCTAGCATTGTTGAGTTTGTGTACTATACACTAAACTTGTCAGAAGGTCGATCAGTATGGTAATTTTTCTGGCCTTACTGCAAAGTGCCTTGTAACCATTATACTCTTGCAGCTAAATACAACTAAATGAGACCTTTGGCCTGATTTACTAAGCATGGGTCACAAACCAGACAGTCTTTTTTGCGCACACTGGTTTGATACATGGGCTTCATTTTCCTGTTTGTAGCTATATAGCATTTTCTCTCTATTAACATGGTTAATCTAAAAGTAGTAACACTAAGGCCCATATTTATACTTTTTTAAAGCCACATTTGCACCGCTTTTTGACGCAAAAACAGCGCAAACTTACAAAATACTATTGTGTTTTGCAAGTTTGCGCCGCGTTTGCGTCACAAAATTACGCAAATGCGGCGCTATAAAAGTATAAATATGGGCCTAAATATCAAAAGTTTCAATAATCCCATGAAGAAGGTCTTAGATGGCATAAGAAGACTTCTATGTGATGTAGCTCCAGACCAACAGACAAACACAGGCTGTGTCAAATGACAAACCGTCATACACACTGAGTGTATGATGTATTAGCATCAGGTGCCACCAACAAAAGAAATGTCTATCAAGTAAGGCTTATCTTAGTAAAACATTGTAGGAGTCTGATCCTGGCATAAGGTGGCTCATTGCCCATCTTAATAAAAATAATGTTGATGGGTGGATTGTGATTGAAGACAGTATAACTAATGATGTCCCGCAATTGTGAAGATTATTGGAAGGAAAATTAGTACTAACTCCTGTGGACTCTTCACATTTAGATGGAGGTAACTTTAATTACCCTATTGACCTAACTCTGAATAGACAATCTGTCAAAAAGTACATCCAGCTCAAAGCACTTGAATCTGTTCACTCCTTTAGCAACAATCTAAATCTGTCTGACATTTGATGCATCCACAGCCCTACCAGTGAAGACTATACTTTATTTTTCTTTTGATATCGTTTCTATTCAAAGATAGTTCTAAAATTGTGTCCTAGTAGGGAAGAACTGAGGTAACTAAATTATAACTGCCCTCATAATCAACGTTGTATTACAAATGTTCTCTTTGTACATGTCCGAGCTGTTCTTTCACAGCATTGATAACGCAATATCTGACTTTAGATGCAATAAAAACAAATCCTCGGCTTTATAAACGGTTGTGAACCGGACAGACATTAGAAAATATTAAAATGCATTCATGGAATGTCTGTGAGTACAGTCAGTCAAAAATTTTTTTTATTTGGCATAAGCCTTAAAAGTATAAAAACAATAAAATTTACAATTACATATTACATTAACATTCAGAGTTCTTAGATCATTCTAATTAACCAACTCTAGTTACATAATTAATTTGATTAAAATTCAAATTCTTACAATTCCTGAAAGTGCAGCGTGCCAACTTAGATTTTCCCACATACAGTTCTGATTAGACTCTGGTCCTTGCGATCTCCTAAGTGCAATTTCCAATTTAGAATGCTCCACGTTTTATTTCTTGCCTTGTTATGCGTAGCAAGGTTATCTAGAATACCATCAACCAATGCAATTTTAGAATAATCAAGCTCTTCTTTCCTTTTACTTCCTACATAATTCAAGTTCTTACAATTTCATAAAGTGCAACATGCCAACCAATTTATCCCATATACAGCTCTGAAAGGGCTCAATTCCTTACTTTATCATAAAGTGCTAATTTCAATATAAAGTGCTCTCCATTTTATTTCTTGCCTTCTTCTACCATGGCAAACTTTCTAAAATACGATCAACCAATATAATAATAATCAATTATAATATTTAAAACTCTACATTCTGCATTAAACCCTACCTTCTATCAACCCCTATAAGTCTGAATATTTCCCTTCATAAGTCATTTAAAAATAGGCCCACTGCACAGGTTACATTTAAAAATCTCATATCAATAAGTAACCTAAGCACTTGGTCCCAATTAGTAATATTGTATTCCTTAAAAATTGGTTTTAGAAACTTCTTGCATGCTCCTAAAACCATTGACAATCCACAAGTAAGTGTTGCATGGTATATTTCTGTTGTAAGCCACATGTACATAGATCCTGGCTATCCTTGAGAAATGCTTTTGCTTTGGGATCCATATATCCCGGGTTCAGCCCAATTCGGAACTGTAACACTAAATTTCTTAATCCTGAATTAGGTAGAGCCTCTATATACGGGAAATTTTCTGGATTCCTCCATCCAGCGACCATAGCCTGAGTTGATATTTTACTTTCTAAGTACTTCAGGTCTAATTCTCTTGCTCTTTCCTTCACAATTATTCTTAAATTATGTTTCGAGATTTGCGCTCCACACTATTGGTTATCGGGTAAACCTAGGAGGACGCAGATCTTTTTTAACCGTCCTCTCACTTGTGATGCCCAATGTAACTCACTTATTATTATTTCTTTCTTACACAATCTTGCGATCTTACAGAACCCTTCATCTGTTATGCTTAACCAGAACTTCAGTGCAGCTCCTAGGCCTAGATAAGTCCACGCCGTCATTTGACATTCTGCTCTTATGGCTTGTAGCATACTCAAGGGGGGCAATGAGAGCATGCGCTTTACGCAAATACTTTCTTCTATTTCCCAGTTTAGCTTCCCAGAGAAAGTTAAAACTTCCACCCCATATTGAAATTGGGGATGAACCATAGCATTAAAAGCAGAGATAACCAGCTGGAGAGAAGGACCTCCATATTTACTATTAAATTATTTGAATCCCCAAACTGAAGATAAGGCTTTATTTTTTAAGGTTCCAGTGTGAACTTTCCATCTTAAATGTGAGTCGAACCATATGCCAAGATATTTATACTCTTTTACCTTCTCTATTTTTTCTCCCCTTAGAGTGTAATTAAATGCGCTTTTCTCTTTCCCTATAGACATTTGTTTTGTTTTCTCCATATTTACTACAATTTTTTTTCCTTTGACGGTAGGTATAGAACACCTCTAATTTCCTTTGTAGCCCTAACTCTGTCATATCCATAATCACTAAATCATCAGCATATAGTAGGCAGGAAACATGCATACCATCCATTTTTGGGCTTAGCCCATTAGCCTTCCGTAACAACCCTGGCAGATCTGACAAGAATAATGAAAATAAAATTGGGGGCAACACACAACCTTGACAAAGACCATTCTTTATGGGGATCCTTTTTGAAAGTGAGCTACTCATATCTAAAATTACTTGGGCCCAATTTTGTGAACGCAGGCCTTGGAGAAGAAATAGTGTATCCAAGTCAATTCCTAGCTGTTTTAACAAATCCCGTAGCAATTTCCTGTCTACCAAATCAAATGCAGCACGTAAATCGACAAATCAGCAAAATAAACTTCCTCGTAGTTCAACTGATTTTTTTGCTAAGGCCCACAGACTGAAGCAGTGGTCAATTGACACATGCCCTTCCTTAAAACCACCTTGCTCTACTGGTATCAAATCTTGTTCATCTGCCCATTCTTTGACTAACCCCAGCAATAGCTTTGTGAAAATCTTTTCCCCTACGTCTAATAAACATATCAGCTGATAGTTTTTTGGATGAGTTGGGTCCTCCTTTTTGTAAATCGGTCTTATCATGCCACCCTTCCAAATCTCTGGAAAACCGCCATAATCAAGGATTTTACAAAACGTAACATAAAAGAATTTTGTCCACCAATCAATTTTCCTTTTTATTATTATTGCTGGGAGATTGTCTGGGCCTGCTGCTTTAGTTAATTTCAAAGCTGCAATAGTTTCTTTTATTTTCTGTGGGACAAAAGCTAATCTTATCTTCTCACCAAGCTTCCTGGGAATACCATAACCTTCTTCATCCTCGGTACCTTTATATACAGAAGACAAATATTTATACCAGTCTTCTTCTCCGACCAAACACCGCATAGCTCCTACCCTTTACCGCTCCCTTACCAACTGCCAAAACCCCTAATATTCTGTGTTTTTATCACCTCCATCATTGCATCCCAATTTTTATTAATGTATTCTCGTTTCCTCTGTCTTATCAGCATTTTATAATCCTGTTTTACTTGACAAAGGCTCTCTTCTTTAACAACGGAGGGTCTTTTCTTATAATCCCTTAGTAATCTTCGCATCATTTGCTTTCTACACTAACATTCCTGATTAAACCATATTTTACTATTATTCATTATATATGGTTCTCACTTCCTCTTTCCCTCTTGAGGTATTTTTAATTTACTTTTGAGGCAATTGACCATTAACGCAATACCCTTATTATAGCCTTTGAATATATCTTTTGGGTCTTCTTCCATATTGAGGATGGGATAGTTAACAATCAAATTATTACGTACTTCTAGACTGCTATCTGTTAGTCGGGTCGTTATCCTATGGGGATACTCAACCAGGCTATCAGTGCCTTTTCTCTTTCTTTTTGAATTTTATTGGCTGAGCGTATTGTTATTTGGAGCGGCCAGTGATCACTGCCCTCTGTATGCCCAACCTCAAAATTTTGCACTTCTCCAAAGAACCAGGTGTTTACAAAAGCATAGCCAATAGGGCATTCCTGATTACCTGTTCGAAAGGTCTTTTTGGCCGGAAGATCGTTCTTTATACGCCCATTTAGGCAAAACATGCCTAAGGATCCTAATGTTCTTACTAAGGACAAATCACGAGCGGAACATTCTACGTTTGGAAAGATACTTCTAGGAATTTGTGCTGCTGCCAGTAGCTCCTCATATAAATTGTCACTGCCATTAGGATCAAGTTTATGATTAAAGTCTCCCAACATTAAAGTCAGACAGCCAGCGTTACCAGTGCATAATAGTTCCAGATCTTCCTCAAACAGCCCACGCTGTATATTATAATCAAACACGTTCCCCGGTTGTATATAAACATTGAGTATCAAAAGCTGTTTAGCACCACCTATTACATTGTAGAGATCTACCTGGCCTGCCAATAGCCAACGACATTTAGTTTTTATTTCTGTGAACTTATTCGCTATTCTGGTAGAGGCTAGGGTTATTAGTCCCCCTGATGGGCGTCCTGATCCTTGCCGAATTGCTCCCCTAAACAGCCCCATGAAACCATCCACTGGTTCCGGATCAGCGCACAGCAAAGTTTCTTGAAAACACATTACATCATACTCTTCAAACTCTCCTTTAAACCGCTCTTGTTTTAAATGTTTATTATAGCCTCCCAGATTCCAGGATAAAACCAAATCGCTGTGCGCGGGGCATAATTACTAGTCCACATCACTCAACTCACCCCTACTATACTCATCACGGGGATTTACAAAGGGTTCAAAACAATTCCTCCATTGTGGGTCGTTACATTCTGAAACTATGGTTACACTTAAACTACCATTGTTTCCATCCACCCGCCTACTGCGATTTTTATTATATGACAGATTACACTGGACTGGATTTGGGTCATACCTGCATGGCACCTAAGGGCACGCCTATCGTGTATCACGTACTTTGTTGCGTTTCCCTGCACTACTCTTATACCCTCTTTCATCAACTCCACCTCTGCTTGTAATACCAATCGCCTGATGTAGTCAGAGTAAAAAAGTGCTTTAGTCACCTCTTCCCCCTCCGGGCTTAATATAAATCCTATTTTTTTATATCATCTGACTCAATCTCACATAGGCTTGGGCACGAGGCCATAACTTCTAAAAGACGGGAACGATTTAATGGTTTTAACTTCGTTAGGCAATTCCTCCCAATTGCTGTTCTCCAAGGTGCCAAATATATCCACCTTCCTTTACTCCAACCAAAACTTCCCTGCTCTTTCTTATTCTCAATGCCTGTAGACGAAAATAAGACCCAGCTCTTCACTGGGCAAGTTGTGTGAACTACTTCTCTGCACCCCCTCCTTCTTTCTGATCTCTTAATAATATTCCCTCCCCCAGAACCACTGCTTATCTCTCTTACTTCTAATTCTTCTACTACTTCCATTTCCACTTCCACACCTTGTCTACCCTTCTATCTTTACCCTCGCCAGCTATCTTATTTGTTGGGTATACTAGGCACTATTTGTAGCGTGGCCCCTTGCTTTGCGGATGCGGCTTCATGACCTTGATTGCGACTTGGCCTTACCAGGCCTAGCCTTGAGAAGTTGTCCTGATCTGCCTGCACTAACTTCCCCTTTCTCCTTTCTGCTGTTTTACACCCAGCATTTCCTTGCTTACTTTGCTTCCTATATTTCAGTTGATAGGGTAGCCTATACAGACCATTACCCTTTCTTCTCCATCTATGATTCCTCTTAATCACTAGCATTGGATGTTTGGAAACATATACTGAAGGGTCATTTAATGTCAGTAATGTCTGCAATATGGCTATTTCCCCTCCTTTGTTATTTTGTTCGGGGGTATCAAGGGTATCTGTTTCTTGATCCCTCTTTTCCAAAATAGGTCGTACTAAAGCAGGCATACTACCATTAATACATTTCAACTCCTCGGTAATCCCTTGTAATTGATTCTTGTGGGATTTCCCCAAACTATTATTTGCCGTCAGTACCTCTAGTATCACTTGCAGGGTCTTTTGCATTAGGAACATTACATCTAATAGTGACTCATCGGGTATGGTGGTGGTATCTAACGCAAATACAGACTGCCTACCCAGGGGTAAAGACGGCAAAAATACATCCAGTATACTCCCCTCTCCGACAGGCCCCCCCCAACCTCTTAAGTGATCCTCCCTCTCATCCATTCTCTCAAAGTCAATGCTGGTGCTGGACGTGAGTCCCTCTTCTAATCTTATTCTATCCATAGCAAGCGGCAGGGGGCATGGGGACGAGGCTTGCCTGGGCTCCAGTGAGACCTTACGCCCATCTACATCCTCAAACCCCTCCCCCAGGAACAAGTCCTCTATCTGCAATGAGTCTGAAACTTGAAAGTCATTTCTCATAGGACAGCCTATTTCACTCTGGTTGGAATCCAGCATACCCTCTGACGCTTGTGACATATGGTGCGTATTTTTAAAGTACTTCCCAACAAACTCTCTGATTGATACCCCCAGAGGGGTCCCTGAGGGTTTTTCACCACTGTCCCCATTGTCTCTAAAATGGTCCTCCTGGTCCAGCAACTGTGGTATATTTCCTCCGCTGCCTCCAGAGCCTTCTTCACAATTTCCATATGGTGCCTCCGAATGCTGGTGTTCCCCCAATGTTTCCTTTGTTTTAAAACCTGACTTTGGTCCCTTCTTTGCGCCACGTACTCGGGTTTTGCTCACTGGCATTCTGAGCACTAAGTACTATACTCTGTGTCCAGAAAATAGTAAATAAATAAATTTCCACAATAATCCACAATAATCCACACTATTCCACACTGTAATAACACGAGGTTCCACTTCCGCTTCCACTCTACTCCCCTGCGACAACTTCAGCAGCTTGTAAAATCGTAAGGTCCGTCGAGCGGAGGAGTAGAAGGGTGAGACAAAGGGTGAGTGAAGAAGAGACTGGCGGCTTTCCTTGAACAAAAGCCGCACCGGCCTCTACACGGGGGTAGCTTACACCAAATACGTACGCACTTAAACACTCTCCCCACTCTCACTCCCACCTGATTCTGGGCCTAGACCAAAGGGAAGAAAAGACTGTTGCGGGGGCTATCGAGATGGTGGCAAGGGCACTTGAATCACACCCTCTCCCACCTTTCCCACCCACCAGCGCAGCAGTTACCTTCTACAGTGGTTCTAGATCGAGTTCAGTTCAAGTTCAGTTCTGCTTGACTGCTGCAGCCTGCGATCTACAACTGCACTGCCACTGTGCTCCACTTCCGGGTGTTTGAGGTGTAGAACAGTACTTCTCTGTTATTTAATATATTTTTTTTCCTGGCGGTATCCTTGGGTGTCCTTGGCTCCTTAGCTCTGGCTCTCTCCCTCCTCGGCGGGGACGCTCCCTCTGTCCTCTCCCCCATGACAGGGGAGAGATTTGGTGCCAAGAGGGGTTGCAGGGGTTCCAAGCGGGGGGCTGGGTGCGGGGGTGTGCAGCACTTGGGGGCCGAGAGGACGCTCCCGGGTCCGGGTGAAGGACACAGCAGCTCCTGCAGGAAGCTGCGCCTCAGGCCCGGAACTTAGTACCTCGCTGCCGGGTGTAGGGGAGGTCTCCGGGTGCCTCTAGATGCCTCTTAGAGGGGCTCCGTACCTCAGGGCCTCAGGCTTGCCTCTCTCCTCTCTCTGCCCTCTCCGTCCTCTCCGCAGCCACCACTCCCCCAACTCTGCAGTACATCTGCAGTACGTTACTTCCGTCTCCAAAACAAGCCGCCGTCCTGGGTGAGTACAGTGTTACTCCGACTCCTTTCACAGCAATGGCCAGATACTGGCTCTTGCCACATTCTCCTGATGAACAGAAACTTAAACAACTAGTTGCTTTAAGAGGAGCAAGCCCCCATGAGCACTCCTCTATGACCAATAACATAATTTGTCAAGATATTGACATCTAGATCTACCATATTCAGAGACGCCTGACACCAACTTACGGAGGAAATCTCTAAAGCAATATTCATATCACTCTGGAACAATGAGAAATTGAAAACCGAATTAAAAAAGCATTGCCTGGAATAAGTAGGAAAAACAGGAATTTTTCTTATACAGTAACAATTCGTAATCCCTTCTTTCAAATTCAATCAGCATTTTTAAACTTATGTCCACCTTTAGTAAAAACAGAACACCAGTGGATACCACAACAGAATAAACTTTTTATGCAACTTCAATCTATTAGATAAAACTGCAATTAGGATGTGTCACCCCCTTAAAAAGCACACTTCCAAGAAGATCAATATGCTGCACCCTTAAATGTGATAACTCCTTAAAGTGTCCTGGCTTGGGCCCATACCTTTGGAAAACAGGGCATAAATATGGGACTTCCATTAAGATGCAAAATCACTGCTAGGTTAACTCACTCATGATTTATGATCGTACACAGGGGCATATGGATACTAGAAAGGATGCACAAACTGGACCTGCTTCCAACACCCACATGCTGCCACTATGAGGCATCACCGTGGCACCTTCTACATACGTTATGTGAGAGCTAATTCTTATGGCTATATTGGAAGGATATATGGGGCTCTCTTAACATCATTGCAACAACACACACACACACACACACACACATCTATTTTGCCACTGCTGTGAGCTGTTTAGGCATTAGGGCCTTTCAGTTGATCCTTCCACTCTTCAACAGTGATGAATTGCTTCTTGATCCCCTCGCTGCTTTGACAAAAACATCCTTGTCCACTGGACATCAGCACAGAACCTTTTGGTGCAAACTGGGCATGCTTGAGCTACTCACATATGTAAATGCAAGAATAGAATGCTGGGTTAATGATGACCTTGTCTCTTGTGCTAACTTCTATTGGACTAGATGACTGCTTGGAGCCTATTGAACCTTCCTGGGTGTTGCACCATCAGATAACTTACTATGAATGTTGTTAAGCGAGATATGAACTACAGCCTTATAGACTTCCTCACACTGACATGACAAAAACTTTAATGTCATCACGATCCTCCTCCTGGCAGGACAGTTATATGATCCTTACTCTGCTTTACCTTCCCCTCTCCTTTCCTTCTGTATGATTAGTTCCTCAACTTGGTCACAGACGAATAGCATCTCAAATTATAACATGTTTTTCTGTTGCAGCCCTGTCTTCCTTTAGTGTGGACCGGCACTCATGCATAGATATGTGTGGTTCTCACACCAATGATAATTGTTAATTTGTGTTCCTCAATGACAAGGTGCCTAAAGCTACCTCTTTTTGTTTTAATCGTGTAATTTACATTAATTTTTAATGATTTTTAATGTTTTCACAAACAATTCAGATAAAGTTGTTGAGCCTAAAACCAATACTCCCACAGTGTGCGATTTGTGATCACTTAAAAGGGTTGTAGCATGTATCAAGCCTAAATTTGAGAGTCTGTAAACTGTTACCGACTCGCAAAATTGGGTTTGCAAGTTGCTATTAGGAAGGGGAGTTCCAGGGGCATCCCTTCCTAATAGCGAGTTGCAGGGGAAAGTACAATTGGTTTGCAACCGGAATGCAGTCGCAAAACAATTGCAGTTTACTGTCTACTTCAAGTAGGCGGTAGGCCAGTTGCAAATGGGAAGGGGTCCGGAGGGGAACCCCCCCTTTGTGATTGGGAGTGAAAATGTTTTTTAAGAGCAGGCAGTGATCCCACGGACCACAGCCTAGTCTTAAAAACATGAAACCTAAAAACTTCATTTTTATTTTTGAAATGCAACCCGTTTTCCT
This sequence comes from Pleurodeles waltl, assembly GCF_031143425.1. Classification (NCBI taxonomy): domain Eukaryota; kingdom Metazoa; phylum Chordata; class Amphibia; order Caudata; family Salamandridae; genus Pleurodeles; species Pleurodeles waltl. The sequence goes on from NC_090445.1 coordinate 1,329,070,269, forward strand.
TTAAGGAAAATAGACTGCATTTAAAAACAAGCATTTGCAATGCAATGGGTCTCGAGTTTGCTTGAGTTAGAGCTATTAGTGTTGAAAACTCCTAACCAGACTTTTCTTGCAACATAAACTGAAAATGAAAAGTAATACAATTTCACATAAGGGAGCTGATTTAAAGCGCCACGCCATGAGCGTGAAGGTGACTAATCAGAACAAAAACACTGGTCCGGTTTCACCTTTGCATAGTAATAAAAAAATAAAACGAGCGTGTAAAACCTTGAATTCGCGAAAGAGCGCTAGAATAAACAATGGAATTAAGCTGGAAGTCATGAAAAGTGCTCGACTACTGCCCAGCGAGATCCCGCTGCATACAAAATAAAGAGAAAAAGTAGTCTAGAAACTATACGGAAAACATGGAGCCTCAAATGTTTTCCGTAGTTGGCCGCTGCTCACGAGGAGGGCTAAACACCGGAAAAGGCATGATATATGCATGTCTTTCACTAATGAAATCAAGCGAATTTAAAAAGGCAAGCCCATGAACCAGCAAAAGTGATTGCCGTGATGTGACAGGGACAGAACCCTTGCGAGCTCAACCCTCAAAACTGCTTTATTTAAAAAGCAGTCACAGACATGATGGTCTACTGACCCCAGCAGGCCATCATCCCTGTGAGTGCTGGCCATTCCCAATGGTTCGCAAGGTGCGACTGGTCTCATGAATATTAATAAGGCAGATCCTGTGCAGCCCATTTAGGTAAAGCAAACCGGGTCTGAGACTTTATTGTACATCAGCTTTTGTGACTCCCAAGTTGTGAGTCACTAAAAATCGCAATTTGTGAGTTGCAAAAGTTGACCGTCGTATAGCTGGCCCCAAGGGCCTGATTCAGATTTCTGTGGACAGGGTACTCCATCACAACAGTGACAGATATCCCGTCTGCGGGAATATAAATTCCATTATTTTGTGACAGAGTAACCCAAACACCAAAACCCAAGTCAGGCGCTAAGTCAAAAAGTGAGAGGGGCTGGGAATTGTCAGAATTTCTTTACATTACCAAGCTGCTATGATGAAAGTAATGAAGTCATAGATTACAGGGATTACCATCATTACATCATCCACGGTGGTCATTAAAAGTAGTGAGCCCAAAGGATATGTAAATTTGGTCATCTTAATTATCTGAAATGAAGGTCTTCTGTGACCAAAAAATCAGGACTCTGACATTTATTTGATACAGCGCAGAACTCCATTGCCCATAGACAACCAAATATGAAAGAAAAATATTCGTGATGAAATGGTATTCCAGAGTTATTTATCAAAGAACTATAATTTGTGAAAGGGACAATACAGAAGATAACACGGTTAGTGAAATTAAGAAGTTTGATGGCAAATTCGATGGAGCAGTGGAAGAAAGTGTTTATATAGATGAATGGATAAATCAAACATTTAGCAAAGCTTCACATCTATTACTTTGCATGTATTCGGTGAATTGCACCACCGAGAAAATTTTTTAATTCCGGTAATGGGAAAACGGGAACACTTTATTAGCTGAATGTTTATGTTTGCATTTGTGTTGGTCAGCAAGTAGGCTGCATCTAAACTCTTTGTTCAACCACAGAGGCATTTTTGACTACAAAGCTATGTTTGTGGCTGGAAATGTCGTAATTTACACCTGTCAGGAACTCAGAGGAGGACTCCCGACAACGTGTATGCTTTTACTACTGTTTAATCCTACACCACATGTGTGTATAATTACACAGTAGTAGACCCCACACAAGGGTTTGGGAATGAGTAGAACAAGGTGTATTTAGCCATGTGAGTTTGCAAGTGTCTACAATCTTGTACATTAGTGGGTGTAAGAAATTGGGTTGTTGGTTGACCGGGTGACTGGGATGTGAGCTCTGGTCAAGCAGAAACTACGATCCTTGTTGGAGTGAGACATAAGCCACCCTAAATTATAGGGGGGCTCAGCCCCCTGGTAGCCTGGCACAGAGCAGTCAGGCTTAGCTTAGAGGCAGTGCATAAAGTATTTGTGCAACGCTTCAAACAGTAATAAAGTGAGAACATCACTCGAAAAGGATCCCACACCAATTTAGAATAATAGAAGTTTCTTTATTAAATAAAACCAGACAAAAATAACAAAAATCCAATCAGCAGAACTAGAGATATGCATTGTCAAAGGTTTGAGTGAAAATGGCGCCCAAAAACACAAATTCCCAGCTGTGGGTATCTGTTTCCTCTGAACCGGAACAAAGTCACAAGGTCAGGCCAGAGGATGGGTCAGCTGCAGGTACCTACTTAGGGCAGCTGAACAAAGTACCTTAAATCCTAGTTTGCAGAGCATTGTGGGCATCCTAGTCAAAGAAGCATTGAGCAGCCAAAGCGATGCATTGGTTCTGAGATGAGCTGAGGCTGCGAACCAAGGATGTGCATTGTCATCGAGGATGCTGTCAATAGGGCTGGCAATTTGAAGTCCGGCGACGAAGACAAGGCGCGTAGTCGGGGCATTGCATTGGTTCCATGGAGTTGCACGACTGCGATGCAGCGTCTGGCGTCTTGGTTGAGGCTACTGTAGATGAGGGATGCAGGGGCCTGCACCGAGGATGCATCACACAGCTTTGGTTCTGATGGGACTGCAAAGGTGATACAAGTTTTTGCAATGAGTCAAATCCATGAGCAGCAGCATTAAATTGGTTCTGCTCAGGTTTGTGCCAAGCAGCGGAGGAGATGCACTAGTTCTGCTGGATCTACAGAGGCTGGCAGCACACCTTAAGCTCACTTCCAAGGGTCCTGGACTGGGGTGGCACCACTTGGCAAGCTAGACTCACAGATGGCATAGTCCAGGTGCATGTGCAAGGTTGTCGGAAGCCTGTTGTGTCCGTGAGACTTCAGACCAGGAGGCCAGCCAATTAACCATTGAAGTTATTCTTCATTCTGCGTTCAGGATATGCAGGTCTGCTCCTGCTCACCCAGGCAACAGGCAGCATACTGCAGGTCACCACAGCAGGGCAGCAGTCCTTCAGAGCAGCAGTCCAGTAGAGCAGCAATCCTTTAAGGAGCACTGCGGTCCTTCCTGGCAGAGTATCCACAAGTCCAGAAGCGCACTGGGGAGTTGGTGTCTGAGGTTCAGTATTCATAACCAGTTGTGCCTCTGAAATGGAGAGAAGCTTCTAGAGGCAGGACTTTGAAGTACACAGGTGCCCTGTCTTCCTTGCTCCAGACTAACTATGGGGGGTATGCAGCCCCTTGTGTGGAGATAGGACACAGCCTATTCAAGTGTAGGTGGGGCTGAGCCCTGCTCCTCACTCCCATCCTGCTAGTGATGGCCCATCCAGTCACTCCAAAGCTCCTCATTGCGTATGGCTGTCTAGGAGGAATACACAAAGCATAACTGTAATATATACCCAGGCATGTGACCCAGGGACAGGCTGCAGGTACTAAATGGCTAAGGCAGAATAAAACCAACTTTCGAAAAGTGGCATTTTGCAAAATTATGATTTTAAGTCCGACTGCACCATAGGTTAGGATTTTTCATTACAAATCCAAAAAACACCAAACATGGTTACCAGCTCTCATTTTGAAATTACACTTATTAAATGGAATAAGGTAACCCCAGTGTTAACCTCTGGGAGAGGTAGGTCTCGCAGTAGTGAAAAAACAAATTTAAGAGTTGCTCATTACCAAGACATGTTACACTTAAAAGTACATGTCATGGCCTACTTTTTAAATTCATTGCACCCTGCCCTTTGGGTTGTTGAGGGCCTACCCTGGGGTGACTTATATATATTAAAAAGAAAAATTTGGTCCTGGCAAAAGTTTTAAAACTGCACATACACAGGCTGCAAATGGCAAGTCTGAGACATTTTGAAGTGCTACTTAAGTGGATAAGACAATCAGTGCTGCAGGTCTACCAGTAACATTCAATGTACAGGCCCAGTGCAAGGATAGTTCCATTTTAATAGGGGCTTAAAGGTAAATTAAATATGCTAATTGAGTATAAGCCAATCTAACCTTTTTACAGAGAAAGCAATTTAGGACTGGTTAGTTGTGGTAAAGTGCACAGAGCCCTAAGGCCAGCCAAAGCAAGCTCAGCTAAATCAGGAGTTCTGAAGGCAAAAAGTTAGGGGAAAATCACTTCAAGGATGTCAGGTCTACTGGTCTAACAGTGGGTCTAACAGTGGGCATTTGCAAACTCTGATCAGTTTATTCACAACGCACGCTTGAATAACTTCCTTTTCAATGTGGAAGGCAATAGGATCACCTCCAAATTTTGACAAGATGTTTGGGAAGGCCATGCAAATATATTTTCCCTGTGGAGAAAAAAACTGTACCTTTGCAGATGTGTGTCCATTTGCCAAAGGCATAATTGTAGGTTATATACTACTACACAGGTCGGACATTGGATCCCAGTGAATATGTCACATGAGATTCCTAGTAGTACACATGGAAAACTGTCCTTCCTAAGAAAAATGGAATGTTGAGAGGTTCATTAAAGACAATGGCGTTTCAGGGCCAATAATGGATGGTATGGTCGTTTTGCTACAGCACTGAAATATCTGTTGTTCTGTTTCTTGCTTTTTAACTTAGAACATCCCACCCTCAGTGTTTGGAATGATGTTATAGCTTCATAGCTCTTCTACCTCAGGCTCTACTGGTTGATAAAGGTGTTCACCTGCGGCTCTAACCTATAACTCGGGTTTCAGGCCCTGTAACTCCTGGTACAGCCTTTGGCAGCGGGCTATTAGGATACAGCAAAACACGTCAATAAGTGATTGAACTAAACAACAAAGAGAAGATTTTAATGTATCTTGTGAATAGCAAGGTTCCTAGACAAGCCAGACACTTCCATACACTCGATGAGCCGGGACGTGTCACTGAACAGCTGTAATCTGAGAGCTGAGTGCAGTGAAAGTGTGTGGCTTTATTGACAATGTCTAAACAAACCCCCAGTAGAGCTGGGCCATGGCTATGGATCAGTAATTATTTTGATATTCCAAAAGGGAACTTCAGGCATAAAAACTTGATTTCATAAATCCCAAACTGCTGGAAAGAAACAACATATAAAAGATACATGACAACACAGGGCAGGATTTACCTCCATGGGCAGCAAAGGCTTTGAGCGACCAATAGCGATGGTGTAGGAGGCTGGACTGGCTTGTAGTGAGTACCTAGGGGTACTTGCACCTTGCACCAGGCCCAGTTATCCCTTATTAGTGTATAGGGTGTCTAGCAGCTTAGGCTGATAGATAATGGTAGCTTAGCAGAGCAGCTTAGGCTGAACTAGGAGACGTGTGAAGCTACTACAGTACCACTTAGTGTCATAGGCACAATATCATAAGAAAACACAATACACAGTTATACTAAAAATAAAGGTACTTTATTTTTATGACAATATGCCAAAGTATCTCAGAGTGTACCCTCAGTGAGAGGATAGGAAATATACACAAGATATATATACACAATACCAGAAATATGCAGTATAGTCTTAGAAAACAGTGCAAACAATGTATAGTTACAATAGGATGCAATGGGGACACATAGGGATAGGGGCAACACAAACCATATACTCCAAAAGTGGAATGCGAACCACGAATGGACCCCAAACCTATGTGACCTCGTAGAGGGTCGCTGGGACTATTAGAAAATAGTGAGGGTTAGAAAAATAGCCCACCCCAAGACCCTGAAAAGTGAGTGCAAAGTGCACTAAAGTTCCCCAAAGGACAAAGAAGTCGTGATAGGGGAATAAGGCAGGAAAGACACAAACCAACAATGCAAAAATGCTGGATTTCCAATCTGGGGTACCTGTGGAACAAGGGGACCAAGTCCAAAAGTCACAAGCAAGTCGGAGATGGGCAGATGCCCAGGAAATGCCAGCTGCGGGTGCAAAGAAGCTTCTACTGGACTGAAGAAGCTGCGGTTTCTGCAAGAACGCAAAGAGCTAGAGACTTTCCCTTTGGAGGACGGATCCCGCTTGCCTTGTAGAGTTGTGCAGAAGTGTTTTCCCGCCGAAAGAACGCCAACAAGCCTTGCTAGCTGCAAATCGTGCGGTTAGCGTTTTTGGACGCTGCTGTGGCCCAGGAGGGACCAGGAGGTCGCAAATTGTACCAGGAGGTAGAGGGGACGTCGAGCAAGACAAGGAGCCCTCTTAGCAGCAGATAGCACCCGGAGAAGTGCCAGAAACAGGCACTACGAGGATGCGTGAAATGGTGCTTACCCGAAGTTACACAAAGGAGTCCCACGTCGCCGGAGACCAACTTAGAAAGTCGTGCAATGCAGGTTAGAGTGCCGTGGACCCAGGCTTGGCTGTGCACAAAGGATTTCCGCCGGAAGTGCACAGGGGCCGGAGTAGCTGCAAAAGTCGTGGTTCCCAGCAATGCAGTCTAGCGAGGTGAGGTAAGGACTTACCTCCACCAAACTTGGACTGAAGAGTCACTGGACTGTGGGAGTCACTTGGACAGAGTTGCTGGATTCGAGGGACCTCGCTCGTCGTGCTGAGAGGAGACCCAAGGGACTGGTAATGCAGCTTTTTGGTGCCTGCGGTTGCAGGGGGAAGATTCCGTCGACCCACGGGAGATTTCTTCGGAGCTTCTAGTGCAGAGAGGAGGCAGACTACCCCCACAGCATGCACCACCAGGAAAACAGTCGAGAAGGCGGCAGGATCAGCATTACAGAGTTGCAGTAGTCGTCTTTGCTACTATGTTGCAGTTTTGCAGGCTTCCAGCGCGGTCAGCAGTCGATTCCTTGGCAGAAGGTGAAGAGAGAGATGCAGAGGAACTCGGATGAGCTCTTGCATTCGTTATCTCAGGAATCCCAAGAGACAGAGACCCTAAATAGCCAGAAAAGAGGGTTTGGCTACCTAGGAGAGAGGATAGGCTAGCAACACCTGAAGGAGCCTATCACAAGGAGTCTCTGACGTCACCTGGTGGCACTGGCCACTCAGAGCAGTCCAGTGTGCCAGCAGCACCTCTGTTTCCAAGATGGCAGAGGTCTGGAGCACACTGGAGGAGCTCGGGGCACCTCCCAGGTGAGGTACAGGTCAGGGGAGTGGTCACTCCCCTTTCCTTTGTCCAGTTTCGCGCCAGAGCAGGGCTAAGGGGTCCCCTGAACCGGTGTAGACTGGCTTATGCAGAATTGGGCACATCTGTGCCCAAGAAAGCATTTCCAGAGGCTGGGGGAGGATACTCCTCCCCTGCCTTCACACCATTTTCCAAAGGGAGAGGGTGTAACACCCTCTCTCAGAGGAAGTTCTTTGTTCTGCCATCCTGGGCCAGGCCTGGCTGGACCCCAGGAGGGCAGATGCCTGTCTGAGGGGTTGGCAGCAGCAGCAGCTGCAGTGAAACCCCGGGAAAGGCAGTTTGGCAGTACCAGGGTCTGTGCTACAGACCACTGGGATCATGGGATTGTGCCAACTATGCCAGGATGGTATAGAGGGGGCAATTCCATGATCATAGACATATTACATGGCCATATTCGGAGTTACCATTGTGAAGCTACATATAGGTAGTGACCTATATGTAGTGCACGCGTGTAATGGTGTCCCCGCACTCACAAAGTCCGGGGAATTGGCCCTGAACAATATGGGAGCACCTTGGCAAGTGCCAGGGTGCCCACACACTAAGTAACTTAGCACCCAACCTTTACTAGGTAAAGGTTAGACATATAGGTGACTTATAAGTTACTTAAGTGCAGTGAAAAATGGCTGTGAAATAACGTGGACGTTATTTCACTCAGGCTGCAGTGGCAGGCCTGCGTAAGATTTGTCAGAGCTCCCTATGGGTGGCAAAAGAAATGCTGCAGCCCATAGGGATCTCCTGGAACCCCAATACCCTGGGTACCTCAGTACCATATACTAGGGAATTATAAGGGTGTTCCAGTAAGCCCATGTAAATTGGTAAAATTGGTCACTAGCCTGTCAGTGATAATTTGAAAGAAATGAGAGAGCATAACCACTGAGGTTCTGATTAGCAGAGCCTCAGTGAGACAGTTAGTCACTACACAGGTAACACATTCAGGCACACTTATGAGCACTGGGGCCCTGGAGAACAGGGTCCCAGTGACACAGACAACTAAAGCAACATATATACAGTGAAAAAATGGGGGTAACATGCCAGGCAAGATGGTACTTTCCTACACAACCCCCCCCCCCCCAAACGAAGGACAATAAGACTAGCCATGACCTGATAAGTCTTCATTGTCTAAGTGGAAATATCTGGAGAGTCCATCTGCATTGGAGTGGCTACCACCAGGTCTATGTTCCACTGTATAGTCCATTCCCTGTAGGGATATGGACCACCTCAACAATTTAGGATTTTCACCTTTCATTTGTTTTAGCCAAAGTAGAGGTTTGTGGTCTGTCTGAACAATGAAGTGAGTGCCAAACAGGTATGGCCTCAACTTCTTCAGAGCCCAGACCACAGCAAAGTCCTCTCTCTCTCAATGGCAGACCAACGCTTTTCTCTAGGGGTCAACCTCCTACTAATAAAAGCAACAGGTTGATCCTGGCCCTCAGAATTAAGTTGTGATAGGACTGCCCCTACTCCTAATTCAGATGCATCAGTTTGGACATCGAATTTTTTAGAGTAACAAGGGCTTTTCAAGACAGGTGCAGAGCACATGGCCTGCTTCAGCTCCTCAAAAGCTTTCTGACAGTTTGCTGTCCATAATACCTTTTTAGGCATTTTCTTGGATGTGAGGTCATTAAGAGGGGCTGCAATGGAGATATAGTTCTTAATGAACCTCCTGTAATACCCAGTGAGGCCTAGGAAGGCTCTCACCTGAGTCTGAGTGGTAGGGGGAACCCAATCAATAATTGTTTGGATTTTCCCCTGTAGTGGTGCAATCTGTTCCCCACCAACAAGGTGTCCCAGATAAACCACCTTACCCTGCCCTATCTGGCACTTTGAAGCCTTGATAGTGAGGCCTGCCTTTTGCAGGGCCTCCAAAACTTTCCATAGGTGGACCAGGTGATCATCCCAGCTGGAGCTAAATACAGCTATATCGTCCAAATATGCTGCACTGAAAGCTTCCAGCCCTTGCAGGACTGTATTCACCAACCTCTGAAAAGTGGCAGGTGCATTTTTCAAACCAAAAGGCATTACAGTAAACTGGTAATGGCCTCCAATGGTTGAAAATGCAGTTTTAGGTTTAGCATCTTCTGACAATTTGATCTGCCAAAACCCTGCAGTCAAATCAAAAGTGCTTAGATACTTGGCAGATGCCAGTGTATCTATGAGCTCATCTGCCCTGGGTATAGGGTGAGCATCAGTTTTGGTTACCAAGTTGAGACCTCTATAGTCTACACAAAACCGCATTTCCTTCTTTCCATCTTTGGAATGGGGTTTTGGTACAAGTACCACAGGAGAAGCCCATGGACTTTCAGAGTGCTCAACCACTCCCAGCTCTAACATTTTCTGCACCTCTTGCTTTATGCAGTCCCTGACATGGTCAGGCTGCCTATAGATCTTACTTTTGACAGGTAAACTGTCTCCAGTATCTATAGTGTACTCACACCAAGAAGTGGTACCTGGCACAGTAGAGAAGAGTTCAGAGAATTGATCTAGGAGGTTTATGCAATGGTCTTTCTGCTCAGCAGTAAGACAATCAGCCAAAACTACACCTTCCACAAGAGCATCTTGTTCTGTGGAAGAGAAGAGATCAGGTAGAGGATCACTGTCTTCTTCCTGTCCCTCATCAGTTGCCATGAGCAGGGTGAGATCAGCCCTGTCATAGTAGGGTTTCAGGCGATTGACATGGAGCACCCTAAGGGGACTCCTGGCAGTGCCTAAGTCAACTAAGTAGGTGACTTCACCCTTCTTTTCAACAATTATGTGGGGTCCACTCCACTTATCTTGGAGTGCTCTTGGGGCCACAGGCTTCAAGACCCACACTTTCTGCCCTGGTTGGTACTGAACCAAAACAGCCTTCTGATCATGCCATTGCTTCTGGAGCTCTTGGCTGGCCTGAAGGTTTTTCTGGCCTTTTTCATATACTCAGCCATCCTTGATCTGAGGCCAAGTACATAATCCACAATATCTTGTTTAGGAGCTTTTAAAGGTTGTTCCCAACCCTCCTTTACAAGTGTGAGTGGACCCCTAACAGGGTGTCCAAAAAGAAGTTCAAAGGGGCTGAAGCCCACTCCTTTCTGGGGTACCTCCCTGTAGGCAAAAAGGAGGCATGGTAACAGGATATCCCATCTCCTGCGGAGTTTTTCAGGGAGACCCATAATCATGCCTTTGAGAGTTTTGTTAAATCTCTCCATCAGTCCATTTGTTTGTGGATGATAGGGTGTAGTGAACTTGTAAGTTACACCACACTCCTTCCACATGGCCTTTAAGTATGCAGACATGAAATTGCTTCCCCTGTCTGATACTACTTCCTTTGGGAAGCCCACCCTGGAAAATATTCCCAGGAGGGCCTTTGCCACTGCAGGAGCTGTAGTGGTCCTTAAAGGAATAGCTTCAGGATATCTTGTGGCATGGTCCACTACCACCAAGATGAATCTATTGCCTGAAGCAGTAGGAGGGTCAAGGGGGCCAACTATGTCAACCCCTACCCTTTCAAAGGGAACCCCAACCACAGGCAGTGGAATAAGGGGTGCCTTTGGAGTGCCATCTGTCTTGCTACTGGCTTGACAGGTTTCACAGGACTTACAAAAATCTTTTGTGTCCTCAGACATTCTAGGCCAATGAAACAAGGGAACAAGTCTGTCCCAAGTTTTAATTTGTCCCAGATGCCCAGCTAGGGGAATGTCGTGGGCAAGAGTTAGGAGGAACTTTCTGTACTCCTGAGGAATCACTAATCTCCTGGCAGCTCCAGGTTTAGAATCCCTATGCTCAGTGTACAAGAGGTTGTCCTCCCAGTAAACTCTGTGAGAGTCACTGACATCCCCATTAGCCTGTTTGACAGCTTGCTGTCTTAGACCCTCTAATGTGGGACAGGTTTGCTGTGCCACACTCAGCTCCTCCCTGGCAGGCCCCCCTTCACCCAAAAGCTCAGCAGTGTCTGCTTGAAGCTCCTCTGGTGTAGGTTCTGCACAGGGAGGGAATTCCTCTTCCTCAGAAGTAGAATCCACTGTAGAGGGAGGGATAGTAGGAAGTGGTTTGCTTCTACTAGCCCTAGCTTTAGGGAGCACTTGGTCCATTGTTCCAGGATCTAAGCTTCCCTGTCCTTTTTGCTTTTTGGCCTGAGCCCTTGTCAAAGCAAAAATATGCCCTGGGATGCCCAGCATTGCTGCATGGGCCTCCAACTCCACATCTAACCAAGCTGATGTCTCCAAATCATTCCCTAATAGACAGTCTACAGGTAAATCTGAAGCTACCACAACTTTCTTTGGACCAGTAACCCCCCCCCCCCCAGTTGATGTTTACAACAGCCATGGGGTGGCTAAGTGTGTTGTTGTGAGCATCGGTTACTTGGTACTGGTGACCAAGTAGGTGTTGTTCAGGGTGGACCAGTTTCTCTATGACCATAGTCACACTGGCTCCAGTGTCCCTGTAGGCCTGAACCTCAACACCATTTATTAGGGGTAGCTGCTTGTACTTATCCATATTAAGGGGACAAGCAACTAAGGTGGCTAAATCAATAGCCCCCTCAGAGACTAACACAGCCTCTGTGGTCTCCCTAACAAGACCAACCCCAACTAAGTTACCAATAGTGAGCCCAGCTACTCCCTTGGATTGGCTATTAGTAGGTTTGCTCCCACCACCACTGCTATTAGTAGGGACACTAGGTGTAGCAGTAGGGGTTGTAGTGGTAGGAGGTTTGGTGCTTTTCTTTGGACAACTGGGATCTGTTGTCCAATGGCCTTTTATTTTACATAAATAGCACCATGGTTTCTTTTCCTTGTTTTGATTAGAAGAGGATTTGGGCCCACCACCCCCACCAGAGTGTTTTTGTGGGCCTGATGAAGACTCATTTTTAGATTTGTCCCCACCCTTGTCAGAAGACTTGCCATCCTTCTTCTTGTTGCCATCTTTGTCACCCCCTGTATGAACTTTTCTGTTCACCCTTGTTCTGACCCATTTGTCTGCCTTCTTTCCCAATTCTTGGGGAGAGGTCAGATCAGAGTCCACCAAGTACTGGTGCAACAAATCAGACACACAATTATTAAGAATATGCTCTCTCAGGATCAAGTTATACAGGCTGTCATAATCAGTAACTTTACTGCCATGTAACCACCCCTCCAAGGCCTTCACTGAATGGTCAATTAAATCAACCCAGTCTTGTGAAGACTCCTTTTTGGTCTCTCTGAACTTTATCCTGTATTGTTCAGTGGTTAAGCCATAACCATCCAGGAGTGCATTCTTAAGAACTTTGTAATCATTAGCTTCATTTTCTTTTACAGTAAGGAGTCTATCCCTACCTTTTCCACTAAATGATAGCCATAGGATAGCAGCCCTCTGCCTTTGAGGGACATCCTGTACAGCACAGGCCCTCTCAAGTGCAGCAAACCACTTGTTAATGTCATCCCCCTCCTTATAAGGGGGAACTATCTTGTGCAGATTCCTGGAATCATGCTCTTTTGCAGGATGACTATGGGGAATACTGCTGCTGCCACCATGGGTTTCTAAACCCAGTTTCTGTCTCTCCTTCTCTACTTCTAAAGTCTGTCTATCCAAATCCAGCTGTTGCTTCTTGAGCTTCAGTCTGGTTTGTTCCACTCTCAATCTATTGAGTTCCCTTTCTAACAATCTGTCATCAGGGTGGGTGGGAGGGACATGCCTTGAAACAGAAGTATGGTGAGAATGGACAGAAGGAGACCTGTCCCTTACAGAGGGCACCCTAACAGCTTGGCTAACAGAAACATCAGTACCACTGTGGTGAGAATAAATGCTTTTGCTATGATGTGAGACAACACTATTTGTATGGTGTGACTCAACATCATTACCAACTATGCAAGACTGTCTAGTAATGGGCAGGCTAGGAAGTTTCTTTCCTGAATCTTTTCCTGGGGGAGTCCCTGGATCAGATTGGGAACCATTAGCTACTTTTTCAACAGATGGGGCACTTCTTGCCTTATCTTGTTCTCTAAGCATGTTAAGTAACAATTCCAAGGAAGGATTCTTCCCTACACTCAAACCTCTCTCTATGCAGAGACTCCTTGCTCCTTTCCAGCTAAGGTGGTCATATGCAAGTTTGGACAGATCAACATTTTGGCCTGTGCCAGACATTTTTAGAGAGAGTTAAAGTGATAGAAAAAGAGAAAAAAGTTTGTCAGAGCTTTTAGAAAGACAGAGAAAAAAACTTTTACAACTTTTTAGAACTTTTTAGAAAGTTAGAAGTACTTTTCAGCACTTAGAAAAGAGTGAAAAGAGGAAATGCAAAACTTTTTGGCAATGTGTATATACACTGAACTTGTTTTGTATATTTTTCTCTTATGAAAAGTACAATGACAAGAGTGGTAAGTAGTCTCAAAGCACTTATCCCACCGCTGCACAACCAATGTAGGAGGCTGGACTGGCTTGTAGTGAGTACCTAGGGGTACTTGCACCTTGCACCAGGCCCAGTTATCCCTTATTAGTGTATAGGGTGTCTAGCAGCTTAGGCTGATAGATAATGGTAGCTTAGCAGAGCAGCTTAGGCTGAACTAGGAGACGTGTGAAGCTACTACAGTACCACTTAGTGTCATAGGCACAATATCATAAGAAAACACAATACACAGTTATACTAAAAATAAAGGTACTTTATTTTTATGACAATATGCCAAAGTATCTCAGAGTGTACCCTCAGTGAGAGGATAGGAAATATACACAAGATATATATACACAATACCAGAAATATGCAGTATAGTCTTAGAAAACAGTGCAAACAATGTATAGTTACAATAGGATGCAATGGGGACACATAGGGATAGGGGCAACACAAACCATATACTCCAAAAGTGGAATGCGAACCACGAATGGACCCCAAACCTATGTGACCTCGTAGAGGGTCGCTGGGACTATTAGAAAATAGTGAGGGTTAGAAAAATAGCCCACCCCAAGACCCTGAAAAGTGAGTGCAAAGTGCACTAAAGTTCCCCAAAGGACAAAGAAGTCGTGATAGGGGAATAAGGCAGGAAAGACACAAACCAACAATGCAACAACGCTGGATTTCCAATCTGGGGTACCTGTGGAACAAGGGGACCAAGTACAAAAGTCACAAGCAAGTCGGAGATGGGCAGATGCCCAGGAAAATGCCAGCTGCGGGTGCAAAGAAGCTTCTACTGGACTGAAGAAGCTGCGGTTTCTGCAGGAACGCAAAGGGCTAGAGACTTCCCCTTTGGAGGACGGATCCCTCTCGCCTTGTAGAGTCGTGCAGAAGTACTTTCCCGCCGAAAGAACGCCAACAAGCCTTGCTAGCTGCAAATTGTGCGGTTAGCGTTTTTGGACGCTGCTGTGGCCCAGGAGGGACCAGGAGGTCGCAAATTGGACCAGGAGGTAGAGGAGACGTCGAGCAAGACAAGGAGCCCTCTTAGCAGCAGGTAGCACCCGGAGAAGTGCCAGAAACAGGCACTACGAGGATGCATGAAACAGTGCTCACCCGAAGTTACACAAAGGAGTCCCACGTCGCCGGAGACCAACTTAGAAAGTCGTGCAATGCAGGTTAGAGTGCCGTGGACCCAGGCTTGGCTGTGCACAAAGGATTTCCGCCGGAAGTGCACAGGGGCCGGAGTAGCTGCAAAAGTCGTGGTTCCCAGCAATGCAGTCTAGCGAGGTGAGGCAAGGACTTACCTCCACCAAACTTGGACTGAGGGAGTCAGTTGGACAGAGTTGCTGGATTAGAGGGACCTCGCTCGTCGTGCTGAGAGGAGACCCAAGGGACCGGTAATGCAGCTTTTTGGTGCCTGCGGTTGCAGGGGGAAGATTCCGTCGACCCACGGGAGATTTCTTCGGAGCTTCTAGTGCAGAGAGGAGGCATACTACCCCCACAGCATGCACCACCAGGAAAACAGTCGAGAAGGTGGCAGGATCAGCGTTACAGAGTTGCAGTAGTCGTCTTTGCTACTATGTTGCAGTTTTGCAGGCTTCCAGCGCGGTCAGCAGTCGATTCCTTGGCAGAAGGTGAAGAGAGAGATGCAGAGGAACTCGGATGAGCTCTTGCATTCGTTATCTCAGGAATCCCAAGAGACAGAGACCCTAAATAGCCAGAAAAGAGGGTTTGGCTACCTAGGAGAGAGGATAGGCTAGCAACACCTGAAGGAGCCTATCACAAGGAGTCTCTGACGTCACCTGGTGGCACTGGCCACTCAGAGCAGTCCAGTGTGCCAGCAGCACCTCTGTTTCCAAGATGGCAGAGGTCTGGAGCACACTGGAGGAGCTCTGGGCACCTCCCAGGGGAGGTACAGGTCAGGGGAGTGGTCACTCCCCTTTCCTTTGTCCAGTTTCGCGCCAGAGCAGGGCTAAGGGGTCCCCTGAACCGGTGTAGACTGGCTTATGCAGAATTGGGCACATCTGTGCCCAAGAAAGCATTTCCAGAGGCTGGGGGAGGATACTCCTCCCCTGCCTTCACACCATTTTCCAAAGGGAGAGGGTGTAACACCCTCTCTCAGAGGAAGTTCTTTGTTCTGCCATCCTGGGCCAGGCCTGGCTGGACCCCAGGAGGGCAGATGCCTGTCTGAGGGGTTGGCAGCAGCAGCAGCTGCAGTGAAACCCCAGGAAAGGCAGTTTGGCAGTACCAGGGTCTGTGCTACAGACCACTGGGATCATGGGATTGTGCCAACTATGCCAGGATGGTATAGAGGGGGCAATTCCATGATCATAGACATATTACATGGCCATATTCGGAGTTACCATTGTGAAGCTACATATAGGTAGTGACCTATATGTAGTGCACGTGTGTAATGGTGTCCCCGCACTCACAAAGTCCGGGGAATTGGCCCTGAACAATATGGGGGCACCTTGGCAAGTGCCAGGGTGCCCACACACTAAGTAACTTAGCACCCAACCTTTACTAGGTAAAGGTTAGACATATAGGTGACTTATAAGTTACTTAAGTGCAGTGAAAAATGGCTGTGAAATAACGTGGACGTTATTTCACTCAGGCTGCAGTGGCAGGCCTGCGTAAGATTTGTCAGAGCTCCCTATGGGTGGCAAAAGAAATGCTGCAGCCCATAGGGATCTCCTGGAACCCCAATACCCTGGGTACCTCAGTACCATATACTAGGGAATTATAAGGGTGTTCCAGTAAGCCAATGTAAATTGGTAAAATTGGTCACTAGCCTGTCAGTGACAATTTGAAAGAAATGAGAGAGCATAACCACTGAGGTTCTGATTAGCAGAGCCTCAGTGAGACAGTTAGTCACTACACAGGTAACACATTCAGGCACACTTATGAGCACTGGGGCCCTGGAGAACAGGGTCCCAGTGACACAAACAACTAAAACAACATATATACAGTGAAAAAATGGGGGTAACATGCCAGGCAAGATGGTACTTTCCTACACAACCCCCCCCCCAAATGAAGGACAATAAGACTAGCCATGACCTGATAAGTCTTCATTGTCTAAGTGGAAATATCTGGAGAGTCCATCTGCATTGGAGTGGCTACTCCCAGGTCTATGTTCCACTGTATAGTCCATTCCCTGTAGGGATATGGACCACCTCAACAATTTAGGATTTTCACCTTTCATTTGTTTTAGCCAAAGTAGAGGTTTGTGGTCTGTCTGAACAATGAAGTGAGTGCCAAACAGGTATGGCCTCAACTTCTTCAGAGCCCAGACCACAGCAAAGTCCTCCCTCTCAATGGCAGACCAACGCTTTTCTCTAGGGGTCAACCTCCTACTAATAAAAGCAACAGGTTGATCCTGGCCCTCAGAATTAAGTTGTGATAGGACTGCCCCTACTCCTAATTCAGATGCATCAGTTTGGACATCGAATTTTTTAGAGTAACAAGGGCTTTTCAGGACAAGTGCAGAGCACATGGCCTGCTTCAGCTCCTCAAAAGCTTTCTGACAGTTTGCTGTCCATAATACCTTTTTAGGCATTTTCTTGGATGTGAGGTCATTAAGAGGGGCTGCAATGGAGATATAGTTCTTAATGAACCTCCTGTAATACCCAGTGAGGCCTAGGAAGGCTCTCACCTGAGTCTGAGTGGTAGGGGGAACCCAATCAATAATTGTTTGGAATTTCCCCTGTAGTGGTGCAATCTGTTCCCCACCAACAAGGTGTCCCAGATAAACCACCTTACCCTGCCCTATCTGGCACTTTGAAGCCTTGATAGTGAGGCCTGCCTTTTGCAGGGCCTCCAAAACTTTCCATAGGTGGACCAGGTGATCATCCCAGCTGGAGCTAAATACAGCTATATCGTCCAAATATGCTGCACTGAAAGCTTCCAGCCCTTGCAGGACTGTATTCACCAACCTCTGAAAAGTGGCAGGTGCATTTTTCAAACCAAAAGGCATTACAGTAAACTGGTAATGGCCTCCAATGGTTGAAAATGCAGTTTTAGGTTTAGCATCTTCTGACAATTTGATCTGCCAATACCCTGCAGTCAAATCAAAAGTGCTTAGATACTTGGCAGATGCCAGTGTATCTATGAGCTCATCTGCCCTGGGTATAGGGTGAGCATCAGTTTTGGTTACCAAGTTGAGACCTCTATAATCTACACAAAACCGCATTTCCTTCTTTCCATCTTTGGAATGGGGTTTTGGTACAAATACCACAGGAGAAGCCCATGGACTTTCAGAGTGCTCAACCACTCCCAGCTCTAACATTTTCTGCACCTCTTGCTTTATGCAGTCCCTGACATGGTCAGGCTGCCTATAGATCTTACTTTTGACAGGTAAACTGTCTCCAGTATCTATAGTGTGCTCACACCAAGAAGTGGTACCTGGCACAGTAGAGAAGAGTTCAGGGAATTGATCTAGGAGGTTTATGCAATGGTCTTTCTGCTCAGCAGTAAGACAATCAGCCAAAACTACACCTTCCACAAGAGCATCTTGTTCTGTGGAAGAGAAGAGATCAGGTAGAGGATCACTGTCTTCTTCCTGTCCCTCATCAGTTGCCATGAGCAGGGTGAGATCAGCCCTGTCATAGTAGGGTTTCAGGCGATTGACATGGAGCACCCTAAGGGGACTCCTGGCAGTGCCTAAGTCAACTAAGTAGGTGACTTCACCCTTCTTTTCAACAATTATGTGGGGTCCACTCCACTTATCTTGGAGTGCTCTTGGGGCCACAGGCTCCAAGACCCACACTTTCTGCCCTGGTTGGTACTGAACCAAAACAGCCTTCTGATCATGCCATTGCTTCTGGAGCTCTTGGCTGGCCTGAAGGTTTTTACTGGCCTTTTTCATATACTCAGCCATCCTTGATCTGAGGCCAAGTACATAATCCACAATATCTTGTTTAGGAGCTTTTAAAGGTTGTTCCCAACCCTCCTTTACAAGTGTGAGTGGACCCCTAACAGGGTGTCCAAAAAGAAGTTCAAAGGGGCTGAAGCCCACTCCTTTCTGGGGTACCTCCCTGTAGGCAAAAAGGAGGCATGGTAACAGGATATCCCATCTCCTGCGGAGTTTTTCAGGGAGACCCATAATCATGCCTTTGAGAGTTTTGTTAAATCTCTCCACCAGTCCATTTGTTTGTGGATGATAGGGTGTAGTGAACTTGTAAGTTACACCACACTCCTTCCACATGGCCTTTAAGTATGCAGACATGAAATTGCTTCCCCTGTCTGATACTACTTCCTTTGGGAAGCCCACCCTGGAAAATATTCCCAGGAGGGCCTTTGCCACTGCAGGAGCTGTAGTGGTCCTTAAAGGAATAGCTTCAGGATATCTTGTGGCATGGTCCACTACCACCAAGATGAATCTATTGCCTGAAGCAGTAGGAGGGTCAAGGGGGCCAACTATGTCAACCCCTACCCTTTCAAAGGGAACCCCAAGCACAGGCAGTGGAATAAGGGGTGCCTTTGGAGTGCCATCTGTCTTTCTACTGGCTTGACAGGTTTCACAGGACTTACAAAAATCTTTTGTGTCCTCAGACATTCTAGGCCAATGAAACAAGGGAACAAGTCTGTCCCAAGTTTTCATTTGTCCCAGATGCCCAGCTAGGGGAATGTCGTATGCAAGAGTTAGGAGGAACTTTCTGTACTCCTGAGGAATCACTAATCTCCTGGCAGCTCCAGGTTTAGGATCCCTATGCTCAGTGTACAAGAGGTTGTCCTCCCAGTAAACTCTGTGAGAGTCACTGACATCCCCATTAGCCTGTTTGACAGCTTGCTGTCTTAGACCCTCTAATGTGGGACAGGTTTGCTGTGCCACACTCAGCTCCTCCCTGGCAGGCCCCCCTTCACCCAAAAGCTCAGCAGTGTCTGCTTGAAGCTCCTCTGGTGTAGGTTCTGCACAGGGAGGGAATTCCTCTTCCTCAGAAGTAGAATCCACTGTAGAGGGAGGGATAGTAGGAAGTGGTTTGCTTCTACTAGCCCTAGCTTTAGGGAGCACTTGGTCCATTGTTCCAGGATCCAAGCTTCCCTGTCCTTTTTGCTTTTTGGCCTGAGCCCTTGTCAAAGCAAAAATATGCCCTGGGATGCCCAGCATTGCTGCATGGGCCTCCAACTCCACATCTAACCAAGCTGATGTCTCCAAATCATTCCCTAATAGACAGTCTACAGGTAAATCTGAAGCTACCACAACTTTCTTTGGACCAGTAACCCCCCCCCAGTTGATGTTTACAACAGCCATGGGGTGGCTAAGTGTGTTGTTGTGAGCATCGGTTACTTGGTACTGGTGACCAAGTAGGTGTTGTTCAGGGTGGACCAGTTTCTCTATGACCATAGTCACACTGGCTCCAGTGTCCCTGTAGGCCTGAACCTCAACACCATTTATTAGGGGTAGCTGCTTGTACTTATCCATATTAAGGGGACAAGCAACTAAGGTGGCTAAATCAATAGCCCCCTCAGAGACTAACACAGCCTCTGTGGTCTCCCTAACAAGACCAACCCCAACTAAGTTACCAATAGTGAGCCCAGCTACTCCCTTGGATTGGCTATTAGTAGGTTTGCTCCCACCACCACTGCTATTAGTAGGGACACTAGGTGTAGCAGTAGGGGTTGTAGTGGTAGGAGGTTTGGTGCTTTTCTTTGGACAACTGGGATCTGTTGTCCAATGGCCTTTTATTTTACATAAATAGCACCATGGTTTCTTTTCCTTGTTTTGATTAGAAGAGGATTTGGGCCCACCACCCCCACCAGAGTGTTTTTGTGGGCCTGATGAAGACTCATTTTTAGATTTGTCCCCACCCTTGTCAGAAGACTTACCATCCTTCTTGTTGTTGCCATCTTTGTCACCCCCTGTATGAACTTTTCTGTTCACCCTTGTTCTGACCCATTTGTCTGCCTTCTTTCCCAATTCTTGGGGAGAGGTCAGATCAGAGACCACCAAGTACTGGTGCAACAAATCAGACACACAATTATTAAGAATATGCTCTCTCAGGATCAAGTTATACAGGCTGTCATAATCAGTAACTTTACTGCCATGTAACCACCCCTCCAAGGCCTTCACTGAATGGTCAATTAAATCAACCCAGTCTTGTGAAGACTCCTTTTTGGTCTCTCTGAACTTTATCCTGTATTGTTCAGTGGTTAAGCCATAACCATCCAGGAGTGCATTCTTAAGAACTTTGTAATCATTAGCTTCATTTTCTTTTACAGTAAGGAGTCTATCCCTACCTTTTCCACTAAATGATAGCCATAGGATAGCAGCCCTCTGCCTTTGAGAGACATCCTGTACAGCACAGGCCCTCTCAAGTGCAGCAAACCACTTGTTAATGTCATCCCCCTCCTTATAAGGGGGAACTATCTTGTGCAGATTCCTGGAATCATGCTCTTTTGCAGGATGACTATGGGGAATACTGCTGCTGCCACCATGGGTTTCTAAACCCAGTTTCTGTCTCTCCTTCTCTACTTCTAAAGTCTGTCTATCCAAATCCAGCTGTTGCTTCTTGAGCTTCAGTCTGGTTTGTTCCACTCTCAATCTATTGAGTTCCCTTTCTAACAATCTGTCATCAGGGTGGGTGGGAGGGACATGCCTTGAAACAGAAGTATGGTGAGAATGGACAGAAGGAGACCTGTCCCTTACAGAGGGCACCCTAACAGCTTGGCTAACAGAAACATCAGTACCACTGTGGTGAGAATAAATGCTTTTGCTATGATGTGAGACAACACTATTTGTATGGTGTGACTCAACATCATTACCAACTATGCAAGACTGTCTAGTAATGGGCAGGCTAGGAAGTTTCTTTCCTGAATCTTTTCCTGGGGGAGTCCCTGGATCAGATTGGGAACCATTAGCTACTTTTTCAACAGATGGGGCACTTCTTGCCTTATCTTGTTCTCTAAGCATGTTAAGTAACAATTCCAAGGAAGGATTCTTCCCTACACTCAAACCTCTCTCTATGCAGAGACTCCTTGCTCCTTTCCAGCTAAGGTGGTCATATGCAAGTTTGGACAGATCAACATTTTGGCCTGTGCCAGACATTTTTAGAGAGAGTTAAAGTGATAGAAAAAGAGAAAAAAGTTTGTCAGAGCTTTTAGAAAGACAGAGAAAAAAACTTTTAAAACTTTTTAGAACTTTTTAGAAAGTTAGAAGTACTTTTCAGCACTTAGAAAAGAGTGAAAAGAGGAAATGCAAAACTTTTTGGCAATGTGTATATACACTGAACTTGTTTTGTATATTTTTCTCTTATGAAAAGTACAATGACAAGAGTGGTAAGTAGTCTCAAAGCACTTATCCCACCGCTGCACAACCAATGTAGGAGGCTGGACTGGCTTGTAGTGAGTACCTAGGGGTACTTGCACCTTGCACCAGGCACAGTTATCCCTTATTAGTGTATAGGGTGTCTAGCAGCTTAGGCTGATAGATAATGGTAGCTTAGCAGAGCAGCTTAGGCTGAACTAGGAGACGTGTGAAGCTACTACAGTACCACTTAGTGTCATAGGCACAATATCATAAGAAAACACAATACACAGTTATACTAAAAATAAAGGTACTTTATTTTTATGACAATATGCCAAAGTATCTCAGAGTGTACTCTCAGTGAGAGGATAGGAAATATACACAAGATATATATACACAATACCAGAAATATGCAGTATAGTCTTAGAAAACAGTGCAAACAATGTATAGTTACAATAGGATGCAATGGGGACACATAGGGATAGGGGCAACACAAACCATATACTCCAAAAGTGGAATGCGAACCACGAATGGACCCCAAACCTATGTGACCTCGTAGAGGGTCGCTGGGACTATTAGAAAATAGTGAGGGTTAGAAAAATAGCCCACCCCAAGACCCTGAAAAGTGAGTGCAAAGTGCACTAAAGTTCCCCAAAGGACAAAGAAGTCGTGATAGGGGAATAAGGCAGGAAAGACACAAACCAACAATGCAACAACGCTGGATTTCCAATCTGGGGTACCTGTGGAACAAGGGGACCAAGTACAAAAGTCACAAGCAAGTCGGAGATGGGCAGATGCCCAGGAAAATGCCAGCTGCGGGTGCAAAGAAGCTTCTACTGGACTGAAGAAGCTGCGGTTTCTGCAGGAACGCAAAGGGCTAGAGACTTCCCCTTTGGAGGACGGATCCCTCTCGCCTTGTAGAGTCGTGCAGAAGTATTTTCCCGCCAAAAGATCGCCAACAAGCCTTGCTAGCTGCAAATTGTGCGGTTAGCGTTTTTGGACACTGCTGTGGCCCAGGAGGGACCAGGAGGTCGCAAATTGGACCAGGAGGTAGAGGAGACGTCGAGCAAGACAAGGAGCCCTCTTAGCAGCAGGTAGCACCCGGAGAAGTGCCAGAAACAGGCACTACGAGGATGCATGAAACAGTGCTCACCCGAAGTTACACAAAGGAGTCCCACGTCGCTGGAGACCAACTTAAAAAGTCGTGCAATGCAGGTTAGAGTGCCGTGGACCCAGGCTTGGCTGTGCACAAAGGATTTCCGCCGGAATTGCACAGGGGCCGGAGTAGCTGCAAAAGTCGTGGTTCCCAGCAATGCAGTCTAGCGAGGTGAGGCAAGGACTTACCTCCACCAAACTTGGACTGAAGAGTCACTGGACTGTGGGAGTCACTTGGACAGAGTTGCTGGATTCGAGGGACCTCGCTCGTCGTGCTGAGAGGAGACCCAAGGGACCAGTAATGCAGCTTTTTGGTGCCTGCGGTTGCAGGGGGAAGATTCCGTCGACCCACAGGAGATTTCTTCGGAGCTTCTAGTGCAGAGAGGAGGCAGACTACCCCCACAGCATGCACCACCAGGAAAACAGTCGAGAAGGCGGCAGGATCAGCGTTACAGAGTTGCAGTAGTCGTCTTTGCTACTATGTTGCAGTTTTGCAGGCTTCCAGCGCGGTCAGCAGTCGATTCCTTGGCAGAAGGTGAAGAGAGAGATGCAGAGGAACTCGGATGAGCTCTTGCATTCGTTATCTCAGGAATCCCAAGAGACAGAGACCCTAAATAGCCAGAAAAGAGGGTTTGGCTACCTAGGAGAGAGGATAGGCTAGCAACACCTGAAGGAGCCTATCACAAGGAGTCTCTGACGTCACCTGGTGGCACTGGCCACTCAGAGCAGTCCAGTGTGCCAGCAGCACCTCTGTTTCCAAGATGGCAGAGGTCTGGAGCACACTGGAAGAGCTCTGGGCACCTCCCAGGGGAGGTACAGGTCAGGGGAGTGGTCACTCCCCTTTCCTTTGTCCAGTTTCGCGCCAGAGCAGGGCTAAGGGGTCCCCTGAACCGGTGTAGACTGGCTTATGCAGAATTGGGCACATCTGTGCCCAAGAAAGCATTTCCAGAGGCTGGGGGAGGCTACTCCTCCCCTGCCTTCACACCATTTTCCAAAGGGAGAGGGTGTAACACCCTCTCTCAGAGGAAGTTCTTTGTTCTGCCATCCTGGGCCAGGCCTGGCTGAACCCCAGGAGGGCAGATGCCTGTCTGAGGGGTTGGCAGCAGCTGCAGTGAAACCCCGGGAAAGGCAGTTTGGCAGTACCAGGGTCTGTGCTACAGACCACTGGGATCATGGGATTGTGCCAACTATGCCAGGATGGTATGGAGGGGGCAATTCCATGATCATAGACATATTACATGGCCATATTCGGAGTTACCATTGTGAAGCTACATATAGGTAGCGACCTATATGTAGTGCACGCGTGTAATGGTGTCCCCGCACTCACAAAGTCCGGGGAATTTTCCCTGAACAATGTGGGGGCACCTTGGCTAGTGCCAGGGTGCCCACACACTAAGTAACTTAGCACCCAACCTTTACTAGGTAAAGGTTAGACATATAGGTGACTTATAAGTTACTTAAGTGCAGTGAAAAATGGCTGTGAAATAACGTGGACGTTATTTCACTCAGGCTGCAGTGGCAGGCCTGTGTAAGATTTGTCAGAGCTCCCTATGGGTGGCAAAAGAAATGCTGCAGCCCATAGGGATCTCCTGGAACCCCAATACCCTGGGTACCTCAGTACCATATACTAGGGAATTATAAGGGTGTTCCAGTAAGCCAATGTAAATTGGTAAAATTGGTCACTAGCCTGTCAGTGACAATTTGAAAGAAATGAGAGAGCATAACCACTGAGGTTCTGATTAGCAGAGCCTCAGTGAGACAGTTAGTCACTACACAGGTAACACATTCAGGCACACTTATGAGCACTGGGGCCCTGGAGAACAGGGTCCCAGTGACACATACAACTAAAACAACATATATACAGTGAAAAAATGGGGATAACATGCCAGGCAAGATGGTACTTTCCTACAGATGGAACTTGGGGTGCCGAGGGCGCTGCAGCGCCCCCATATACCATTGAAGATGATCAAACGCGCAACAAGCAATGAAGAGGACTTTTATTTTCTTGCAGCATTGACTATGTTATAAAAGTATAAAAGTCACAGTTCAGGCAGTTTCTCTGATAAACAGCCTCCATTTGTGCCAACACAGGGATCTG
This sequence comes from Pleurodeles waltl, assembly GCF_031143425.1. Classification (NCBI taxonomy): domain Eukaryota; kingdom Metazoa; phylum Chordata; class Amphibia; order Caudata; family Salamandridae; genus Pleurodeles; species Pleurodeles waltl. Next base: position 1,329,095,151 of record NC_090445.1, read on the forward strand.
TTTACTTGTCCAACTTCTAACTGTATAATGCGGGCCAACCCTAACTTTCAACTAGTGGAAGACTTCTCGGGGTATATGAGAGTGTGAAAGAATAAGAATACACTATGTTATGAGTTTTCCAGCACATGTAAATAAAAACATTTTATTACCTTCCAAAGTAAATATGTGCAAATTTATGAGCATCAGGGCAGTACAAATGAAGTGTGTTGTCGCTTAATTAAGAAGTGTAATGGGAACAAAACCTTTAGTTGGGTCGATACAGACCAACACACAGTAATTCTACTTTGCATGATGCCTACGAGGTTGAAGCGACTCTGATGTATGCCCTGTTTTAATTTAACTAGGTACCATTCAAACCTTAGAATGACTATATTTTGTATCTTCGGAAGCAAACTTCAGGTTTTGGCACCAGATGTCATGTACTTTCAAAATGGCACATTGGTAATCATTTACAGTGCTGCGAAATGGTAATTATCTAGGTATTCGCAATTAATCTCCATATTACCATTTGCACCCCTTTGATTTTGATTATGAACAGCTATAAAATTGCTTGTGTCATACAGCTTTAAGAAAATCATTCGCAAAGTATGAAGGCCCTGTCCTAATACCTCCAACATGATGCCACAGCATTTTTACTCAAAATAAAATATTCAAACACAGTCGAAACATTATTTCAGCTTTCGGGCTTTACGTCTTACAGTACGTTTTCAAGAAATTTCCAAATACTCCAAAATTTCTAAGGAAGTTGGACATTTTGTATTACACAGCCTTGCCCTCTTAACACCACATATTGTCATTGGTAGCAGTGTAGCGTTCAGAAGGTCACCACTGTCACCAACAGGGAGTCAAGTCATCTCAGAAGGAGATGAAATCTATCTTTGAAGCAAAACGAAGGAAGCCATGCCTTCACTTTTAGTGGCAGAGTTAAGAAAAGTGGCACTGCACCCAATGCAGCGCCACTTTTCTCGTACCCCTTAGCGACCCTCTGCTGCCACCATATGTGCGCTGTATTTAAAATTTAAAATACGGCGCACCATGGCGCAGGATAGGGGGCAACAGCATTGGAATTTATGACGCTATTGATGTACTGTTCAGGATTAGCGCCAAAATATTAGAGCTAACCCTGAACAGTACTTAGCGGCCTACTATAAATAATGGTGTGCCCCTTTTAACGCCTGCTCTGAGCAAGTGTTAAAAATGCTGCAAATAAATCTTTTAGATTTCTTTGTGTCATTTTTCCAACCCCTATAATGGGGGAATGCCCCCTTGCATACATTATGCCTGATGCAGGCATAATGTTGCGCAAGAGGTGACAAAGTGGCGCAATGCATGCATTGCACCACTTAGTAAATCTGACGCTGCAATTTTGGCCTCGTTGGGCCACATTATTGTAAAAAAAAAAATAATAATAATGTGGCTCAAGGAGGTGCTATGCTCTCTTAAATCTGGACCTTAGAGTCAATAGTTTAGAAGTACTTCACAACATTTTAAATTTCAATTGTGAGTATGTTCTTTCTTTGCCATTTGCACATTTTCCTCACTAGAAACATCGGTCCTGTTCACACAATGAGGATAAACTTCAGTCATAAGATGTTCAACACATTATTTTTAAGTCAATGTGATTGTTCTGTTCATTTAACTATGAAAAAGGTCACAAAGAGCAGATTTAAAAACATACACAATACATTAAAATATTCTACAAAATTAACATCACATCTGTGAGTTGGAAAGACAATAAGACCACATTAAAACAGCAGACTGATCCAATAACGAGTCATTGATTAAAAACAGCCTTACATCTGCACATACTTCCATAAAGGGAAGCATAAGTAAGTATAGCAAGGAGGGCCTGCAGTTACCAACCCCCATCTTCTTTATAATTAGAAAAATATATCTCCTAAAAAAGGCATGTAAAACTTACAAAACAACATAAAATGAGGTAAGGCTTGTGGAGATAGTTCATCACAGGGACAAAGGCAAATAGATTACCTACTAAATTGTCTCAGCAGGAAACATAGGGGGTCATTCTAATGACCGCCAAGGTCAACGACCGCGAGAGCACCGCCAACAGGCTGGCGGTGCTCTCAAGGGCATTCTGAGCACGGCGGTTTGGCCGCGGTCAGAAAGGGAAAACCGGCGGTCTCCCGCCGGTTTTCCGCTGCCCTTAGGAATCCTCCATGGCTGCGCAGCTTGCTGCGCCGCCATCGGGATTCCGACACCCCATACCGCCATCCTGTTCCTGGCGGTTCGGCCGCCAGGAACAGGATGGCGGTATGGGGTGTTGTGGGGCCCCTGGGGGCCCTGCAGTGCCCATGCCAATGGCATGGGCACTGCAGGGGCCCCCGTAAGAGGGCCCCACAAAGAATTTCAGTGTCTGCTTAGCAGACACTGAAATTCGCGACGGGTGCATCTGCACCCGTCGCACCCTTCCCACGCCGCCGGCTCCATTCGGAGCCGGCTTCCTCGTGGGAAGGGGTTTCCCGCTGGGCTGGCGGGCGGCCTCCTGGCGGTCGCCCACCAGCCCAGCGGGAAACACAGAATCACCGCGGCGGTCTTCGGACCGCGGAGAGGTGTTCTGGAGGGGGAACTCTGGTGGGCGGCCTCCGCCGCCCGCCAGAGTTAGAATGACCCCCATAGTTGCCAGGTAATTCAGCTATTTCTGAACCTTGTCAGGAGCATATGCTCCCAAGAGTGGTTAAAAAACTCGAGATAGGGCTCAAGACCTAAGGTCCTCTGTACCAAAATATAATTCTTAACAGATATATTTAATTAACCCTCCTCCCGTTCACCTGTCTGATATTCATAAAATTACGAATAGCCCAGATTTGCCCAAACTCTCAGCAGAAATTTTAGTGTACTGACCAAAGCCACAAGAGAGACAATTATATATGATATCCTTGTTCAATACTGCAAATTTGTTGCACCATATGGAGATCCACAGTTAAAAAGGTGCCAGTTTAATACTATCCTCTATAAAGCCTAGCCCCAATTCTTCATGCATTTGTAACTAGAAGAGCTCGGTGGAAGACCCAAAATACGCTGGCAGGCAGATTTTCCTCAGTTAGTAATGAGCTAACATAGCAGTACCCTAAATTCCAGTCTGAAACATTACTATGGCTAGGCACTCGCCTTCATGAATTTCCAAATGGGGGATAATTTTCTTTTTTCTTAGGTTAGTTGCCAGGGAAAATAAAGTACCCAGCTCATGAGCAAAATAACTCTTTACTAGCAAGAGGACAGAGACCCCAAGTTCAATTATGCAAAAGCACACATAGAAAGAGGAAACACCATGAATGATTGTTTATGTGGAGGAAGGTGTTCTTTCCTGCACATAAACAATCATTCAATAACGATGATTTGCTACTTCTATTTGACCAATCGCCATTGTAGATTCCTGCACATAAACAATAATTTCTTTCAGCGCAGACACCTTTGCACTGTGGTGCATCGATCCCTGCATTGGCAGCTAAATTTAGAACCAGTGCTAGGGGAAACACAGGGGTGTGCCATATTTGTGTAAATATGGCACATCCCTGCATTTCTAAAGTGACGCAGCACGGCGCTGCCCATTTTTGAGCCACGCTCCACCACTTTTGTGTAAATATGCCCCTTACTTTCAAACAACCCCCCCACACACACACAACATTACAGTTGACTAATTAGAGTTTATGAGTTCTTGATAACACAGGGATTCAGTAGAAATACGGACTTGACTGTTATTTGTAGGCAATGTAGAAAGCGAGCAAGACAAATGGACTGGATGTGGGTACACGGGCTATGTACTCCTCAGGTGCTGATGGACCCTTTTGAGAGCATTTGTCTAGGGGAAAAACAGATTGCATTTGGAGCCAAATTCAGATGTCTATAAATATAGCCCAAAGATAACAGTTTGATGCTCGAGAAAGACAGTAGGCCAGATTTGGCAAAATCTAGCAGCCAGCAGCCAGACTCAGCCTCCTAAAGTTAATAATGACAGTCACCTTCAAATTCCTTAGGCAACAGGACAACCCCTGTTGAACTCTGCACCATTAGAATATCTCTATATTTGAAGCCGTTCCACTTTCCATTTTGCGTTAGCCAATGACAAACTTTAGTTTTCAGTTGCTCCGTGGGCTCACTTGATTTCGGGGCTAAAGGAGGTGCATTGGTTAAGATAATAAAATAGGGACATGCATCAGGCTGAAGATGAACAAACAGGGTACAACACAAGATGACCCTATCTCAATGACTGGCTCACTGCTCAAGGCCTGATTCCCACGTATGGTGCATAAAGACTCCCTATAGTGGCAACGAAAGTTCAAACTTCTCCTGCTGTCCAGAACCAGGAAGATACTGAGGAGGTAACTGCAGGCACAGGTTGAGTTCCTCAAGTGTAGAAATACCATAGAGGCCGAGCGTCCTGCTCAGAACCTGGTCCCCTTGTTTTACAAGCAGAGTATCGATCGCCTCCAACCATTTAAGCAGGGGTTTAAGTCTATTATCCAATAAAGATTTAAGTTTACCATATAAGAAATCAGTACAAATATTTATGTCAAAAAGTGGAGATAACGAGGCAGCCTCTTTGGACTCTGTACAAGAACCAAGATGCTTTCTACCACATGCTTTCATTTGTTCCTTGAGGGCTTGGCAGCTGGACCCACAATGGACTTATGTGACCTAGCAGGCTAGTAAGGACTATCGGGCAGTTGAATTGCAAGGCATGCAATGAACTTGTGCTTTTACTGAAATTGTGTTCTGCGGGGAAAGGGCACCAGACGTGGCTTGAGAGACAATGGGTGCTTCGTGGGATAAAGACAAGCTTTTTTCAGCAATTTATATTTCTTTTGTGATTACCCCTCTTGAGCAATTAAAAAAAAACTCAATCGTTGTAGTGTGTCTTACCTCGGTAGCTTGACATTTGGGTAAGTTATGCTTGCTCAATCTCCTCTGTGAAAAAATAAGAAGATGGGCCTAAGGCGCTTGACCCAGCTCAGTCTTGTTCCGAAGTTAACAGGCATTGTCAGAGTATGAATCTCTCAAAATGTGCTCAACTAGTCTTTTCCTCCTGCCTCCTGGTCGGAGGGGTGTTGTAGTCAATGTAGTTTGGCCCAGAGTCACCAGCATAAGCTTCTGCATCACGCATTGTGGGAGAGTGAAGTACTCTAAATAATTTCAAGTATTTTCTTTTCTGCAATATTGTATGAAAAGCAATTTATGTGTTCACTTTATATATTTACAGAGAGTACACATCTTCAGTACATTCCACATGCACATGAAAAGTGCAACACTTGAAGGCAAGCAGCAAACATTCATATTTATAGGCAGGTCGGCCACCACACTACTGATGAACCAGACCAAATGGTGTCTTTCTGTCTGTGATGTAGGCATCAACTAGTGACTCCTCTCATAGGCCTTAACCTGCAACCTGTACTTCACTGGATACTAGATAAAAAGGTAACCATGTCTACTTTGTTGTTCTTCATATGCCACCTGCCTGACCCAGGTATGCAGTACTTTTTCACCCGAGCAAAAGAGAAATTGCACTGTCCCCTCATTCGACCATCATAGCCCAACCCAATTTCAAATTCATCACTTCTCTTTCTGGGAGGTCTTGTAACCATAGCAAGTATGGTAGAGACCCCCTTGCCCCCAGATTTCACAGGGGCAGGTATGCCATATTTCTTCTGCCATAGAGATCAGGCCCTATTTACATCCATTCCGTACAGATGCCCTGCCCATGCACTAGGCAACTACAGCCTGGTACAGCCACTGACTTAATGACCAATGGGTTGTAAAGACAGAACTTTATTTATTTGTGTTTTTTTTTATTGGAACAGAGATTTGAGCTTTTGATCAGAAATTGATAGGTCTTATGAAGAAGTACATTTAGGGCAATTGGGGTGTTTTATATTCCTTAAAAAGAAAGAGAAGAACATGCATACATTTGTGGAGTTGTGTAGGAGGCTGGCCTGGTTTGCAGTGGGTACCACAGTTACTCACACCATATATCAGATCCAGTTATACCTCATTAATGAAATGTAGTCAGTGTCTAGAAGCCAGGCTGTCTATAGGTAGCTGTAGGCAGAGCAGCCAAGGGTGAACTAGGAGACATGCATAGCTCTTGCAATACGACTGTAGTTACTCAGCACTCACACATAAAAAAGACAATACTCAGTGTTACCAAAAATAAAGGCACTTTTTTTAGTGACACAAGGCCAAAAATATCATAGAAGTTATACTCCCTTAGGAGGTAAGTATTATACATAAAATATACACTAGTAACCAAAATCAGGTACGTAAACAGTCATAAAATAGTGCAAATAGTGAAAAGCACCATAGGTTACAACCAGCCTAGGGGGAACGCAAACCATATACTGAAAAAGTGGAATGCAAATGTCGGTTTCCCCCCTAGGCAAGAGTAGTGTGTAGAGGGGCGCTGGGAGGGTAAGAAAACACCAAAGGTAAGTAAAGTAACCCACCCTAGAGCCCAGGAAAGCAGGAGTAAAGTACAGCAAGTTTACTTGGAACACACTAGAAGTTGTGATAAAGAATTATGCAAAAACCAAGCAAGACTGCAAGACACCAACAATGGATTCCTGAACCTGGAGACCAGCGGAGAGAGGAGACCACGTCCAAGGGTCGCTGAGGAGTCCAGAAGTAACAGGAGCCCCCGCAAACCCGCGAAGGTGCAAAAGTGAATTCTCCAGTTAGAAGAAAAAGTCAGAAATGCACCAAAGAAGACAGCTGCAGGTTCCTGCTTGGTGCAAGAGATGTCCCACGTCGAGTAGATGTATGCAGGCTGGTTATCATCATTGGATTCAGCCAACAAACCTTCGCTCATGCAAAAGACACGTTTGGCGGGAAAAGGTGCCACCTGGGCCTAGGAGGCACCTGGGGGTCTCAACTCAGACTGAGGAGACAGCCGGGGCTCTCAGCATATCAGAGAGCCCTCAGAAGACCAGGCAGCATCCTAAGAAATCCCAGGACACAGGGACAAAGGAGATGCAAATCGCGGTCATTGCAGCACTACACGAAGGGATCCACCGTCCCCGGAGAACAACTCAGGGAGCTGAGCATTGCAGGATAGAGAGCTGGGGAATTGGGTACGCTGTGCATGAAGGATTCCTTGGAGAAGCACACAGAAACCCTAGAAGCTGCAAAACACACAGTGCACAGGGGTACTGTCTAGCACGGGGAGGCAAGATACGACCTCCACCAAATTTGGACAGTTGTGTCGCGAGCTGAGCGTTCAGGTCAGGGCGTGGCCGCAGTTCATGTTTTTGGCGGCCGGTCGTGCCGCACCCCTTCTGTTTTATATTTCCTTGCACGAGGCCCCAAAGTGGGCATGGGGCCTCGGCGAGTTCTGGGTGTGGCGCGCCCTCGACATTAGGAATGGGCACCCTGTCCCCCGATCCCTCACTTACCTGGTGCAGCCTGTTCCTTTCTTCTTTTCTTCTTTTTCTCCTCTCCTCTCCTCCCTCTTTTCTTTCTCCTTTTCTTCTTTTGTTTCCTTGTTTTTACACTTAGCAGCCATTTTCTTCTTTATCCCAGCATGACTTTCTTTTCCCCTGCATGCTTTAGGACCCTTTTCCAAAATGGCACCTTTCTCTATATTTTCCTATGGTTCTTTCCTAATCCAATATGGTGTCTTTTTTCTTCCTGTTGGTCATTTCTAGTTTTAGGGTGTATAAGGAGTGTGATTCTTGTTCTCCTTGCCCTGCAACGCTTCCTTTGGTGGTGATCTTCGCTCCAGTTGTTTTTTCTCCAGTTTTCTCCCTCAATAGTTCCAGTTTCTTCCCATATTGTTTTCATGTTGGAGGACATGTCTTTTTGCTTATTTTTGTTCCAGGGAGTTCCTGCTATAGAGGTTTTTCCATTTTTTTTTTTTTCTCCCTCTGGGACTCTTTCTGGAGGGCATGAACTGCCTTTAATGTTCCATCATCAGCAGCTCTGTGGCTACCAGAAAGGGCGCGCCCTTGTCTTGGTCAAGCCATAACCTACAAGGATCAAGAACACTCTGCAGTTCCAGTTGGCCAGAGTCATAAACAACGAGTAACCTGTGACAAGTTGGACCTTTGGACAGTGAAGGTCCCTTCGGTCTACCACCTGTGTTCCAGGATCCATGCTCGTCGTCAGGAGAGGGGACCCAGAGTACCGGTCGTCGTTGCAGAGAGGTACCTGCTGAAGCAGGGAAGTGACTCTGTCACTCCATGGGAGATTCCTTCGGTCCTTCTGGTACAGAATGAAGACAAGCAGTCCTCAGAGCATGCATGACTGTTGCAGTTGCTGGCAGGAGCTGAAGTTACAGAGTTGCAGTAGCCTTCTTGGATACTTTGTTGCAATTCTAGAGTTCCTGGAGCAGTTCTTTGGTTGATCCGACGGTAGAAGGTGAAGTAGAGGTTGCAGAGAATTCCTGCTGGAGTCTTACTATCCGAATCTGAGGAAACATCCAAAAGAGAAACCCTAAATAGCCCTGAGAGGGGGATTGGTCATCTAACCAGATAGGCACCTATCAGGAGGTGTCTTTGACGTCACCTGCTGGCACTGGCCACTCAGATGCTCCCAGAGTTCCCCAACCATCCTGAAAACAAGATTGCAGAACCCAGGGACACTCTGGAGGAGCTCTGGGCACCACCTCTGGGGTGGTGATGGACAGGGGAGTAGTCACTCCCCAATCCTTTGTCCAGTTTTGTGACAGAGCAGGGACTGGGGTCCCTGAACTGCTGTAGACTGGATTATGCAAGGAGGGCATCATCTGGGAGGCTCTGGGAGGATACCCCTCCCATGCCTGTAACACCTATTTCCAAAGGAGAGGGTGTAACACCACCTTTCCTAAAATAAATGCATTGTTTTGCCTTCCTGGGATTGAGCTGCTCAAGCCCCAGGAGGGCAGAAGCATGTAGGTGAGGTAGCAGCAGCTGTGGTGGCAGTGAAAACCTCAGAAGACTGGTGTGGCAGTACTGTGGGTCCATGGTGGAGCTCCCAGGGTGCATGGAACTGGACCACCAATACCAGAATCAGTATTGGGGTACAATTCTCAGCCCTTACACACCTTACATGGCCATATTCAGAGTTACCATTGTGAAGCTACATATATGTATTGACCTATGTGTAGTGCACACTTATAATGGAATCCCTGCAATCACGAAGTCTGGGAAAACGGGCCTGGACGACGTGGGGGCACCTCTGCTAATGCAGGGGTGCCCTCACACACAGCTACTATGCACCTAACCTTCAGGGTCTGAAGATTAGACATATAGGTGACTTATAAGTGATCTGGTGCAATGAAAATGGCTGTGAAATAGTGCTTACACTAGTTCATTCAGTGTGCAATGGCAGTCCTGAAGAAGTGTTTTATGAGCTCCTTATGGGTTTCAAAAGAAATGCTGCTGTCCAGAAGGATCTCCTGGAACCCCAAAGCCCTGGGTACCTACGTACCATATACTAGAGACTTATAAGGGGGGTCCAGAATGCCAATTTGGAGTGGAATACTGGGTTACCTATATGTAAGTACAAATTTGGAACCAGAGATAGCATACGCACTGGAGTTCTGATTAGCAGGACTTCAGTGACACAGTCAAGCATACTGACAAAAACAGTGAAACATACTGACATGTAGGGCACAAACTATAAGCACTGGGGTCCTGACCAGCAGGATCCTAGTGACCCAGTCAAAACACACTGACAAACAGGACAAAAATGGGGGTAACCATGCTAGAAATAGACTACTTTATTACAGGTTGCTATTGTAAAATAGCATTTAGGTAGAATATAGGATTCCAGTGTTGGACTTTTGGGGCAAAAGGGGGAAGGTGCAAAAAGGACTCTGCGTCACCTGACAAAAGTGTGATTGAAGTTATTGAGGAAAAGAAGAGTTGTGCAGGTGTGAGAGAATGATGTGGAGTGTATGGAAGTACCATAGGAGAGAATTGTGGCTGATTTTGGGCCACATTATAAGTGTGGCGTTTGTACGACTGCCACACTCACGTTAGCAGTCTGGACCACCTCTTATGTGGGGCCACATAACAACCCTGGCGGTCCAACTGCCAGGGAACTGCCAGCTCCACCAGGATCTTGGATCCCAGCAGTCTGGCGGTGGCCGAGATCCTAATCTGCCAGGGCAGCGCTACATGCAGCCCTGACGATTACGACCTCATTCTCTGCCAGCCTTTTCATGACTGTAACACCGCCATGAAAAGGCTGATGGATAACAGGTGCAGGGGGCGACAGGGGGGCCCTGCACTCCCATGCAGTTGGCATGGGCAGTGCAAGGGCCCCCTTGCCTAGCAATATTCACGGTCAGCTAAGTGACGACAACCCTGTTAGGGGTTTGGAGGAGAGGCTTTACCATCTGCCAAACTCATAATGACCCCCTTTGTGTTTAGCATTGAGACAGCTAGGAGCACATGAGTACTGTACAGGAGAGGCTTTCAGAGTAAAACAGAAAAGTGCATGAACTGAAGATGAAAGGTTAAAGGCTATGATGGGGAAGAACTGGGCGTTGCAGATAAGCAGAGGATCAAGATGGTTACCATGTGAGTAGATGGTGCTAGAGTTGTGAGTGTTAGTCAATGGTTGGAGAACAATTGCAAGAACGGTGCTCTTTGCATTTGGATTTTCACATACAGGGTCAGGTCTCCAGGTAGAACAAAAGGGTAGCATTGTTTATGTTTCTCTGTGAACATCATCTAAGACACTTACAGGACGTGCTATCAACTCCAAAATTTGATTTGTCTGTAATATTGAAGATAAGATATCAACATTGCCAACTATTGTCTGGCCAGAAAAGCCCTGATTACGAGTACGGCAGTCCATAGGAATGCCGTACCCGCTGTGGCGGTCAGACTGCTGCATCCCTGGCAGTCCGACCGCTGCATCGCTGGCGGTCTGCCCACCAGATTTCGATGCTGGCGGTCGAAGCGCTACACTGCCACCACCACTGCTGGAATCTGAGAGCCCAACAAGTTTCCGGTGGTGAAAATCATGGTCAGCAACAGTGGTGCCGAGTTCGGAACCACTGTACTGATCACAACTTTCCTTTCCACCAGCCTTTTCATGTTGGGGTCCCTGCCATGAAAAGGCTGGCAGAAAGGCAAAGTTGAAGCCACTGAGGGTCCTCTGTACTGCCCACGACCATGGCATGGGCTGTGCAGGGGCCTCCCGGGCAGCACACTCTGAATGCATATTATCTGCCATTGCAGACAGCACCCATTCCGAGAGTGCTGTGTGCAGAGGCATTGGTTTTGACTCTCTCTGAGAGCCGAGGCCAATGCCGTCGCATTGTTTCTGCCGGTCACCCCAGGGGAAAGATCGTAATATGGAGGTGGGGAGGCCGCAGTCTTGGTGGCAGCCTCCACACCACCATATTGGAATTCTGGCAGTCCGATCGTGGAACTCATAGTTAGGCCCTAAGTATATCATTATTTTCTTTATCAATAGTTTCAATATATCAAATATGGTATACAAAATATTGTTGGATAAACTATTGCTTTATGAATTTTGCTATGTATATATTCATTTACTACATTTTACTTATATTTGTAAAATTATTGGTATGTATTTTTACATTTATATATGTTTGGGATTGTTGTGTTATTGGGGAATTGGTTGGAACATATGTTCATTTTATACATTGCCTATTTTGTATTTCACTTCTGTTTTATAATAATATTTAGTTTAAATGTTAAAAAAGTATTTTTGATTATTTTTTATAATACATATTTTTTTAATTTTGATATTTTCTTTTTTGAGTTTGGGATTTACTGGGAGGTTGGGTGGGTAAAGTTTTCCCTTAATAATAATAATAATTATAATAATTAACTTTGCTTTAATTTATATTGTAATTATCTAATTTATCTACATTAACAAAAAATGTAAAAAAACTTTTCTTTACTTTCTGAAACATTTTTTTGTTTTGGAAGATTCATTTACATACATTATGGGGGTTGTAAATAATACTAATGTATTCACTTTTATTGTTTAAATAAATAATAAAGATTATTTTTAAGTAAAAACTTGGGTTTCAAATTTTACCTTCAGATACAAATTTAAAGAGAAGTTGTATTTAAAATATATTTGGGTAATTTGTTATGCATTTATAATTGTTACCTATTTTTTCAAATTAAAATACACATTTTAGATATGTGATGAAATTCAGTTATGATGTACAATACAATAATGTTTAGAAACAAAATAAAAATATTGTTTGGTGTAATAAAATACAATATTTTATTAAAAATGTATTTGATTGATGATATGAAGAATATTTATTTTAACCACTATATATTCAGTTTTATTAAATTCTGATTATTTACAATTAGAGCATTAAACAGGGTTCACCCCAACCATTTTAACTATATATTATTTTCCCAGTGTTTTGTCGGACTAGAGCTAGGATAGTAAATCTACCTCTGCCCCCAAAATACATGCACACCTCCCAATGTGTGTTGGGCCTGAGTTAGTAGTCTGATTCAACAACAATATGTGCACTTTCCAAATGTAGTGGAGGTTGAAGTTAGAATAGTAAATCTCACCTCCTTCAATGTATGCACTTTACCAATGTATGATGCACTTGAGTTAAACTACTAAAGCTAATCCAACCCCACCAATGAATGAAGTTTGCATATTTTTTATCAGATGGTTTACTTATGTAACATTCTACATGAAATAAAAGGAACAATATTAAATTGACTTATGTGTTAGTGGTCTTTTATAATCTCAATGTATTCAAATTGTTATCACTGAATGTATTGCAAAGACCTATTTTTTATTTCTTCTTGCATGGGACATTAAAGACAATCACAGCCGGACCCTGGTTCATTAGAAAAGGAGACTACTATAAATGTTAATATATATTGAACTGAAATGTTGGGTGGGTGTGGATTAGTGTTAAGCAGTGTCACTGTGCACTTTTGGGTATAAGTATTTACTTGTGCGTATATTAATTTATTGTAGTGTGTCACTGGGGTTGTAAGTTATTAAGAAGTGTATTGTACAATTTTAGACTGTTTGCTTTTGTGTGAGTGTAATTATTTAATGTATTGTAAGGGTTGCTATGTTTTGCTAAGGGGTGGAAATTCTTTACAAAGCAGGTGAACTTGAAGTCTTTTTTCGAGTTTGCTTTCCTTTTTTGGGGTTTGTCTTAAAATGAAGATGTAAATATAATATTTGAACATTATTTTAACATTATGGGCCTTATTACGAGTTTGGCCGTCTTGAGAACACCAAACTCACGATGGCTGTCGGACTGCCGCACTCCTGGCAGTCTGACCCCAAGATTACAACCCTGGCAGTGGGACCGCCAGGGGACCGCCGCCGCGTCAGTATCACGGATCCCGATGGGGTGGCGGTGGTCAGAGTCATGGCCAGCCCCAGCTGCGATGAGTTTGGCACCGCAGTGATGCTCACAAGTCCACTTTCTGCCAGCTTTTTCATGGCTGGATCCCAGTCATGAAAATGCCGGTGGAAAGGCAGTGCTGGAGCCCCCCCGGCCCATCACCCTTAGGAAGAGCACAGACAGTGTGCATTTCGAAGGTGGTGGGGGCACCCTCTGTGTGATGCCATTGAGCTTAGCCCCCACAGGAGCAGAGGCCAATTCTGCTGCACTGTTTCTACCGGGCTGACCATCGGAAACCTCCTAATCCTGAGGTTCCTGCCGGTCAGCCCGGTGGGAACATTGTAATAGGGCTGGGGGGGAGGATATCCAGCTTAGCGGTGGTCTCCTCCCTATTGGTCTGGCGGGCAGATGGTCAGTATGCCAAACTCGTAATAAAGCATTCTGTTTCGTTTATTTTTCATTTTGCTGAGCTTTTTCATTACAGTTTTCAGGTTCTAAAGGTATTCCTTACTTTTGAGATGTCACCATAATCATGTGGATTGTAATTTTTTATTTTTGAGCTCTGGCATCAATGATATCACTTTACATTTCATGAGTGGTGCAATATGTGAGGTTTTAATCAGAGCACAGTGAATTTGGGGTGTTTTCTTGTTTTTAAAACATTAGTTTTTATCTTATTTCAGCAACTAACTATAACTTCCCTTTAACCATTGTTTTTTTCAGTGCATTTCTAGGGCTTCTTTAAATGTAAGCTAAGATCTTATTACCATACCTAACTATAATGTCACTTTAACCTTAGGTTTTTTTCAGTGAATTTCTTTATTTTTTTTTACGTCAGCAAAGATCTTATCTTGCTGACTGGCAAGAACATCATATTATGACATTCCCGCCAGTCAGCCCAGCAGGAACAGTGCAATGGTTTTGGTCTCAGCTCCCTTAAGGGAGCCAAGGCCAATACCGTAGCACACCAGCACACTCGGAATGTGCACTGTTTGTAAAGCAGACAGTGAGCATTCCGAGGGTGCTGGGCAGGGGGGGCCCTGCACTGTCACTGATGTTGGCATAGGCAGTGCAGGGGCCCCTCTGTGGCCCCCTGCATTATGTTTATGTCTAGCTTTTCATGGCAGGGTACCTGCCATGAAAAGGCTGGGCGGAAACTGGACTTGTGATCAGTGCAGTGGCATGGAACTTAGCGTTGCCGTGGCTGACCACAACTCCGACCACGTCAGCCTGTCGGGAACCATGTTCCTGGCAGGCACGTCAGTCCCTTGGCAGTCTGACTGCCAGGATTGTAATGTGGCAGTCAGACTCCCTGGAGTGCGTCTGTTCAACCACCACCCGAGTCTGGCAGTCCTTTGACTGACAAACTTGTAATGAGGACCATAGTTTCCATATACATAGCATTTTATTCTTTTTCTAATAACTTTGAGGCCATTTGACCAATCTTCATGAAATCTTCAAAACTAGTTTGCTGCTCATTTCAGCTGCTGTCTTGAAAGTTTTGGGGTGATTTTTCCGGCGAATGCAGAGAACCGTGTTTTTTCCATGCAATTTCCCTTAGGTATTTTAGACATGACTACAGCCCTAACCGCTGAACGGAATTCCACAGCTTAGACAGAAATCCACATCTTTGCCAGAATGTTTTTTTTTATTATTAGGTGCAAATCTGTTCAGTAGTTTTTGAGTTATTAAAAAAAAAAGATGTATGTATATATAGGGACGCAGAGGGTCCATCGGTCCGACAAATCTCATAGTGGGATCTGATTGGCTGTTGGCGCTTCAAACAGGAAGTGTTAACACCCATCTTGTGTCATTCCAAGTCCCAAAGAAAACCCCTCCCAAAGAAACAGAAAAGGGCAGGGTGGGAATAAAAGACCTCCTAGGCCTGGTGGTGGGGTTAGACAGGGACCACACCAGGGACCAAAAATGTATTTTTAAAATAATTTTTGCCTCAAATTCATGGATGATCTGTGAATCTGTGGCAAAAGATTAAAAAAAAACAAGCACAGTCTCCCCCACTAGTTTATTAATTGCACCCCTGTGTGGGCCAGGTCCCAGAGTGAATTTTTATTCCCTCCCTGGGAAAATTTTGGCCCCAGGAATCCCATCGCCTGGTGCCCATCCTCTTGATATATTGAGAGTGGTCATGCTGTCCCGCACTGGGTCGATTCGATTTTTTGCCCCAGGGACTGCCACCCCCCAGGGCCCAGCCATCTCTTAATATGTTGAAAGGAGGCCACACAGCACCTCTCCTCAAGCAATTAATGGCCCTGGGGAACCCCATCACCCAGGATCAGCTCCAACTATGTCCCAGGATGCTTACCCCCGCAACATAGCTGTATCCCTGGACGCACTGGTGCAGGCAGGGAAATCTATGTTTGCTCTTGCTCGGTGGGACCAATCTCAAAGCTTCCGCCAAGCGAGAATAAACACTTAGGACCTGATTTAGATCTTGGTGAATGGGTTACTCTGAATAACCATCACAAACGTGATGGTTCTTCCATCCACTGTATTACAATTCCCATAGGATATAATGGAATTGTAACACGGCGGACAGGATATCCGTCACATTTGTGACAGAGTAACCCTGCCCACCAAGATTTAAATCAGGCCCAAAGTCTACTCCCAGGGGCCAGGAACATGAAAAATTATTTTCATCTGTTTCCCAAAACAGCATTTTTAGCTGTTCCCCGCGGGTGGGAGCAATGCCAGCTACCACTAGAGGCAGAAAGCTGGAGGTGGGGAGCTGGCTGGGTGCACCAGGGGCATTGGGTTTCCCCCCACAGCCTCTAACAAAGAGGAAGTGGGTGCCCTGGGTGAGCACCAGTGCACTCACAATTTACTTGCTGGGCCCCGGGGATGGGGTCCCCAGGGCCAATATTGGCCCATAGACGGGGGCTGTGTGACTCCCCTCCTCAATTATTAAAAGATTAGGCCCCGGAGGATGGGGTCCCTCGGGCCAATATTGGTCCGGGGAGAGGAGTTACATGCCCTCTCCACCTTATAAGTATGGCTGGGTCCCCGGAAATAGGGTCCACCTGGCTGGAGATTGGCCTGCGGTGCTTCTTGACCCCTCCTTATTTACAATAAGGCCGTGCTCCAAGAGATGGGGTCTCTGGCTCTGAAATACAGCTCAGGGAGGGGTTGGGCCGTTTCCCCTCCTTCAAAATATGGCCGGGTCCAAGAAATAGGGTCCCCAAGGACCTACATAGATTAAAAAAGGGTGCCAGTGAGCTTTATTCATCTAAAATCAAATATCCAGATATTATATAAATAAATATTATTCCTACCGAAGATTATTTATCAGATACTTTGAGAATAATTTTCTGATTTATAAATCTTTCGGCTCCAATGCAAATACTACCTAAAATCATGTCTTAAAAGGAACGCTGTACTCTTTAACTGATTTAATTGCCCAGATCGTTAGCAACAGTGGGCTGTTCCTTTTTTTCCACATCAATATATATTGAAGGAAGCCAAAGCTGCCCTGAAGATCACGTAATGTAAGCCTTAAAGTACATTACTTGCCCACTGGGAGTAAATAGGTAATTATTAGAGCAGTCTAAAAGTAAGACAGCAAATAGTTAAAATTCCAAGGTAGAAGAAATGTTCAGGATCAAGTACGGAAGAATACCCTCCCAGCACTTCAGCCACTTGAGCACTTGAGGCGAGAAGTAGGAATATTATTTTGAAAACGCTCAACTAGAATAAACAGATGGCAGCACCCTGGCCCCGAATTTTCCAAAGTGAGTTTAGCATCAAATAAAGAATAGAAAGCTTAAGACACAGTCGGAAGATGCTTGAGCAAGAAAAGAGTCCAACTCTGCATTGGTTGGGGACAGAGAAGAAATTAGAAGTCTAGATATTCAATGGACCTGTGATGATTCCTACCTTCATTTTGTCAAGAGTTTAATTTACAGTATCTTCCAACATCAAATACGCAGTAACTAGTGTACAAATGCAATACCTTAAGCGGTCAGCAGAGACATCCAGGTTATCATTATATGTGAATATGCTCTGCCCGTCTACAGTGTAACTGTAGAATGCAAAGCAGTAAGAGCAGATCAATCTGGCCAGAAAGGAAGGGGGTGAGTCCAAGACTGGCACCCTGTGCAAAAACCCCAAGTAAGAGATCTCAGGAAAGAAAAGAGGGGCACTCACTTCCATTTTTTTCATTGTAGCTTTTCTGATTCCAGATCCTTGTGTGGCCAGGCCATACCAAATATTTTGAAAGACAAAGGGGCTCATTATAAACACGGTGGGAAACCCCACTGTGTTCATGCTGGCAGTCTTTTCATAGACCGCCAGCCCCCTTGAGACCCTGCCGGCCGAATTACAAACATTCTGCTGGGCCGAGACATTGCCGACGGCTCCACATGGAGCCATCGTCAACGCCTCAGTGTGGCGGGTGCAGCAGCACCCGTCGGCAGATCACTGCCCGTAAATAGGGCAGTGACCTGTGTGACGGGGCACTGCACGGGGCCCATGCACTGCCCATGCCAAGTGCATGGGCAGTGCAGGGGCCCTAAGGTGGGCCCCGGAACACCACTTCCACCAGCCCTGTCAGGGAAAGGCTGGATGAAACAGGTTCATAATCCGGAGGGCGGCACTGCTTGCAGCGCTGCCCTGTCGGATAATGATATCCGCCATCGTCAGACTTCCTGTCGGCGGTAGCCTGGTGGTGGCGGAGGGCCGCCCCAGGCGGCCCTCCCTGTGTTCATATTATGGCAGTTCAGACTGCTATGCTGGTGGCGATATTTACCGCCGCCGCCGGCATGGCGGTCTGAACTGCGGTGATCATAATGAGGGCCAAAATGTCCTTCATTTTAGCAACATGTCATCATTAACAAGCAAATGTATTATTACCTCTCATATCCTTTGGACGGGAACAGACGCTGTCCCTGTGCCATCTTTGAGATTTTTAGGGCCCTGGGCAAGGCATATTATGGGAGCCTCTCCTCAGACAAACTTTTCAATTTTTAACAATGTTCAGCCAATTCAAGCCCTTTGGATGCCCAACAATACTAAATTACACATTGACCTTTCAGGAAATGGGGCACACAAAAACAACCGAAGGCTTAAGCTGCACAGTGTCCCACAGCCAAATAATACTACAAGAAAACATTCTTAAACTTTCATAAAAGCTTTTCTTCTCCCTCTCCATGTAATTATTTTCTCTTGCCACAACAATTTTTATGCATAATTCACTATCTAAACAAATCTCTTTTTTCCATTGTGGAAAATATATGGAATGTGTAACTTCATAAACTTGATGATTCTTTAATGGATGGTGCTTAATATTAAACGAAAACAAATTGTAGCTGGAATTGTCAGAAATCCATAATCACAGAAAGCCCTCCTCATCAACTGGCATTCTTGATACATTATTGAAAGTAAAGCACTGCACTAAGGTTATACATCCTCTATTCTTTCTAGACAGTGTTAACTCAGGCTTTGCTGAGGAAAAGAAACATGAACACATGAGAATTGTGTAGCAGTAATGAGAACAACATAATCAGGTCTGGTGTCTTACTGGGCTAATACTTCTACTGTAGGGGGTTTTGTTTGATCTCATGGTCGCAGGTTCAAATCTTGGTGGGTGCACTCAGCCTTTCATCCTTCTGAAGTCCATAAAATGAGTGCCCTTGGGTAAGAATAAACATCTGCTATTCAGCGTCAAGATGCCCTTCTGAATGCTTTACAAATACGCATTATGTTATGAGAGTGCAGAAAGAAGGTAGTGATAACAAGGTTTACATGCCCACCAGTTACCATGTCTGTAGGATTACTCATCGTGATTGTATTTCTTTATTTAAGAGGGAACGGTTGCATTGGAAATTCTGTACATTAGAAAAGGTTCTCATTTCAGTTCATATGACAATGGATGGATTTAAAAGCATTACAAAGTGAATGTGGTTATAAATGGTATGTGTTAAATAATCTCTTGTATGAATTTAAGAACAGCAAGGACAAACGTGAACCTCAATACAGTACAGAGCAAAGCATAAACAATAGATAAACACGGTGGACATATATCTCCTATCTTGAAATTTGTGTATAAAATGTATCTATTTATAATTTTTGGTCTCTGTGGGAATAGTTAGTCCATAGCCCTCAAGTTTTAAGAGGTGGATTTTTAGTGGTGCTTTTAATCCCTGTAGTGTTGGGCTGGTTGTAATATTCAATGGGAGAGTGTTCCAGTGTGTGGGTCTAAGAAGGTGAAGAACAGGGAACTGGGCAATGTGTACATGGTAGTTTAGGTGGAGCTAAGCAGTGCGAAGTGGTTCAACCTAAGCTGCATGAGACTAGACTTTGTCATAAGGTGCCTGAAAGGTAACCTGGAAATGTCTCATGAATAGCTTTGTAGGCAAGAATTGACGTTTACAAAGAGACATATTCGTGGGTGGCTCCTCCTACCCTTTATAGTCCTACAGTCTGATCACCTGTTGAAACAAAGTTATTCTAATAAATGATGATACCAGAATTCACGGGCACAGAGGAGTGGTTTGCTAATTACCCACTGGATGTAGGTCACACTATCAAGTAGCACAATATCAGTCTATCGCGATATCGCATTCAGAATATAAGCTTTCATAATATTGTGAAAGTCAATATACATAGAATACATAGACATTTATTATATTTTGGGAGTTGACACTGTGGACACGACATTCTGACAGAATTATATTTAAAACTCGATATTGCTGGAGAACACCGTACCCATCTGTCTTTACACTTGTTTTTGCATTGCCCATGCTGGTTTCCCTGGCAGTATCTCTCCTACTGAATTGAATAATATACATATTGTGTTGTGCTTTCTCGTGTTTTCTCCCAGTGTACAATGGGACGTTGTGTGTGCACAATGTAGGTATGAGTAAACCTTTGGGTCTGTTAAGATTTCTAAATCTCTTACCTATGAAAGGGAGTAAAATGGGTTTTATTGACAGCGTATTGTACCAGAGATCTTTTAATTTTGAACTCACTACCTTTGGTGACACATAAGGAAACTTTTTTAGAGTGGCTTAGGGATGTGGCGGATGCACATGGCTGATCAGTACCGCAAAGAACCTATGTATTTTATGATGTAATTCCACTTGGCTTTGGTTTCTGTTTGATACTCTGACAAATATATCACATACCCTCCTGTTTAACAGCACGGTGGAGACACTTTGCAGGTTTGTTCTCGTTTCAATAGGATGATCATTACTGGGGTAACAGCCATCCTCATTATCCCTCAAGGGCCATGCCACCTACCTACGCGGTTAAAAATTGCCTCCTTTTTATTGTAACATAAAGGTAAAACACTTAGAAACCTGAACTGTGTCATGTTAGCATAATAACTCTGTCCAGCATCCATAGCAGTAGCAATATGCAAATAATGCCTCGATATAGGATGCCTCGGTTCTGATGCAAGGGGTGGAAAAAAGACTCATGCTTCATTCTCACACTGAACTAAACCAGCTCTGTACTGAAGACATATTTATAAGGGGGGTTTGAAAGCCATAACTATTTTTAATGTTACATAACTATTGAAATATCTGCATATTAAAATGCAACAAACGTCAATTATTGAATGAATAACAATAGGCAGGTACAGACATGTAACAGCTGTATCTGTCTTAAAGGTAAGAAGATGTTGTGATTCCTCTCTTTGGATCTCCACCTAAACTGTGCCCTGAGCATATATATACATATATCGTTGGTTGGCAAACCTCCTCCTTAACATGATGAGAACCCCCCAGACCGGGGTGATGCTGGTAACCGCTGCAGTTCAAAATATGCATTGGTGCCAAGAAGTGACAGATTGGTACCACCTGCTGCTTTAGGTTGGGGCAAATATAACACACTTGAATCTTAAGCTCTTAGATTGTTGGGTGGTGGGTTTCACCTTGCAAGCCTGCAACCTGAAAGACAGGGTTACTGGCATTCCCTCCGTAGATAGGCTGCCTGGTTAGAACAGACCAGGTAGGGGTGTCATTGCATGACGTCCAGAACGCAGGCCTTCAATGCGGCCACCATTTTCACAAATAGTGAAGGGGTGGCCCACTTCCTGGATCGTTAACCCCCCTCCCCCCGTGGCCCCCTGCACAGCGTCCTCTATGGATGTAGAACACACCCGGGGGCACATTCGTAAATGGTAAAATATAATGGCCGAATGCACTCAAAATCATATTTTTTACAGCTGTTGTGTTATTGACAGAAAACGGTCTTGATGATTTAGATGGCCTGCAGTTATGGAAAGGTGACGTCTGTGTCTTCGTCGCCAATAAAAGGTGGTTGTAAATCAAGCGAAGGCCTTACCATCTCTGCTCCCTAAGTTGTGTCTAAAATAGCTCCTGTCGCTGGAAGAAAACCCAATTACAGTTCACAAGGGAGGAAGCACTAATTTCATTTGGCTGACATCTCTTGCTAGGAGCTTTGTTCATTCAAGCAGAAGAGCCTCGGTGACCAGGAAATACGCAGACACACAAGGAGCCCCCTAAGCACTATCAGATGCAAGCAGTAAACAGAAAAGCAGATGCACCCATTCTGTGCATACTGCAAGCAATTCCGAAACACTTGAGCATACGTTTAAATCTATTTTGCCGGTAGGTTTAATAATAGAAATTCTAGAAATCAAGGGCCAGATGTACAAAGCCCTTTAGCGATTTCCAACCGTGTGAATCACAGAAGTCTTTACGAGTCCGAAAATTATTTTCTACTCATGCAAGGGCTTGAGATCCTTTCCGAATCACGAATGGGAGGGTGTGTGTGAAAGAGGTGTCCTCCTCCTAGTTCTGATTAGAAAATGAACGTATCAATGGTTTACAAGTACAACTGGGATCGCAAACCATATATGAGTTACAGACCTCTAAGTTGGAGTGGAAACTGTTTCGCAAAGGGGTCCCTTAGGACTACCTCTCCTTTGGGAATCGTATTGGCAGCCTTGGAGGGAGTAGATAGTGGTTGAGGTAACCACAGCCTGCACATATGGAAGGTTTCCGCAACGGAACACTTTTTTTTAGCAGCACTGTTTGCTTAGCTGCTTTTTGCTTAATTAGGGATGATTCCTTAGCTCCTTAGGGATGGTAGTCTACTGTCCCTTGCAAGCGACCATCCATCTGACAGGGGTAGCAAATTGTGAGCTGCCTAATGAATATTTATTAGGCAGGTCATTAACTGATCCCATGAAGATTCTACCACTTTTTGCAAATGGAATGGTTGTATATCAGGCCCCAAGTACTAACTTTCCAAAAAAAATGAATCTTAGTCTTTCATGGCTTCCAAAGCCAAGTTAAGTCATTTTTAGAAATAACTAGACGTTTGTTTCTCACTAACAAAAGTTTATAAGTCAGGAAATAAGGAATAGTAAGGGGCAGGTCTCCATTCAGTGCCCTTCCATTTACTGATAACATCATCCTAGATCTTGTCAAGGACTGCAGCAAACTAAGGTGCAACAATGCCACCAGGAATCAATGTCCCTCCTTTTGAACTACCTATGCAGACATTCATACAGATACAGAAAAATTGGGAGATCCCTGCACTCATTTCCACATGTATACTTCCTACTATTGCACTGGGAAGTCACTTTGGGAG
Organism: Pleurodeles waltl; assembly: GCF_031143425.1. Lineage (NCBI taxonomy): Eukaryota > Metazoa > Chordata > Amphibia > Caudata > Salamandridae > Pleurodeles > Pleurodeles waltl. Next base: position 1,329,118,042 of record NC_090445.1, read on the forward strand.
GGTGTGAAATATTGGGTTATTGGCTGGGGAAAGCAAAACCCTACACAAGCAACAGCCCTTGTCAGGACTGAGTGCACAAAGTCAGTAAATTAACCTGTGCTTAACCCTCTGGTAGTTTGGTTCATAAGCAGTCAGGCTTAACTTAGAGGCACCGTATTAAGTATTTATGCAGAACACAAACAGTACTAAAGTGAAAACACAACAAAATAGAAATCCCAAACAAATGTAGAAAAATAGATTAAAATGTAATACATAAAATGAGAGCAAAACGACAAATAACCAAACAGTAGAACAGAAGATATGCAAATTTTAAACGTTTAAGTAAACATAGTGCCAAAAAGCAGAAATTGCTAATGATGGTCATCTGTTCGCATTAGACTGGGACAAAGTCACAAGTGCAGTCTGACTGTGACGAAGTGAAGGACAGATTCAAAGACCAGGCTAGTCCCACTGAAAAAGTTACCTTCCCAAAGTCTGATGCGCAGAGTTGGGAACTTCAGGATTTCAAAGGAGAATCTCAACAGATCCGAGTCAAGGGTCAAAGCCCGGGAAGGCTCCTCTTAGTGTCAGGAACTCACTCCAGCAGACAAGTTGCAGGTCCAGTTGTAAGTCCCAGCAGGACCAGTTGCAGCAGGTCAGCTGTGCAGATACAGGGAGGTTTCTGAAGCTTGTTATGTCCCTATGCCTCAGAACAAGAGGTCCACCAACTGACCCTTGGAGACACTCTGGTAGTCTTGGGTTCAAGACGATGGTCCTCTCTCCTTCAAGCTGCATCACAGGCCTAAAGCAGCAATGTAGTCCTTTGAAGAGCAAGGCAGGCCTCAATGATTGGGGATGAGGGCTTCACTGCAACCACTAGCTTAAAAGAAGTACTGAGTTCATCTTGCAGATTAAAGCAACTAGATATGGACAGAGTTGTCTTAAACATCTTGGTCATAAGCCCCATTGTGCAGCCCTACATGCTGTGAACATGAGTTATGTATTATGCCTATGAACTGCCAACATTTGTTTACATGGGAGGCTGATTGGGAGATGATGTAGATCTTTAGGGTACATTTTGATCATTATGATAGTAATAAGGAGAAATGTAAACACATGCTGAGATTCTGTCACAACATGCAAGGAACTGGTTTCAAAGAATTCAATGTAGCCAACAACTGATTATTAGTCCAGTACATTTAATGGCCAGTCTACTTCTTGTAGCAGTACAATCTTGTAGTAGTAAAATAAATGGTATTTTAAGGTTACATTATCATTTTCCATAGGGAGTGCTGAACTGTAAATATTTTTACTGGGTCCTTTCTGCAATTTTGTAGAACTGCAAATGGACTGAACCTGCAGTGACATAATGTTTTTCAGTCATGCCTAAAATTTGAGATTCATGTCCAGCTTGGCTAGCTTTGAACTACAATTGTCCCCAACCAGGACAGAACCTAGACAACAGAAATAAATGATTGTAAAAAAAGTGAAGCATTACTGGCATGATAAATAAGAATCCTCTAAATGCTGCAGGCTGCAGATCTACATTTGAAGAGTCCTGAACGTAACATTCACCTGGAGATGCAAGGTGGATAAGAAACAGACACAGATGAGACTGAGGACCTTCTTTAGACTTTGGAGGGCAGGATACTCCATCATAATGTGACAAATATCCTGTCCACTTTATTTGAAGTGCTATAGTCTATAACACATTTGTAATACAGTAGACAGGACATCCACCATGTTTGTGACAGAGTATCCTATGCACCAGACTTTAGACAAGGCCCTTGGTCTCCAGTACAAAGTGCCCTATGTGACCTAAACCAAAACACACTGTCATAAGACAAAAGGTGTTGCAGTGGGACCTTGCACACCCTCATTGCAAGATGAGTGGGTAAAACAGGAGAGGAGGCATTATCTTCTCAGATCTTGTCATATCAGCAGCCCAGAGGCTTGGTAGCTTCACATATGGCAGTGATGCTCCTCTGCCCTCGAAGATATGTGTTTCATGGTCTATTGATTTTTTTTAAATATTTTTTTCTAGATCTTTCTTATGACCATTAACTTTGAAGTGCACTAAATACAGGCAACACATCCGTGTGTATATTTATTTACTAATACTGAAGAGGAAAGGTAGATAAGTAAGTAACTTTGTATTGAATTTATTACTGTTATCTATGTTGTTCATGTCTTAACTAATGACAACAGTATAATCAAAAAAATGCAGATCCCCACCCAGTTTTACACAATGTAGGCGTCAGTCATTATCCACCCACATATTTCTCATGTCTCCTCAGGTACCTGTGTTCTACAGTATTAATACAATGCTCAAAGCTCAGCTGTAACATTCTATTTAGTCGGTTTAGAAGAGCAGTAACATGATATTGGACCCACCAACTCACGCCTCTGTCTCATCCAATATTGTTCACTCTTCCACATCCATCAAGAATGTGATCACTTGTTCCGTAGGTCTGCTATGAAACTTTTACAGATGCCAGGGCACCCCTCTGCTCGCATAGCAACTCTCTCTGCTAGGGACCACTTTTCTATTACTGCTTTCCACCTGCTTTTCGGGGACCCCTATAGGAATCTGCTGTGTTGCGGATTAGCTCTGAGGACGATAACTAGGACCAATTCAAATACTCTATTAGCCACTATCTTTTCCCTTTTGCGCGGTTATCATCCCAGTAGGCACACTTACATTGATTGCAATTCCCTCCTGTCTAGTGTGTGCTCCGCGTTCACTATAACCCCAGTCTAGAACTGTGTTATAAGGGGCCAGCTCCACTCCATGTGTACATAATCAGCATGGAGCAAAGCTCATTGAGGGCAACACATGTAGTCTACCTTCCCCATGGCATATAATCTATGTGGGGTGAGATACATAGTGAGTGTGCATAGCCAGTGTTCATGAAGATCCTATGAACATGCTCCAGGGCCTGTTACCACTCGTTCCACCTGAATGCTTGCCCAGCGCTTCCTCCCATTCAGATCGGAGCTCACCAAATGTAATTGACAAAAGCACTTTGTATAGCAATAAAACCAGTCTACGTCAATTACCAAAAGTCAACATAATCTGCAAAAAGTTGTGCATTTGCAGTTGTGCAGAATTTGGACCCCATAGCTGCTATAGGGACCACATTAATGCATGGGACCGCATTAATGCAGGATAAGTCAAAAACAGGGTCCATGGCAAACTGTTTTCTTTAACAATGTCATCCAGGGAGTAAAAGGTCCCCTCAATGTGGCAGTTTCCTATAGTATCAGTCCCCAAGGACCTTCCCGCAACTGCCTTTCTGTGTAGAATCCCTCTCCAGGTGTGGGCAGCCCCACCAGAGGCAAAGCAAGCAGTGGCTATCTCATAACAACCTGATGATGGCTTGCCTCAAATCATGGTGGCGCCCACTCCCAGAAACCTCTTTAAGAATATCAGAAACTGACTCTCCCATAACTCCCCGTTCTTCCAGCCCTCTATGAAACTCTGGCCATCATAGTTAGGCCTATTGGTCAGCAAAGCCTTTGCCTGCAGTTAAATCTATTCATCAGTCAAAGGGAGCAGCAATGTCCACCATATGTGCAGTCTTCTTGGGTGAAGTTCAGCGAACACAGGTGAACGGAATGAGCAGTCACCCATCTAGAGACAAGTGCAATGGCCAACATGTCCACTTGGCATCAAGAGCTGAACTATCCTTTAAACAGCCAACTTATTCCTTAGTCGTTGCATAGAGCAGAGCCACCTCTCCCTCGACACATAGAGCAAAAGTACCTCTCACTTGAAACATCCGGCACACCAACAATTCACTTGTCACAGACAGTCGAGTTATCCATCACATTTGGGCAAATAAACCCGGGACTGATACTTCACTCATTACATTCAGCAGAGCTATCTTTTGTCTCTCCCAGTCAGCAGAAGAAACCCTTACTTTTCATAATCAGCACATCCATTCTCTCCATTGCTACTGACAGCAGAGCCATTCATCACTGATGGCAGAGCATTCACTTGTCCTTTAGCTGATATTTTGCTCAGTGCACACAGCAGAGTAATCTGTCTGTCGTAAGACACAGCATAACTATGCTTCATTTGCCACCATCTGCGCATCTACCCGTCATTGCAGACAAATAGCAGAGCTATCAATCACATTTGGCCGGTCAACCCCTTTCTCGGCTGGCTGATAACCTACTTTTTGCAGGCAGCGGAGCTGTCTCTCAACTGTTGCAGAGAGTAGACCTGTCCTGTATTACTGATGGAGGGCAAAGCTATGATGTGCTCCGATAAGCGATCCCCAGATAATTACATACCTCCCTGATGAGTCTCTGTCGATGTGTCTCTTTGTCTAACTTCATCTTTCTACATGTATCCATCTACCCATTAAGCCAGTGATTCTGGGACGTATATTCTCAAGGCCAAGTCTCTCGAAAGAAAGATAAAAAGATAAAAAAAGGGCCTTGGGTATGAAAGCTACAGAGATGAATTTAGTGGAGGAAGAAATCCTCAGAGATGACGGTATTAGGAGAGGGAAAACAGGGGGGCAGTGATAAACGGATACTGCAGACCCGCGGACAAAGGTATGCTAACACCTGAGCCACTTTGGGCTGATTGTTATGGTGCCTAGTGACATCAAGTTTCTGGGGAATTCTGAGGATTCCAGAACACAGGGATGACATCTGCCCTTTTGTCCCTGTGGAGTAGGCTGGAGCATGCTGGGTGGTAATCGAGATTAGGCCTGGGCACAGGCCACCAACACCCAGTACTGACTGATGCCAATGATTTGGAATCTTTATGGTTACCGATGGGGAAGGAGAATATGGTAGCCTTTCCTTCATCATTCCTCTAGCCAACAATGAATGTCATTTACAGTGTATTGTTCAGCTGTAAAGTTCATCTTAGTCAGCTTACTGCTGGTTGGGGGGTGCCAGCTACATTTTAGCTACTCCAAAGTAAAATACATTCCTCTTACATCAATCTTGCTTGTGCTCCATGAAGTGACTGTTACGGCAAGACTGCCTAAACAATTAGAGGAATTAGAGGCTAGTCTAGCATGCCCTATTGTGGGTGTCTCGGTGGAGCATCTTTGGATGGTTTCAGTCAGTGAGTAACACAGTACTCAATACATCAATAGGTCTGGTGCGGCACTCTCAAGATATATTCTTTGTGTGACTTTATGTCCCATTTTCTTGGGTTATAACTGGTGCGACTGGGCGCTGTAACAGAATTCCACACCTTAGCATCAATTCTTCCTTTAGTGTCTGCATTTCTGTAGGTGCCTGTATCAATTGTCCTGAGGATACCTTCCAGCATCTCTTCATGCAATAAGGCTCTGGCTTCATGGAGTACACTGGGTGACTGTTTCTGTGAGAGGAGAACTGCGTCTGGCCGTGGCACTCAGATGAAGTGAGAATTAAAGACATAGTGGTCTTTTTTTCGTTGTGCCACTGAAGGAGGCTGCTTTGTAACCTTTTGTTCACAATATTCATAGTTTATTGGTGCAGTTAATTTCAAGTAATATATTGGAAGTTTACTTTTCTTTGGAACCAGGCCTTTTTGCAATCAGTATTGTCACCCTAATTTTTCTCATTACCTTAAGCCAGTCCACCTCTGTTATGGAAAAGGTGGGTAGGGATTTTTAATAATGATATTGAGGCTTTAGTACCAACCCTTGAAACGTGGAAGACAAAATCCCCTTTATTTGGATGCTTTGGGTTCGTAGGCTACCACATATTTAGTCTGGTTAGGCAGCTCAGCTGTCAGTAAAATCTACTGTTACCAATGGTTTAAAATACACATTGAATGGGCTTTGCTGTACCCAAAGGAGTATTACTATTTCACTGCATGCTATTGGCTGTGTGGTGGATTATTCCACCTCCTATGGAGTGTGCGCATTTCAGTGCATGAGGGACTATTTTATATTTAAAAAGTACAACGAATCATCAAATTATAATAATTGTCTCATAGATGCATTGTACACTGAAAGTAATTGTTTTTTGTTTTGGTTGTTTTCACTTCAACAGAATGTTATGAATGTTTTAACTATTGACCTTGCTTATGCTTGTTTCTTTGTTTGCCTATTTCGTTCAGTGATGAAAGAGCTGCCATTAGATGTTAAAGGAACACATTTTGCGAAGTCAGTGAATACTGTAGTGAGGGGACATATATTTTAAATCAACTATGAATCAGTTTTTATCAAGGCAGAGGGACTCTGCCTTGAAATATGAAATTGGACACCTGGATGATCAAGTAATTTTGAAACAATTGATTGTACAATGTTTTAACAAGAAGACTTAGAAAATGTTTTGGGCTGGTAGGAATCTATCTTGGCCGGAAAGGATTGCAAAACTGTTGGAGCTGTCTCCTAGACGTAAGGAACAGTTGAAAAGAAAGAAATGAGAGCTAAATGCGGTGAAAAGCACAAATACCATGACCTATTAAGGACACAGAAGGAGGTGGGAGAGAGAGAGAGAATGTGAGTAGCGTTGGTGTCAGGGAAGCAGCTGCGTCGCAGCAGAAGTGACAGCTTGGTGTGCCATGGGGAAGGACTGATATAGGTTGGGTAGAAAGGGATATTTTGTCTGGATGTGTAAAGAAGGTGCCACATAAGTTCGGACAGATGAAGGTAATGAAGGAGGTAAAGATTTGATGTGTGTGGGAACCAAAGAAGGTGAAATTGCTGAATTATAACAAAATGCTGAATCCATGAACACCAAAGTGAGAAATGCATTTTGTTGTGAGAAAGGAAATATTGAAAGTATTGGAGGAGATGGTGATGGAAGGAGCGTTCAACCTATACAGTCTTCTAAGTTTCTTCCAGCAGCTGAAATCCCAAAAAAGGTGGTGGGTCACTTGAGATTCTGGGCTGGGTGGATTTAAGGAAAATACACCAATGTGTTTTATAAGATAGCCTTCGTCTGCCTAACATTATTGAAATTGTGATACTGCTCAACAGGACAAGGTACTTCACAAAAACTGCGTTAGAAGGCTGCATATTACCAAACATAATCAAACTCAAATCATTTGCCATTTACCACCAAGGAAGGGGCATTTTAGTTCACCAAACCTCTTTTTGATTTGGCTTTTTTGGCCTTTGCGTTTACGCTGATGACGAATTTTCAACAATATATCTCATTCTGTGGTGTCTGTGAGGAATAACACCAGCCTACGATCCCCATTGAAGGTTTTATTTCATACAGGCCTGAGGTTAAAGAAACATGAACGTTTCTGTTGCTGTAAATACCTCAGTTACACAATATCTGATGAGAGGTTCAAACCGCATAAGGAACGTTTGAGGTTGACAATGGGGGTTCCCAGTGAAAACAATACTGTAAAGATCAACTGAGATACTTTATGGAGATGACAGAGTATTACACAGAATTCATGAAATATGTTTCAGAGAAATCTGAATTGTTTAGTCTTTTTTAATGAGGGGGCATTTATGTGGTGAAAACATCAGGAAAGTAAATTTAGAAAGTGAAAAGAGACATTATGAGTGCAGCGCACCCCAACCAATTAGGGCAGAGGAGCGACGCCCCCTTGCTGCCAGTGCAGAAACGTGAAAAATAAAATGGCGATAAAATGGATTACCATTTTTCATTGCTCCAAGCCCAAGGAGTGTTTGGGGGCAGGGCACTGCTGCTGACTGGCAGCAGGGGAGTGGTGCTCACTCCACCAGTTTACACAGTGCATATCAGTTTGGTCGGCTGTCTAGTGACGGCCAGCCTGACATGCATAGTGTAAGCCTCTCCACCTGGTTGTCTTAGACAGCTGAGTGGAGAGCAGGCACAGGTTCCCTGTGCCTGCTGGAGCAATGAGGCATCTCACTCCAGCCAGTCCTGGTGCTGCTCTAAGCCGCTCATCTGCAGCATGAAAGCATGTCTGAATTTGTAGAGAGGAGCTGGCTGAGGCTCCATGAGGTGCTGACTCTACAAAGACGAGGAGAGTAAGTTCATTTTTCTTAATATTTTTATCTTTTGGCCCACTGACAGGCACTGGGAGAATCTTGCATTTTGTTCTGCTAGATTGACTGGGGAGGCTGCATGGATAATGGTACAAAATGAAATATCTACAAAAAGTGATTTGTGATTTTATTATTTGTTTGATATTTTGCCTACAAGGCATAACAAACATTACACAAAACACTTTACATATGAAAACAACAATACAATTTCTAAAAACAAATGCCTTCCTTACTTTATAGTTACATTACAATAACCACCCCTCCTGATAATTGAACCATACGTACCGTTCATATCTTTAGGATAAACCACTGATAAGAAATAAAGAAGAAATGACACACAGTACATTCAGAAAGACCAAATAGTGAATAAAAAGAGACCATAACATGATGCTAATCTTGGTTAAACATATGAAATATTTGTATACACGACATTATACTTAGATCAAACTGATTCCCTGGGACCGATTACCTATGCATCACAGTGCCGGAACCGCATCTCTTCCTCTGGTTCCCAATGTCTTAATTATATATGAAAAAAAGACAAGCATCTTCAGATCTACCTTTCAAAATACAGAGTGTTATACTTAGTATAACTAAAAACTTGGTAAAATATCAAGAATATGTAATTAAAAATATGATATAATATTTTAGCTGTGAAATATGTTAATTAGGGTGTAAATACCAACTGTCTATAATATTGCATGTTTTAGTCACACTTTCACAGAATGTACCCAAACTGTAACATAACAAAAAGCATAAATTCCTATAAACATCTAGTCTGTAGTTTTCTATAAACTGACAATAACAAACTATTTCACTCAAATAAAAAGCCATGCAAAATTCTAGTAGCTGTGAAGACGAGCAGGATTTGCATTAGGGGCAAATGATCATGTCTATGCCCTCCTTTCTTTTATCTTTATCATTCAACTTCCATTTTATAAAAGCTGGCACTTGGCCCAGTCTTAATTTCGGCATCCACCTTCTTATGTGTGTTGTTTTTATATCTTCTAGATACTATTGTGGTTTACCTCCAAAATCAGTGTTCAGCAGATGTGCCAATTGGATTATTTTTTACGACAGCACTCTGGATAATGTTTTATCACTGTATATTAAGCCAAACCTTTTATCGTTTGTTGACTGAGTGTCACCAAGCCTTCTTCCCGAAGGCATGTTATCAATATTCCCTATCATTATAGCATGGAGATCAATAATTCATGGGGCTTGGAAATTAAACTGAAAATGGCATTTAGTTAGATGATGCAGTAATCCTTTTATTTATTGCATTTCTTTTTCTTAGATTTTTGTTCTGAGTATTGTTTTTTACAGTACACCATTATTTTTGTATTGGGCACATCTATGGTCTGATAGTTGGCACTACAATAAGTGGCAAAATCATCGAATTGCCTATGTAGGTCTACTGATTTCAGATCCATTAAAATTCTGTCATCCACGTAAAATATTGATGAAACAAGTTCTTCTAATTTTGGTGGAAAAGAGTGAACTGTCCTAAAGTAATTGGGGTATCTGCTATATTTACTGAAAGAATCAGCCTGGCTGAAATACACCCTTGAGGGGGGTTCATTTTGTGTACTTCTTTTCAGGGGTAAGGCACCATCACTACCTAATTCAATCCTGGTCCACGACCCTTCATGAAGTTGTATTATTCATTTCAAAAGGCTTGGTGGGATCTTCTAATTTAACAATCTTACCCTGCAACAATCACAATTCATATTGTCAAACACTGTGGATATTGCTATGAATGACACATAGAGATTCTGATTTATTTTAAACATATGTCCCTCTGCCAGTAATTTCAGGATGAGACAGCCATCCATGGTTGAATTGCCCCCTCTTGAACTTAAGTTGATCCTTTGGAAAGACCTCCTCTTTTTTCGACCCATTCCTTCAAGGCTTCAGGAGGTGTTTTGCATATATTTTTATCTAGCAATGTTATCATACAATAACTCTTCCTTCCTTTCTGTATGTGGGCCCTCTGTATGAACTGGGACCCTTATGCTCACTTTCTAAGATTTTGAGAATTCATTACCTCTAATTACTGCTGCAAACTCTGGTGTTAGGACTTGGGCCACAAACTAGAATTTAATTTTAATATGTACGTTTAGAGCCCATCTAGGCCTTCCCGATCGATCTTCTACGTTTTACTATGATTTCCTCAATGTTATTGACCGTTGGCATTAAATCATGGAGATCAAATGAAAGTTGTTCCCATTTTAGATCTTTTGGAGACCACAGAAATGCACCTTTTGTTTTATTTCCTTCGTTAATATACTGCTTTGATATATACATAATCCATTCCGACTCATCAACTGGTAATGCTTCTGGTTTCTTAAACCCCCTCTAGATTTTACCAAACCTCCCAGTCCCTACACCACGCTCTACATACCTCTCTCCAAAACCATCTCCCGAGGACTCACTGGCAGTCAAAGATACCACAATGTCCTTCCAACAGGCTGTCAGATGCAATGGGGTGCATGCAGCTTGGTCAGGATTTGGGGCAGGACTGGGGCCCAACCAAGGCACTAGTCAGGGTGGTGCGTCACGAGCACCCAGCCGCCTCCACTAATATGGTTATCACAATGGTTCCTGAGGCACGGCTAATATTCTGCTGACTTACTGGAAGGTGCCTCTCCAGCTCAGTGCTGCAACCGATATCACAAGTTTCACCTGGGCCCTCTGTCAACAACAATCCTGGACCACACTACCTAATCGCCAAACAATGCTGGAGCCATGAGACCCAGTAAGCCTCCAGGCTCCCAAACTCTATCACTTACACAACACTGTTTGAACCCCCCTCGAGGGGCCTAGGCACTCCTACTGGATGCCAAATGCACTGGCAAGCTGGGGACCACTGGGCGCAACTGGATTGTTGGTGGTCGCAGCAGAGTGAGGTGGAGCGGAGGGGAGCAGCATAACTGAAATAGATAAATGTGAAGTGCGAAGTAAAATGTTGGTGATGATATTGGAGTCAAGAGCATGGTGAGTGAAGAAGAATAAATGGAAGTTGCTCATAAAGCTGTAACTTATTGAAAGGTAATGCATATGTTTACCAAAGGATGGAGAAGAGAAAGCTTCCAGAGTTATGCAGTTAAAATGTCTTCAAAGTTCAGCTGTTGTTTGTGAATTGTGTGATTGTGCATTATGTGAATTCTGATTCTCCTTTCGGTGTCATACGAAAGTTAGTCAAGGCACCACATGAAGCTCAATCCGGTTAGACGTTAGCACAGCGTATGTTAAGAAGGAGTTCTCTGTGGCCTTTGATGGATAAGGAGACAGGAGATTGGGTAGAAATTAGATACAGATATTTGTATGTCTTAAAAATCGCATCATGCTTCTCCAAGGCTTTTTACCTACACACTATTTCCCACCCATATTCAGAGCTAATTTCAGTGGCAAACTTATAGAATTGGTTTATATCCAGCCAAATGATGTCTGTCAAAAACACGTTTCCAGGGGATTTCAATCTCTGTTTTGGCAAAACTAATGGACATATTTAAGAGCCCCTAGCGCCATTCCAACGCCACATTAGCGTTAATTGTTTGATGCTAATATGGCTTTAGAAGGCCAAAAATGCTGCACCATATTTACAAAGTGGTGCAATGCATGCGTTGCTCCACTTTGTAACCCTCTGCGCTACACTATGCCTGCTCCAGGCAACATATATGCAAAGGGGGCATTCCACCATTATGGGGGTCAAAAAACAGCGCAAGGAAATCTAAGAAATTACCTAGCACCATTTTTTTCAGGACTTTCACCACCTGTTCAAAGCAGGCATTAAAAGGAGGCTTCCATTGGTTACAATGGGCCTCTGGGTGCATTGCAGGATTTACGTTAGAATTGTTGACGTTAATCTTGCAAAGCTCCGAACTAGCATCAACAATTCTGACGCTAGTCCCCTTACTACCACCATGGAGTGCTCTATTTTAAATAAGACGCATACATAGTGGCATTAGCAGGGCGCTTAGGGGCACAAAAAAGAGGTAGTGCACTGTGTGCAGCGCTAATTGTCTTAAATATGCCCCTAAATGCTAATGTTATGCCATCCTACAGAACCTAGCACAGCTTCATAGTGTCTTTGATCATTCCTCCTGGGATAATACATGCATCAAATACCACTTACTCAAACTTATTTTTGCCGAAACTGACATCATGAAGTCCTTTAATCCTATGTCAACTGACTGGTGAGACAATTGCTTCATTTGCTGACACATGCTTGCCAAACTTTAAACTGTGTCCAACAATACTCCTGCAACAAAAGATGATTTCACCTGGTTTGAGAAATAGCATCTTTTGTACTTCTCATCACTCCTAAAGTGAAGCAACTATATAGGCTAACATCAATCACAATAACTGCTACAATACCATCGATCAGGTGCTAATCAACTTATTGGCTTATTGCCAGATAACTTAAACACGCAAACGACTGAACCAATCAAGATTTTCTAAAGGTCTTCATAAATAGATGGACAGCAATATGGAGAATGAATATGGAAAATGAATTTACTGTGCTTTACAACAAACGAAAGAGGGTGATAACAGAGTATAAAAAGTTGATCGTATCAATTAAAGCCAGCTTTATTCAAGGACAAATTAACACCTGAGACAGTTTTACATGATCCCTCCACTGGCATCTCTGATCCAACACCACCATGACTGATTTCCAGCTCTAGACATGAGGAATTCCTCCAATGCTTAACTAACCACATATGGTTAAACAGAAACAAAATCATGTCTGACCCCACAATGAATGACACTCTTTCATCAAAAAATCACAAACGTGAGACTTTTTCCTCCCCATCAGAAAATATGATGTACTTTCCATCGTTAAGTAGCTCACACTGATCACTGATACAAGAAAATGGGATGACATTAACACCATACTTTGTGATTTCCATGGACTATAGAAACAAAAAGGATAATATTACAAATGTGGCTTAATATATTGCAAAGTCGTTCCCCATAATAATCTCCCTTACTTACTGCACTGCCTTTCAGGTAGATAAAGAGACTTCAGAAGCTGAAATGCCAGAAAACTTGTGGTAATAGTTTTCAAAACAACACATACCCAGAAGCACCTGTCCACTGGTGCTGCGGCCACAGCTGGAACTCTCTGCCTCTTGATATCAGAAAAACATCAACGCTACTCACTTTCAGAATTAAAAAAAACTCACATTTTAATACTTTTCACCACATGCCCTTTCCCCTTCTGAAAACGTAAATTTGGTTTACTTCCATGTTATTCATGGGAGGAAAGATGAAATATGGTGTAGTTTAGAAGTGTGAGAATTAATGTAAATCTTTTTGTGAAATTTAACCAGATTTCATGGAAATATTGCGAAATTACTCTTTCAGGGAGCAATGTTGTTTCCCAGTTTAACAAGTGACTTTTACACAAGTGCAAACCTTGCATAATAAAAAATTAGGAGATACAGGAACGAGACTAGTTTGAGCAGAATATTTCTCTCAGTTTGCCGTTTTCTGACTCCACCAGTCTCTCGTGGTCAACCAATATTCACAGTGTCAAGTAATACAACATTCAGGACGCTGGTGAATTTTACTGGAGTAATTTACATTTTGCCATGGCTTGTGGATGTCAGCAGGTACTACACTCAATAAGTGTGGCCAAGACGCAAACTCCAGCCCAAGGTTTGAATATGGTAGAACCTTCCAATAGTGAATTAACGTGGACATGGCAAGATGAAAGCAATGTTTTTCTAAAAGGAATAATGGTGAACTGTATTTCAAATAACACTCTAAATAAAGGCTTATATAACTAAGTACAGTACCTTAAGATGCACCCACTTTGTTACAAGTATCTAGTGAACGCCTAGCAAGAGGTGAAGACCTAGCAAGATTTTGCAGGAGAATCCAACCTGCATTGGATTCTGTAACCCAGGTGGGATTCTACTACAGACGTCTTTGCAGAGTTCCGCTCAATCTCCATCAAGAGAATAAGAATCTTAGCACTTCACATGAGAATAATATGGGATTGCTTACACCCAAGTAGTAGGCAAGAGGCAGCTATTGATTCTGTTACCCAGATTCTGAACAACTTGAACAGCATAAACCTGAAAAGAACGGTACACCATGTAAACGGACGACAGGGCTTCAGAGTTGTGCACTGCTCCTTGACCATAATTTACGTTTTTTCTAGGTTTTAATTATAATAATGGCTGGATATCCAATCATATGCCTCTACCAAAAAATTGGGAAAATATGTGCAATGTATGAAGAGATTTCAAATATAACAGAAAACAGAGCTAGTACCTTAGGTTTTACTACAGAGGAGGTGCAGCGTATATATTCATTGGTTAAAGAAGCAGAAGCCATTATCACCACCAGTGCTGGAATGATAGAAAGCAATATGAAAAAATATTGTATCTCGTGAAACAAGCAATCAATCAACATTTACACCCAACAACCCTCATCAAATATCACAAAGCACAGAGAATACCCGAGGATTACACATTTCATTTAAACCAACAGTGGAAAAATAATCAGAAATTTACTGAACGAAGGTACTCTATATGAAACAAGTGTTCTCTGGATTTAATTTTATTCATCATTGAAGAATTATCCAGAATGTTGGATGAGTTCCCACAAGAGATTATCCAACTCAAACATGAATTTATGAGCAAAACCGAAATGGAGAACTGGTAAACAATTATAAGTGACATTAACATCCAGCTTGACAGATACACCATTGAAATCTATGAGAGAAAGATTAAGAAATGTAAATGGGATACCAAAGATTACAAGTTAAGTGAAGTTTAAAACTGGTCTGAAATATATGCAAAGAAGCGACAAGCTAGGAATCTATCTCAAACATCAGAAGGAGAAACGTCAACATATGATAAGGACAATGAGAACAGACAAATACAGAGAGATACAGTCGAAGAACATGAGAAGATTACATCCAAAGAGAAAAATGGGAAACAAGGAGCTTCAACTTCGTCTAGTCCTAGGTCCAGTGTTTTTTACATTCCAGTCCTGCCGCTAACAAAAGACCAGAAGAAGTCATGGTTCCAAAAGACACAAGGGTACAAACAAGGAGCCAGAATTTTTTTTTAACAGTAAACAGTGTGTTAGTCAACATATCACAAGGATGATTAAACTCCTTGTAATTTACAATTGGACTGCATCTAAGCTGATACTCTGTGTCGGGGTGGTCCATGGGGTCCAATGCGGCTGGCAGATCCAACAAGACTAAAGCATTGCCACTGCTGCCATCAAAGACCAACTTTGTGCACGTGAGCACTGCCACAACATTCTCAGTGTCAAGCAAGCAGCGGAAGGTAAACTGATGGCTTTCCCAACACTAAATTCCAGGCAAACAAAGAACTAGTTTGAAACATAATTGCCAGAAACCAATTACGAAACAGGGCACAGGTGAATAAACCAGCATTCATTATTCAGTATTCATTCCTCAGAATGTTCCCAAGCCATACACCAGAAGGAGAGTCAGATTTGAGAGTGAAAATCATCAAAATGGATTGTTGTTCATTGGCAGCAATAGAAGAGGAAGACTTGGAGCAAGGGGACAAGGACTCAGATAGTACAGGAGATACAGATTGTACTTCAATTACCACAGGTATATTATTATGTTAATCCTAATAACACAAAGATAATTTGGCATAGAGGCCAAATGAGTACCCCAGCACACATCCACACCAGTACTTAATTTGAGCCGGGGCAACCGGCACTTATTTTTGGAGACCGGCACTTGTTTTTCCTCAATGTATATTTCCTGACATTAAGAGAGGCACACATTATAAAGACAGAGGACAAGAAATTAAAGATTAAAGAGACACGAGGTGGATTTAGGACTACCAACCTTGGTATTCAGAGCTGCAATGTTTAATTGCACTGGCTGCAGGCCTGAACAGGGCTCCACTCTTTCTTTTACAAAATAAGCATTGATTTACATACTTCGGATATACCCAGAGTCCTTCTGTCCACACGCTTCCACCCTTCGGCTTTGATTCGCAAAAGACTTGGAATCCGAATACTGTTTTATTTATTGCTATTTTGTTTCATTATCTGTTTTTGTTATGCATTAACACCCCCTTACATCAGCATTAGCATGCTTGAGGTTGGAAATAGGGAGGAAATTAGAGAGGGAGTGAGATTTTAGAGACCACTCTAAACAGCACTACACAGGAAATAGTAGTGTAGTGGGAAGAACGAATCTGGCAGTAGGATCTTTCTTCTGTTTTATTATTCTTGCTTTAATACGAACATTATCTGACTGTATAGTGTTGGTCCTGCTAGGACTTTGCAAAGACCCAGGTACAGATATAAGACCCATGTCCCTGGACAACTCACTAAGTGAATGCAAATCCACTCTGTAAGTATCACCAAAATAGGAACTGTTAAGGAACTCAGAGCCTAGACAAGTGTTGGAAACATGTGAAATTGTACTGAAGCATAATTACTGAAAGAACAGTTGACAATCTTATCTCCAAAGAGGGTTCCAACATACATGGATTATGGCCTCTTGCAGACAAGGCTCTTTCTATGTGGGACACTGCTACAAAGAAGGACTCCTGCTCTTTGCAACCACAAACAGTATGAGAGGATTTATCCAGCAGACATGGAATGCACCAGGTGCGTCTATAGGTCCTATTTCAATAACCTGCCTACAAAGGTACAGAACAAATACGGGTGTAATATTATTATTCTACTAATATATCATCAATTAGAAAAATAGTTTTATTTGATGAAACAAATAAGTGTTATCCTATATATCAATACAAAGCCCTTAAGAATTCAATAAAAAGCCTTTAGTTGAAAACGGAGCACAGTCCATCGAAAACTGCTAAATTCTCTGCAAAACTTTAAAATTCCCTGCAGGCCCCATTTATGTTATCTGTGCAACCTAAGATCTCCATATACTGCTCCTGACCTCATGTGACAGCAGTAACTTGCTGATGTTGTCAGGTTGGCACTCCTCTTGCCTGGGAAACTTGTCAACGGGGTGTTTCATCTTTTTCTCAGTATGATTTCACTTCACAAGTGCATTGAAATCACAGGTTCTGGGCTTATTGGGCTTTTAGGGTTCAGGGATTGATTATTTCTACATAGGTTTCCCCTTTATTGAAAGCCTTTCTGACTTGGGATACTACACTTCCTAAATTCGCTGATGAAATGCTCCTTCTGGCTTTAAATTCTGAGGTTGAGAAATGAGGAGGGTGGTGTGTATCTGTGTATGTGGTTGTGCTGGGTTCTGTCTAATTTGTTCCTGCTTTTGCAGCTTATGTCATTTTGAAACTTGACAGAGTTACACAAACAAGTGTGCTCTTGTTGCGATGAATGAAGAAACCTACAGCCTAATACATGTGTCCTGCAGCTTCAGCAAGATCTGGTTCCTCAGTGAATTCGTGCATCCACTGTAGAAGTCTGTGTTTAACCTCATAGTCACAGGTTCGGATTACGGTGGATCCTCTCTGTATTTCATCTTTTTGAGGTTGATAAAATTCGTACCAATGAGCTGGGCAACAATAAACATCCGTTATTCAATGCGAAGTTCCCCCATGGTGTAATTGTGCACTTTACGGAAAAAAGTTATATACATAAACAAATATTCCTGTTTGCACCTATTTAAGCCTTTAGGGCCCATATTTATACTTTTTTGGTGCCGCATTTGCGCCGCTTTTTGACGCAAAAACGGCGCAAACTTGCAAAATACAGTTGCAGTTTGCAGATGTAGCAAGATCAGAATTTGCGATTCTGAAATTACGAGTCAGTGCGACTCGCAATTTCAGAATCGCAAATCCTGATGCAGAACGGTGTCTCAGACACCGTCTGCGACTCGCTATGGGGTCGCAAAGACCCACCTCATAAATATTAATGAGGTGGGTCGCATTTTGCGACCCCATAGCGAGTCCCTGCACTCATAGGGATTGTGGCCTGCTGAAGTCAGCAGACCTCCATGTCTGTGACTGCTTTTTAAATAAAGCAGTTTTTTTTTTTTTTTTGCAGCCCGTTTTCCTTAAAGGAAAACGAGTTGCAAAATAAAAAAAATAACTAAACCATTTGGTTTCGTTTTTTCAGAGTAGGCAGTGGTCCATTGGACCACTGCCTGCTCTGAAAAAACCTTTTGGGCAACATTCACAAAGGGGAAGGGGTCCCCATGGGGACCCCTTCCCTTTTGCGAATGAGTTACCACCAGTGTGACACTGGTGGTAACGGCGAATTGCTTTGCGACCGCATTCGCGGTCACAAAGCAATTCTGCATTGCGATGCGAGTCGCAATTAGGAAGGGAACACCCCTTCTGATCTTTACAACAGTTAGTTAGTTGATCAGGCCTGCTCACTCTAAGGAGGTTGTGAGTTAGCTCAATTGACCCACACTTTATTTCCAATACTCTCAACCTGCCATCTCTGTACAATTCTTATCAAAATCATTTGGCTCTCCCCTAGTGCTACTATGGACTTCCTCATGCAACACATAGCACAACAGCCTCCCACACATGCACTGGGGAGTGTCCTCTAACCTCTCATTTCAACTTAAAAAGTTGTAAGGCCTTTATTGACTTGCAAAACTCAGGTCCTGATTAGGAGTAACCCACTGAGTGTGGTACCTATTTCATCTGATAAACTCCAACACTGAGGTGTTCCAAGTGGATTGGATGCAATAATTATCACCTATTCCAACTTTTTGAGGAACGACCTGATTAATTTGGTGCTTACCAAACCCAAATCTGCATGTTCCGGTAAATGCTGTCTCTCTGATAGGTAGGACTGCGATTATAGAGCCATAGGCACTGCTTATTTCTGGAGTGCCTTAAGCGCACAAGCACTACATAATACCTACAAGAGGCTTATGAGAGCATGTATAACACTCCTTAATTCAACTCATCACCTATTGACTTGTTTTAGACTTTTTCTGGACTGAGATGCAGCAAATTTCCTGTTGGCCAGTGCATATACAACTGCCTTATTGCAACCATTCCCCAGGTCACTGTCTGTCCTGATGCAACCATAACACTCAATACAAAAGTTGAAATGTAATCAACACCAATAAAACAGATCTTTTGTTTCCTTCATTCCATAGAGGAACTTCCCTATGGATGTATTCGTATAAAACTATATGGAGGCTGTCTGGAGGGTCAAATATTATCACACTAATGAATGTTAAAAGACAGTGAAGTTCTTTGTGGTATTTGTTCACTTGAGGAGGACTTTGTAGCTCTATGGGCTTCATTACGACCCTGGTAGAAGGCGTTATTTTGGAGAAAAGTACTGTCAACAGGCTGGCGGTACTCCTTCCCAAAATATGACATTGGTGGTTTGGCTCAAGCCAAACCGTCAATGTACAACTCGGTCCGCCAGGGCGGTAACAGCCACGGGAATATGACCCCGCCTACCGCAATGGTTTTCGTGGCTTCCTTACCACCACGAAAGCCATGGCAGTGGGCACTATCAGTGACAGGGAATCCCTTCCCTCTCACTGATAGTGGTCTCCCTCACCCTCCTCCCCCTCCCTAGAGTTTTCCCCCACCCTCCCCTCCCACTCCAGACCCCCATGACAGACACGCACATTCATGCACCATCATACACACGCATACACACACTCATACCCACATTCACTCAAGCATGCATACATCCATTCACACACACATCCACACACACTTACATACATACAAACACCCACGCATTCACAGAACACAACATACACGCACACTCACAACCATGCATGCACACACACATTCCACATGCCACACACCTGCATGCACGCACACACAATCATACACTCACACCCCCCCACACACACAACAACCCCCTCCCCTGTCGTACCACCCGACTTACCTGATTGCAGGGGGTGATCCTGCAGGCGACAGGATGGGGCACTGCTGCCAGCAGCAGCGTCCACCAGCAGAACACCGCCATGCCGTATCATGGGTCATGATACGGTCTGCAGCGGTCTACTGCCGTGGGGCTGCTGCTGGCAGCAGTGCCACCTTACTGCAGTCCGCCCCCATGGCCGCAGCTGGAATTCCGCCATCCTTCTGGTGGAATTCCGGGTACGGTCATAATATGGTGGACGGTAGGTAGCTGCAGCGATGGTATTTTGGCGGCCTTGGCCATGGCGGTAGGCTGTCAATACGCTGTTGTCATAATGAGGGCCTATGTGTTAATTGTCCTTTGAAAAATATTCTGTCTAATGCTTATGGTGAATTATAATAAATGTTTTTCCTGCATTGGGGTACTGGTGCATAAACATTTATGATAAACTTGACAGAAGAGTAACTGTCTAAAAGAAAAGTGTAGATTTGATGATTAATTCAGTTGCTGGAATTCCTACGCTAATGTTTAATAATTTTTAATGAGTTTCACCTAAATATGTGCTCTTTTCCGGTAAATACCTAGGGTCAGATTTAGAGATAGGCGAGTGGGGTTACTCCATCACAAATATGACAGATAGCCCGTCTGCAGTATTATGATCCTTTTGAATCGTAATACACCGGATGGGATATCTGTCACATTTGTGACAGAGTAACCTGCCCGCCAAACTCTAATTCAAGCCCCAAGTCTTTTACCCTTGATACATTCTGGTAGGTTCGAACTGCTGAATTTTTTTAAAGTGAACTTTATCACAGTCATTAGTAGGTGCAATGAACATTGAACCACTTCAAATTGCAAACCTTGTGCAAACAGGTGTTTGCACTGCAATCCCAATTTTATGAGCCAATTGTAATGAGGCTATTGGTTGACAATGCCATGTATGAAAATCCTACATATATAAAAAAAATCTTTCAGCCCTGCCATTTTAAAGTCTTCCATCAAATGAGAATTTTGGCCAACCTCCAGCTCGAACTCATGGCACAATTTGCATTTCACTTATTTGTGGCAACTAGGCTGGGTTTCCCATTGATTGACAGCCAATGGTGAGTAACCCTTGATGAAGCAGAAAATGAAAGTTTTGATTTATTGACGCATAAACATAGTGTGAAATAATCGTGTGTGACTTTAACCGAACTAATAAAGATTGTACGGGAACAACAGGTGCCCTCAAAGTAGTTTGCCTACATTATACGCGTGCTTTATATATAACGTGGTGTATCAGAATTGCACTAATCTGACATAATCATAAACGTATGCTACGATTTGCTTGTTTGAAATGCTTTAGCTTAGCATTACTTTAGCGGAGGCTTTGGCCTAGTGGCCTGGTCTCACGGTTTAGATGCTCGTATTTTTCCACTGTGCTAATAAACGTGTATTTTTGCTTGAAGCTGTACTTTTCCACAGAAACTGTTCACATGCTTATCTTAAAGTTTCGTGCCAGCATGGCATATTTTCTCTTTAATTCAAGGTCGACTTGCAGGTGCGGACAATGGAGGCTCTGAAAGTGAGCTAATTGGTAGACAATGTTGCGATTTGCGTACCCATCTCCAAGGATAATGTATGCTTAAGTAAAAGCTTGAGAACTGTCGTTTTTGATTGGTCAATTTGAAGCTAACCTATGAACCCTCCAATGGAGACCCTACTGGATTCGAACTGTTGCCTATAAAACCCAGGTGCACGAGAAGAAAGTAGCCATTACCAGCTCGATACCCGCCATTTTGCAGACTTCGTAGCTATTATGGCCCACTTTGCTGCGACGCCATTTTGAGAGACTTTGATGCTTTCTCTAGTCGAGAGAAAGAGACTTTAATGATTCTTGCCCTAGAGACTTTAACTTTGATTTGATCCCTTTGCATGAAGTAGTAGTTTTACCTTGCCGCCGTGAGGCAATCGCCCCGTCCACTCTTGCCCCTTAGTCCCGTCCCATGCCGATCGAAACGGTACCCATGATGACCGAAGAACGGTACCTGTGAGACGAAGACTTCCTTGTAAGCTGATCGTAATTGGTAAATATGAAAGGAAAATTGTAAAATTGCATTGTGTTTCCTTTAGGTAACCAACTGCTGATTTTGATAAGGGCCCTAGCTAGGAGTTTTTTTTCTAAATTAATGTTGCTAAATTGGTTTTGCATGAAGTCCCACATGCTGATGCTAATTTGAAGTTAGATGAGGATTCCACATGTTGCACGATGCAATCTGAGATCTTGTTATGCTGACTAAATGTACGCAATTAGTTCATTACAGATTATCGTATTAGTGCTTTGCATTGCCATTATCGAATGCCTTGTGATTCAAATGCTACATAGATTACACTTGTTTCGACGTTATGGACAGCTATTAATGTTCATTTATGTTTATCATTTGGTGTTGAGACACATATATATTGTGCTAGCTTTGTTAATATAGGGAAATAAATTCACTAACTTTGAACAAATTGGTGTGGTTATTCCTGACTGAAAGGTCAGGGTTCGCCGAAATGTATTCTGGATTAATTGTTAAGTGTTATGTTGTTCAAGGTGTTGCTTATGTTCGTTATTGATTATCGATTTGATGAGATTGATCGATTAAGAGTACAGAGAGTTCCCACTTAGTCAAAAGATCCATCGGCCTAAAGAGCGTCCGAACACAGGTAAATTGTTACCACGGATCGCTCTATCAGTAGATGGTAGCAGAGGACGGTTTCGTCTTTTGGGACCCTGTACTATTAAAATACATGGTGTTGAATTAACGGTTACGCATCTTGAGACCCCATTCGAGAAGTTGAATTAGATTTTTGGGATAAAACGGATTGACAAGATGATGATGGGCTAGGTCCACCGCGACTTTCCCGGGATCTCGGAGCTTGCGAATGGAGGTGTGGAATCAGCGTTGGCGGTACTAGTGATGGTATGAGTGAAGTTAGGGTTTTGCGCTCGCACAGCTTATTGCCGCAGGGTGTGTGAAAAGGTTGCGAGGATTTTTCTTTTAAAGGATAGCGGAGGTGCGACTCCGAGTGTAGAAGTAGAGAAGTCGTCGAACTTCATAGAAATAGCGGAGGTGCGGCTCCGAGTGTGAGAGTAGGGAAGTCGTCGAACTTCATGTGCGTGTGACGCTTTGTGCATAAAAAGGTCCACGTAGTTGTTGTTGTTGAGACGGGCCCTGCGAGGTCAAGAGACTCCGGAGTATGTTGATCCATGTTGTGGTCTGGGCGGTTTAGTAGGTTGATCGGGCGTGGTCAACAAGTCGGTACGTGTGTTAGGGAGCGAAAAAAACTTCGACTTCGGGCTTTGACAAGATTCTAAGTGCACTAGAACAGATCATTGACAAGTTGAGAGTAGGTCTGCGGGTCAGATTTGCTTGCGAATGTGGGGACTGAGAAAGACGGAATAGCGGCTGAGGCTAGTGAAAGGTTCCGAGGCTGGTGAAAGGTCCCTAAGGTCCTGAAGCGATTGTGTTACCCTTCCTGTAGTAAACCGACAGATCTGTTTTATTTTTGGTAGCTCGCAATATATGCAAGAAGTTGTTACGAGAGGAGGTGAGTGAAGGAGGACTAGCCGCGAGGCTTTGTCAGCCGCAGTGTGTGTGAGTGTGACGTCACTGAGAGCCGCGCTGGGATAGGTTGGTTGCAGAGAAGGGTCGCGCACGGATTGGACGCAGTCCGTGGGACTCGATTGGAAGGGGAAAGGCAGGTGAAGAGTATTCCGGGAATTAAAGTCACCTATTGATTACAAATTTTGTGGAATTAAAGTCACCCATTGATTACAAACGTTGTGAAATAAAAGACGCGAAAAATGAAATTCTTTAAAGCATTCAGGAGTGCGATGAAGGGGGAGTCTTACATTAAAGCGAGTGTAGGAGAGGAGACGCCGCACAAGGGCACACCAGCTTACATTGTAATGGAGGAGAAGGGGGTAGCTCCGTGTCTTTGGCTAAAGCAATGGCACAAACTGACAGAGAAACATGGGAGCGTAGCGTTCCCGATATATGGGACATTCAATATAAAAATTCTAGAGAATTTGAGATTCACAATGTATGACATGAAGGTGCCTCCAAGGCCAGCCCAGTTTGAGGCTCTAGCAATATGGGAACTCATGGCCAGACAGCAACAGCAGAAGAAGTTTGAGACCAGGATGAGAAAGGTAGAAAAGACACTAGCGGATGCTAGGTGGGATAATGCACAGAAGGTATGGAGGTCAGATGTACTACAGGGGATAAAATTGTTTCCAGCCATTACTAAGGAAGGAGAGGAGACAGGTAAGAAAGCTACCTGTAAGACAGACAGGAAGTGTTCCAAGGATAGAGAGGACGAGGAAAAAGTGAGAAGAGAAGAGGAGTTAGAGGATGAGGAGTTAATAATGCAATTGCTGAACGACCGTCCACCACCTTACGCGGAGAATGGACAAGGTCCAAGTACCAGTTCTGCCCCTCCGGCATCGGTACAGAACAGTGAAACCCAGAGTTCAGGAGCGCCATCGGGATCTAAGGACCCGAGTCTGCTGTTCACCCCGCAGATACCGCAGGTTAGGAGAATATATCCAGATGTGCCCGTGTTGAAACCAGCAGAAAATTATCAGCCGCAGATGCCAGGGTACTACAGCAGTGACAACAGTGGAGGAATGGTTCTAGAGCAGACCGTAAGGGGAGGACCGAATGGCTACAACCCAACAATGGCACAAGCTGAATCAACTCAGTTTTTGATGCCTCAAAAGCAGATGCAGGGAGGAAACGCACATGCTCAAATGACGGGGAGCCAGATGGGCATGCCGGCAATGATGACCCATGGTGTGGGAATGAACATGCCTCAGAACATGGGAAATGGACAGAACCCAGATGCGATATCACTACCCATTACTGTAGGTCCACCGGTACCTTTGTATAGTCAGCCTAACTTAGGTATGAGCGGTCAGGGACCAATGCTGCAGAGTGGGACAGAAAGAAGGTGCATAGAAAACACTCCAGGGATAACTCCGATAGCGACTCAGCCAACTGGGTCTGGGTCCTTGATTGAGTTTAGTCCCATATGTGCTCAGTCAACACTGGTGAGGTCGAGCCCCCCACTGATAATACCCCTAACATCGAACACGGAAAAGTTGCCGCAACCATCGATGGCCGTCGATGTGAACGCCACGCTGATGGGGGTGAATGCGCAACAGCTGACACAGTGGTTCAACAGTCTGAATTCCACACAAAATTCAGCTAGTGGGAAAGGAGAAGACTATATGAATAGGGTTAGGTTGAACATGGAAGCACAAGAATTGGTGGAAGGGACTATGGGTGTGAACAGGTTAGAGTCCTACACGGAAGAAGAGCTGAGTTATCTATGTCCCAGGATTACGAAGGAAGTGAACAAGATACATAAGAGTCTGCAAGAAGCAGCTGATAGAAACGGGGTTGACATAGACAAGATGAAACACTTGAGCAGGAGCTACAGGTTAGATTTTGGGACCACAGATTTTGAACACATGAGGTCAGCAGGCATGAAGACACACCTTAGAGAATTGCTGCAGAGTGCACAAGTGTGGAGGTGCTTAGACAAGTGGGAAAGCAGATGGGTAAAGAGGAAGGAAAAGAGGAGGGACAGTGCTACAGAGCACAATGAGAAAAGACCGTAGAGTAGTGATACAGTAACTATGTTACCAATGAGGGAGACAGCAGGGGGAAAATTAGTACATGTACCATGGCACAGAAGCGACATTCAGTCCTTTACGGACGATTTTCCCAAGCTAAGAGAGAAACCGATTGAATGGTATCAGCAGACTGACAGGTTTGTGAAGCTTGCAAAATGTCTCTGGGAAGATCTGAACACTCTCTTTGAGATTGTGGTTCCGGCAGATTTGTGGGAGGATTGCAAAAGAGCTGTAGGTTGGCCGACAAGTGAACCAGAGAGAGACAGGGAGACGGGCGCACCAACACCTATGGTGATGAGCTTGTACTATAAGGTGATTGAGCATTTGAAAACGAAGGTACCCGCGAAAAACGTGGATTGGCAGAAGATTGATCGAACTGCCCAAGAGGCTAAAGAATCGATTCATAGTTACTATGAAAGGTTGTTGAAGGCGTTCAAGAATTACAGTGGCACGGAAACAATTGAGGCGAAGGACATGCTCCATTTTGTGTTCAGATTTGTGGAAGGGCTGAGACCAGAAATAAGTCAAATGATAAAGTCACATTTGATTTGTTGGCAGTCTAAACCGATTGACGAAGTCTTGACTTATGCGAAATACTGTAGCGACGAAATTGAAGTGAAACAGAAAAGGCTGAAAGAGAAGGTGATGATGATGCAGCTTAAGGCAGCTCAGACAGGTTTGCAAGGTCTGCAAGGTTTGCAAGGGATGCAAGGGTTCCAACAGCAGGTACCGCAACCGTAGCCGCAGTTGCAGGGAAACATGGCGTTTCAACCACAGGCCAGAGGCAGAGGCAGAGGAGGTTTTGTGAATAATGGTCCGGATTTGAACACTGTTGTGACGGGTGTGCAGGCAATGAAGAAGGTGATGCCGTGTCACGTGTGCGGAATAGTCGGTCATTGGAAACGCGAGTGCCCGATGGTGGTGCAGGAAGGTGCAGGTGCAGGTGCAGGTGCAGGTGTTGGTCAGCAAAACAGTGATGTCAATGCATTTCAGACAATGAGGGGACCGAAAATGAGAGATCCAAGCCCAAATTTCCAGACCATAAATCAATTGCAGGGATTACAACCGATGCAGCCGCAGCAGATGCAGATGCCTCGTATGCAGATGACGCAAATGCAGCCGATGCAACAGCAGTTACCTATGGTACCTAATCAGCAAATGCAAATACCCTTGGCACCAATGAGTCAGCAGCAAGGGATGGTTCCTCCACAGGTAACGGGTCAGGTAATGAGTACAAACGGCACAGTACAACAGTTCCCATTACACAGTGAGAGTGGAATAAACAACGTATGGGAGAGTGAAAGTTCAGGAGAAGAAGGAGATTGCATGCTTGCGGCATCCTTGGAAGTTGATCAAAGGGGTCCGTACGTAGAGGGAAGAGTAATGGGTCATCGTGTTTCATTCTTGGTTGACACGGGAGCCACACGTTCAACAGTTAAGAGCAGTGAAGTACCAAATTTGCCACTCTCAGGGAGGACAGTTCAAGTGGTGGGAGTAGCAAACAGACATCTGACGAACCCAATGACAGATCCGGTACCAGTCAGCATCGGTAACTATCAAGGGGTACATCAGTTTGTGGTATGTGACTCAAGCCCGATAGCGCTGTTAGGAAGAGACCTATTGTGCAAATTGGGTTGTTCGATCATGTGTTCGAACGAGGGAATAACAATACAGACGAGCAGTGATGGGGAAGAAGAGGACAGTGTAGAGGGGGATGAAATGGAAACGGTCGATGAAGAGTATCCTCTGATTTGTCTTTTCCCGATGATAACTGAAGAAGATATTCCAGCCGAATTACGGGAGACAGTCGGAAAGGAAGTGTGGGACATGACAGGGAAAGAGGTGGGATTGATGAAAGGAGTGGAACCAGTGAAAGTGACGGTAAAGCCCAATGCGATCTTTCCCCAGACCCCACAATACCACATGCCACAAGATACCCTCATGAAAGTTGCCCAACTCATTGACGAATTTGTGAAACAGGGGGTACTGAAAGAAGTGTTAAGCAGTCCCTGTAATTCACCGATAATGGGACTAATAAAGCCAAGTGGAAAGGTCCGACTCGTGCAGGACTTGAGGAAAATAAATGACATCATAGTCAAATGCTGCCCTGTTGTACCGAATCCAGCTGTGATAATGTTTCAGATCCCTTGCGATGCTGAGTGGTTCTCAGTCATCGATTTGTCACAAGCATTCTTTTCTGTGCCTCTTCATGAGGACAGCCAATTTCTCTTTTGTTTCAAATTCCTAGACAGAGTGTACAGTTGGTGTCGAATTCCTCAAGGGTTTTCTGAGTCACCGTCGATATTCAATCAGGTTCTAAAGAAAGACTTGGAAGAGTTAGAGTTGCCATTCGAGTCAACCCTAGTACAGTACATTGACAACTTACTGGTTGCATCAAAGACAGAAAGTGGCTGCACAGCCGATACCATTGCCCTGTTGAACCATTTGGGAAGAAACGGACACAAGGTGTCTCCTTCCAAATTGCAGTTCTGTCAGAAGAAAGTGAAATACTTGGGTCACCAGATAGAGAAAGGATCACGGAGAATAATGAAGGAAAGAATTACAAGCGTACTTCAAATGAGTCCACCAAAGACAAGGAAGGAGGTGAGGAAGTTTTTGGGAATGGTGGGTTATTGTCGCCAGTGGATTCCCAACTTCTCGACTCTAGCGAAGCCTTTGCTGAAATTGACCCAGAAGGATGCCTTGGATCAGATCGAACTGAAAGGGGATGAGATGGATGCTTTTGTTGAATTGAAAGAGTGCATGTGCAGGGCTCCAGCTTTAGGTATGCCTGATTACACGAAGCCTTTCACATTGTTTTGTCATGAACGTGATGCATGTTATTTGTCTGTCTTGACTCAAGCTCATGGTGGTGTAAACAGACCAGTAGCATATTTTTCAGCTACTTTGGATCCGGTTGCAGCAGCACTCCCAGGGTGTTTGCGCGCCGTAGCAGCAGTTGGTATCAGCCTCACTCAGAGTGAAGGAATAGTGATGGGACACCCAGTAACGGTCATGGTCCCTCACTCAGTCGAGATACTTTTGACCCGCTCCCGAACGCAGCACATGACAGGAGCAAGACTTACAAGGTATGAAACGATTATTTTGGGCTCACCGAATGTGCAGCTGAAAAGGTGCACTACGTTGAATCCAGCAACCTTGCTTCCTGGAGAAAATGCCGAAATTGAGAACGCTGAAGACATCGAGCATGACTGCCTTCAGGTGACTGAATTTTGCACAAAACCTCGACCGGACATCAAGGATACTAAGCTTGATGAAAATGACCAAATTCTTTTTGTTGATGGTTCCTGTCTAAGAGATGGGATGGGGATTTTGAAAGCGGGATATGCTGTCTGTACTGTAACAGGGGTCTTGGAAGCGGGATGGCTCCAAGGAGTTTATTCTGCACAAGTAGCAGAACTTGTAGCCCTTACTAGAGCATGTCAATTGTCTGCATTGATGAAAGTCACCATTTATACTGATAGTCAATACGGGTTTGGGATTGTGCATGACTTTGGACAACTATGGTCACAGAGAGGTTTCCTGACTTCTTCAGGATCCCCAGTGAAAAACGGGGAAAGAATAAGGGAATTGTTACATGCCATTCAAGTACCAGCTGAAGTTGCAGTGGTAAAGTGCAGTGCTCACACGAAAGGACAGGACTATGTTTCTCTGGGAAATGCATATGCGGATCAAGTCGCAAGATTTTGTGCCTTGAACTGTATATTACTCAGAGATGAATGGAATTCGATAAGTGAGCCAGAACTCGAACCAGCTGAAGCATTTGCCTTGAAGGTCGTAGATACAATAGAGGAACTAAAAGCATTACAAAATAATGTCAGGGAGGATGAAAGAGATTCCTGGATCAAATCACAATGTATAAAGAGACAAGACGAGTTATGGGTTTCACATGAGGGAAAATTTGTTTTGCCAAATAGTCTCTTATCACAGCTTGCGCGGTTCTATCATGGGCAAGCTCACCTAGGGAGAGATGCCATGATAAGATTGTTCAAAACTGATTGGTTTAACCCCAGATTTCGTCAAGCTGCAGAAGCAGTTTGCCATCAATGTGTCACTTGCCAGCAGATGAACCCAGGAAAGGGAACAGTTGTGAACGCGAGTCACATTGGTAGGGCAAGCGGGCCTTTTAGTCGAATGCAGATGGACTTCATTGAGATGCCTGTGCATGGGGGTCTGAAATATGTGTTGGTGATTGTGTGCATTTTTAGTCACTGGATTGAGGCATACCCCACACGTAGAAATGACAGCCTTACAGTTGCAAAGCTATTATTGAGAGAGTTGATACCACGTTTCGGATTCCCGATCTCTTTAGAATCAGATAGGGGAAGTCACTTCAACAACGAGGTGATAAAGTTACTCTGCGAAGCACTGAACATTGAGCAAAAACTGCATTGTAGCTATCGCCCTGAAGCATCAGGACTGGTGGAGCAGATGAATGGTACACTGAAATCAAGAATGGCGAAAATATGTGCATCAACAAATTTGAAATGGCCTGACGCATTGCCCTTAGTGCTAATGTCAATGAGAAACACTCCTGATAGAAAAACTGGATTGTCTCCGCATGAAATTCTCATGGGCAGGGCTATGAGACTTCCTGCAGTTCCCGCAAACGCGCTTTTGAATATTACAGATGATATGGTGTTAGACTACTGCAAAGGACTGGCTGACGTGGTTCGCTCTTTCTCTCACCAGGTGGAAGCAACCACCTTGCCACCGATCCAAGGTCCAGGACACGCACTGAAAGCAGGTGACTGGGTCGTGGTGAAGAAGCACGTGAGGAAGTCGTGCCTGGAACCCCGTTGGAAAGGCCCTTTCCAAGTGATCCTGACGACAACTACCGCTGTGAAGTGTGCGGGGGTTCCCAACTGGATTCACGCCAGTCACACAAAGAAGGTGCTGTGTCCCACAGATGAGGAAGTTGAAGCGCTGAAATTGCCAGTGCCTGATAAAACAGTGCCGAGTGCTGAGACAGAACAGAAGCGAACTGAAAGCGAACAGGCAGAAGCAGGAGAGAAAGAGATATTATTGGAGGGCGAAGAGTCTGACTCACTTGGGAAAGGCCAAGGAGAAAGTTCAGACAGCGACGAAGAAGCTGCAGGTGACAAAGAGCCTGAAGCAGCTGAGGGTAGCAAAAAGCCTGAAGCAGCTGAAGGTGACAAAGAACCTGAAGCAGCTGAAAGTGATACAGAGCCTGACGAAAGTAACGGTGACGAAGGGCTCGAAAAAGGTGAAAAAGCAGGAGAGCCTGATCAGAGGAGGGCTTTCCCAGAAACAGACGATACAGAAAAGGAAAAAGAGAACGTGATTGATTCCCCAGAAGGAGGGAACGAGGCAGAACAAAAGGGAAAAGTTCAAGATTCCACAGAAAAGATCGCAGGTCCATCAAACGGACACGGTGCAAAGAGAAGACTAAGGGCCTCATTATGACCCTGGCGGGCGGCGGAGGCCGCCCGCCAGGATCCCGCCCTCCAAATTACCGCGCCGCGGTCAAAAGACCGCGGCGGGTATTACGAGTTTTCCCCTGGGCTGGCGGGCGGTTCCAGTTAAACCGCCCGCCAGCCCAGGGGAAAACGACCTTCCCACGAGGATGCTGGCTCGTAATCGAGCCGGCGGAGTGGGAAGGTGCGACGGGTGCTACTGCACCCGTCGCGTATTTCACTGTCTGCAAGGCAGACAGTGAAATACATTTTGGGGCCCTCTTACGGGGGCCCCTGCCGTGCCCATGCCATTGGCATGGGCACGGCAGGGGCCCCCAGGGGCCCCGCGACCCCCCCTACCGCCATCCTGTTCATGGCGGCTTTCCCGCCATGAACTGGATGGCGGTAGGGGGGGTCAGAATCCTCATGGCTGCGGAGCGCGCTCCGCAGCCATGGAGGATTCCAATGAGCAGCGGAAAGTCAGCGGGAGACCGCTGACTTTCCGCTTCTGACCGCGGCTGAACCGCCGCGGTCAGAATGCTCATTGGAGCACCGCCAGCCTGGCCGCCAGGGTCAGAATGACCCTCTAAGTATCTCACCAATAAAAGAAAAGGGTAAAGAAAGTTTGGGCGATGGAGGAAGGCCAAAAGTGAAAGAGAAAAGAAAGGAAGTGACTGTCGTGGAACAATCGTCAAGTGAGGAAAAGGACTTGACAAAAGAGGAAAGTGCCAGCGAAGCAGAGTCGAAAAGAGAAGCAAAATTGAAAAGGAAAAGGATACCAAACAGGAGATATTCCGGTTCTGAATGGGCATATGCAGTCAATGACGATTGGACTGACGAGTTTGTATCTCTAATCATCGAGAACGAAGAAGAAGAAGAGATACCAATAGAAAAGAAAAGTTTCATAGACTCTGTTGATTGAAAGAGTAATAAATGATATTGCTCGCTACAATCTAACGTGAAATAAACAACCAGCTGAGACATTGCTAAACCGGATGAGACATTTGCTAAACCGATAAAGACTGAGTTATTGCCGAATTGAGACAAATGCTGCTAACCGATAAGTGACTTGGCCTTTGGAGAAGACGGTGTGGACGTTGCGCTCGCTCAGCTTTGTAACTGAATTGCTAAATAAGTTTCATTTACAAGTGCTTCTAACTCTCTGATTCTATACAGATCATGACGCAAAACAATAGAAAGAAATATCGTAAATATGTGTGTATAGGCTTGGTAGTTACATGTGTACTAATAATAATGGCGATTGTTCTTGGAATACATGGAAAGGGTGAAAATGA
The DNA here is from genome assembly GCF_031143425.1 of Pleurodeles waltl. Lineage (NCBI taxonomy): Eukaryota > Metazoa > Chordata > Amphibia > Caudata > Salamandridae > Pleurodeles > Pleurodeles waltl. The sequence continues at coordinate 1,329,150,173 of NC_090445.1, forward strand.
GACTATTGCTGCTTCTACTTTTGCTCCTGTTACTGCCACTGAACTAACACCATTGAAAAGACTAGCATTGGATGAGAGGCTCTTGCACGATAAGAAAGAGCTTTCGTATAACGTTTTCTATCGCTTGCTAACAGAGTATGTTGAAACTATGGATGCGAAAGATTGTTATGTGTGTACACAGATACCGACATCAGTAAAGGAAGGGGTAACTTATCACCACATGCCTCTTACATATGGGATTACATGTAGTATAGTAATGTCTAGGTTTTATGGTCAAACTAACATACAGTATTTTTACTCGAATTATGATGTTACCTTTGCTTATGTTCCTATAATAGCACAGCTAAGCCAGATTGCTAAAGATTGGGATGCTAAAATAATGAGGGAATTTTTCGAGCCAATGCTACCTTTTGAAACGGCTCATGCTCATAGGGAGAACCTTACTTGCTCAGTCTCTGCTGTAGAAATAAGCTTTTTAGATCGCACAGATGATAGAAGGGCACAAATGAAGGCGAAATTAGAAAAAGAGCTACATAAGAGGACGTCAGTAGATAATTATGATTTTGCTGCTATAAAGACACAAGGGAAAATAGCTTTAGATGCTTGGCATGTAGGGAAATTTTGTATATACCGAGGTGAATCTTATTATGACAACATTTTTGTAGGAGCAAGTGAATGCAAACATACGTTTATTTTTAAGGCCAAATGGACATTCATGATGAACGGACTTGACCCTGTCATTCCAGGGGTATATTACATTTGTGGGCATAATGCCTATTATCGTCTTCCAAAGGGATGGTGGGGGAGATGTTATTTGGGTATAGTATTCCTAAAGGTTTATCAACTGGATGACGTATCGATGATTCAAAAGACATCTGGATCCCATTGTATCCAGAAAAGAGAGACCGCAGCTGCTGTGGTAGGTGATATATTTGGAGCCATGATTCCTTCATTGGGAGTTGTGCTGAATTCCATCAAAATAAGAAAGTTGTCTACTATAGTGCATAACATGCTGACAAAGTTTTCAGGTGCTATAATCCTGATAGATGCTGAACTTGCAGCGGAAAGAGCCATGACTCTTCAAAATAGGCTTGCTTTAGACATTCTTTTAGCAAAGGATGGAGGCGTTTGCAAAATGATTGGTGCCCGACACTGTTGTACCTATATACCCGATAATAGTGTGAAAATTAAAACTAAGCTTGCTAATCTAACAAAAGAAAGTGCAGATTTGAAGGAACTGAAAGAACCAGGAGTGTGGGAGAAGGTTGGAAAAGGACTTGCTTCAGTGGGACATTGGATAGGGGGAATTTGGAATGGAATATTGCTAAAAATAATAGAGGGAATTTTAATAGTGATAATTTGTGTAATTGGAATTTGGGGAATAAAAAGGGGAATAATAATGATTATGGAAAGAATTAAAAGAAGAAAGGAGGAGAAAATTATGAAAAGAATGGCAGAAGAATACAAAGCACAAACTAGGGGAAGTAAAAGGAAAAGGGAACTGACAGAATTTTAATGGAATAAAATTTGTGGGATAAATTTGTGTGATGACAAGTAGTCATCAGAGGAGGGATTGATGAAGCAGAAAATGAAAGTTTTGATTTATTAACGCATAAACGTAGTGTGAAATAATCATGTGTGACTTTAACCGAACTAATAAAGATTGTACGGGGACAAAAGGTGCCCTCAGAGTAGTTTGCCGACATTATACGCGTGCTTTATATATAACGTGGTGTATCAGAATTGCACTAATCTGACATAATCATAAACGTATGCTACGATTTGCTTGTTTGAAATGCTTTAGCTTAGCATTACTTTAGCGGAGGCTTTGGCCTAGTGGCCTGGTCTCACGGTTTAGATGCTCGTATTTTTCCACTGTGCTAATAAACGTGTATTTTTGCTTGAAGCTGTACTTTTCCACAGAAACTGTTCACATGCTTATCTTAAAGTTTCGTGCCAGCATGGCATATTTTCTCTTTAATTCAAGTTCGACTTGCAGGTGCGGACAATGGAGGCTCTGAAAGTGAGCTAATTGGTAGACAATGTTGCGATTTGCGTACCCATCTCCAAGGATAATGTATGCTTAAGTAAAAGCTTGAGAACTGTCGTTTTTGATTGGTCAATTTGAAGCTAACCTATGAACCCTCCAATGGAGACCCTACTGGATTCGAACTGTTGCCTATAAAACCCAGGTGCACGAGAAGAAAGTAGCCATTACCAGCTCGATACCCGCCATTTTGCAGACTTCGTAGCTATTATGGCCCACTTTGCTGCGACGCCATTTTGAGAGACTTTGATGCTTTCTCTAGTCGAGAGAAAGAGACTTTAATGATTCTTGCCCTAGAGACTTTAACTTTGATTTGATCCCTTTGCATGAAGTAGTAGTTTTACCTTGCCGCCGTGAGGCAATCGCCCCGTCCACTCTTGCCCCTTAGTCCCGTCCCATGCCGATCGAAACGGTACCCATGATGACCGAAGAACGGTACCTGTGAGACGAAGACTTCCTTGTAAGCTGATCGTAATTGGTAAATATGAAAGGAAAATTGTAAAATTGCATTGTGTTTCCTTTAGGTAACCAACTGCTGATTTTGATAAGGGCCCTAGCTAGGAGTTTTTTTTCTAAATTAATGTTGCTAAATTGTTTTTGCATGAAGTCCCACATGCTGATGCTAATTTGAAGTTAGATGAGGATTCCACATGTTGCACGATGCAATCTGAGATCTTGTTATGCTGACTAAATGTACGCAATTAGTTCATTACAGATTATCGTATTAGTGCTTTGCATTGCCATTATCGAATGCCTTGTGATTCAAATGCTACATAGATTACACTTGTTTCGACGTTATGGACAGCTATTAATGTTCATTTATGTTTATCATTTGGTGTTGAGACACATATATATTGTGCTAGCTTTGTTAATATAGGGAAATAAATTCACTAACTTTGAACAAATTGGTGTGGTTATTCCTGACTGAAAGGTCAGGGTTCGCCGAAATGTATTCTGGATTAATTGTTAAGTGTTATGTTGTTCAAGGTGTTGCTTATGTTCGTTATTGATTATCGATTTGATGAGATTGATCGATTAAGAGTACAGAGAGTTCCCACTTAGTCAAAAGATCCATCGGCCTAAAGAGCGTCCGAACACAGGTAAATTGTTACCACGGATCGCTCTATCACCCTTCAGGATACCAAATGGCTACTGTCTATGTTCAGGATCTATAACCCTCTTGTTGTTGTGGTGAGGATACACACTGCTGTAGAGATCTTTAGCTAGAGGCATACACCATTGACATCTGTTAACATCTTGGAGGCAGAGCTGTTCTATGAATTGAAGTATTGCTAAGTGAATGACGACAAGGGTGTGCTACTGATTATTGTGCCTGGCCTTCAGTGCTTCACCTGGCAGGTCCAGGCCGATGCCCTTACTATAATTCGTACAGGAGTTTGCTCTGCATAGTCCGAGGGAGTATTTGGAACTGGGCTAAACAACAGGGGCACATACCACGACCATTGTATGGCACCAGTGTTTACTGATTGTGAATAATCCCTTAAAACATGTTTATCAATCAAACTGAACACAAGTCTATATAAAAGCATTCTCTTACCATTCACGCACTACATCAAAATGATTCCCATATAGGTTGCCTTGCAATTCAACACTTCCAGCCAAGCATGCCACTTATGATGTAGCATCCTACCAATCCTCTGATGTGGATCAACATCTCATAATGGGTATGAAGAGCAATATAAATGCAACTACACTACAACACGATACAATTTGAATTATTATATCAATTTCCCTATTGGCCACACTGTAGGAAATGTCATACTGCGCCCCTCTGCCTCCGTTCTTTCATTGATTAACCAGCTTCGCAAAATTCCACTGAGTTTTTTTTTTCAACTCCACGGGATTCTGCGAAGCCAGACTCCGTTCACTCCGCCCAGGCCTATTTTCAACTGCAGAGACTCCGCAGTCAAGGTGGAGAACTCTGTATATTAAAAGATAGGAAATACCTACCTTTTATGTATGGATTTGTCTGCCCCAATTGCGAAGTTTCCGCAGTTGTAAATGTATTTTAACTTGTAGTTTTTGAATCCCAAAGAACAACAGGTAAACTTACACAGAAGTGTAAGTTTACCTTTGTGAATCAGACCCCGATAGTCCTAGATGTGGCCAGTACCTCTTGCTGTTAATAGCTAGTGTTTCGTTCCAGTCCAAGTAATACATGTATCTGAGCTTTAAGCCTTTTCCACCTCCAGCACAAGATAAATTCAACAATTGTAGTGTTTCAAAGGTCAGGAAATAAATATATGCATTAACCCGTCGCTTTGTCTTCTCGCATTAGACCAGAGCATATTCTTGTGTTTGCTTCGTTGTTACCCTGAGTGAATTATTAAAGAATGTCGTGCCTGGCAGACACCATTCGGTTTTCAATATACTTTGAATCGTTTTTTCTCACTGGGAATTGTAGTATCCATGATATTTTGTCCAGGGGTGAAAATGCATCTGATAGGCTGGATGTGTAACAGACAGTTTGTTTTTTTGATGAGTCATCCACATTTGAAGGACACTGGCAATAACATTTTAAAACAGCTTAAGTAGTTTGAAGATAAGCCCAAACGAGGTAACCCTTTGGATGGGCTCGTCATCATTTTTGCAGATTCTAGTTATTTATCTCTCCAAATGCCAGTTGTAAACCTCACACCATGCCAGGCTCCTTGAAAGAGTGGCAAGTTTTCTCAGATTCTTTTACCCAACAAGCTCCCCCTCTGATTGGATGGATGAAGGAGGATCAAAGTTGATGTGCTGGGTAGCCATTAAATTTGGTGGGCCTTCCAGTCTTTCAAGAAATGTATCCAACACAGTTAAAGGTTGAAGGCAGACAAAGAAGAAGACATCAGTAATATTCTATACCCCCAGGGTTGCATTCACAGAAAATAAGACTATTGTTTTCATAAAACTGCATTTTTCGTTCCACTATACACCCACAGGCTACTAACAAAAACAAACAAAATCTGAACATTTGCACATATATACCTATTGGCGTTAACATAAAATGATGAATTCCCCCTTCAAACTGTGAAGATGGCCCCTGAGTTTCTCACACGTCACAGATATTCATTGGCCTTGGGGAGGCTTAGGACCACCAGAAGGAAGGAAGGGGGCCCCTGAAGGGTTGGGAGTACCCCTGCGCTTCTGGAGCTGTAGGGGGCTACCTAGTACCCTGCTCAGTCCAATGCTACCCCCTTCTCTCTCATATGAACGTTGATCTATGAAAGACACTTTCTCTGACGGGGTTGCAGACTCTGTCTGAAAGAGAAACAAATTAACTATTTTGTTTCTCTTTAGTCCTGGGTCTGCATGGTGTCAGCACAGAGCATGCTTTCTGTACCGCAGACTATGGGCCTGCTGTACTTCAGGGGCTGCTGGAGTGTCCGTTACACCTCTGTGCCCACCTTCCTGTAAACTGGCTTGGTCTACAGTTCTGCTAGAATCAGATTAACAGTTTGGATAAGGGGCAATGTGCAAGGTGTATAGACTATGTTTCTGTCAGATTGAAAATGTGTATTAACTTATTTTTCATCTTTTCTAAAGATGAAACATTTTAGCATATGAAAAATGGTGAAGTTTTAAGGCATGGACAAAATGGGCAATTGCCCAGGGCCTTTCAAAGGGGCGTCCTCCAAAAGTGAACTTTCTTTCTATTTCGTCTCTGCCTGGTCCATTTCTCTATTTAATCTCCTTCACCCTGTGCCTAACTCTGCGGCTTCTCGGTTATGGCAGAGGAGCATCACCCCACTAATGAAAATGTCCCCAGATGAAGAATAAAACTTCGCAAACCCCCGTACGGAGCCAAATGTAACGATGTGGCTTACTGAGTCACGTGGCAGCAGCAGGGAGGAGTGATGGGCTGCCTGTGCACTTTTTTAAAGTGTGCATGTCTCTTTGGCCGGCTATGACAGTCAGCCAGAGAGCTGGGTTGAGAGCAAGCACAGGCCCCTAGTGCCCTTTGGAGCGCTGAGGAAGCCTGCTCCATCCAATCCTGGCACTGCTCTCATGCTATGAGAGCAATGCAAGGATTGGTTAGGGGAGTTGGCTGTGCCCAGGCTGGAGGAGAGAACACTGGGACCAAGCGAGGACGTGCAGCATGGTATGTTACTTTTATTATCCTTTTTTAAATGTATATTATATTTGTTTATATTTTGTTCATTTGCCCTTAATCGCCCGCATGCATTGCATTACTGTTTTAAAGTGAAACATTTTAACTTTAACACAATGATGTAATGCCTGTCAGCATGAATGTAGTTAACATCATTTTATAGTGCATCCACCCTCCACCCATTTGCCCGCACCACCATTCACCACACGTGGAAGCCACCACTGCTAACTGAATTTGTCTCTTTTTACTTAGTGCCATCATAAAGTTTTTTTTAGGGGCCACATACTTTTTTAGGGCAGATGTATTTCAACAGTTTCTGTTTGACCAAGTGTTAGAATTGGGGTAGTTGGTTGGCAGTCAGGTTACCCCCTGTCCAAGCAAGGACCCTCACTCTAGTCAGGGTAAAAGAAAATCACCCTCAGCTAACCACCGCTCACCCCCTTAGTAGGAGGGCACAAGCAGTAGGCTTAACTTCAGAGTGCTAGGTGTAAATTATTTGTACCAACACACACAGTAATTCAATGAAAACACTACAAAATGACACAACACAGGTTTAGAAAAACAGAAAATATTTATCTAAACAAAACAAGACGAAAACGACAAAAAGCCACAATACACAAGTCATCAATTAAAAACCAAAAAAGAGTCTTCACGCAGTTTTAAACACAACGCTAATGCTGTTAGCATGAAAATGTACCTTGGGTGAATCAAAAATAACCCCGCACGGGCGAGTGGGCCTCAAAAAGGGCTTGCAATACGTCTACTTCATTCACGAGCGAGACCTTGCGTTGTTTCTCCTTCAGTCAGGTCGACGTGTGTCGTTTCTTATCTCCGCAGGAGAGCGATGCGTCGATCTGGTCAGCACTCTCGGGTCCGGGTAGGCCTTGCATTGTTTTTTCATGCCCAGCGGTGTTTGCATCAGAAATTCACCCGCACCATGGTCCGCAAACCACGCAGTGCGGGTTGCGATCTCACCGGTCTCCATCAGCGATGCTGCACATCGTTTCTCCAGCCGTAGGCGTTGATCTTCCGGTCGCGTTGCAGGTGAGTGTCAATTTTCAGCCACGAAGCCTGCGGCGCCTCGATTTTTCAGCCACAGATCGGAGTTGCGTCGATATTTTCCCCGCACGGCGGTCAGTGCGGGGATTTCTCCCTCTTGGGCTGCCAGCTTCTCTTTTCAGGGCCACAGGAACTGGATGGGCACCACTTGGCAGAGTAGGAGTCTCTCCAGAGGCTCAAGATGCTGGCAGAGAGAAGTCTTTGCTGTCACTGAGACATCAAACAACAGGAGGCAAGCTTTAAATCAAGCCCTTGGAGATCTTCACAAGACGGACGGCAACACAAAGTCCAGTTTTTTTCCTCTAGCACAGGCAGAAGCAGCAACTGCAGGATTGCTCCACAAAGCACAGTCACAGGCAGGACAGCTCTTCTTCTTCAGCTCTTCTGCTCTTCTCCAGGCAGAGGTTCCTCTTTGTTTCTAGAAGTGTTCTAAAGTCTGTGGTTTTGGGTGCCCTTCTTATACCCATTTTGCCCTTTGAAATAGGCCTACTTCAAAGGAAAGTTTCTCTTGTTTGTGAAATCCTGCCTTGCCCTGACAAGGCCCCAGACACATAACAGCGGGTTGGAGACTACACTGTGTGAGGGCAGGCACAGCCCTTTCAGGTGTGAGTGACCACTCCTCCCCTTCTTTCTAGCACAGATGGATCATCAGGAAACGCAGACAACACCCCAGATCCCTTTGTGTCACTGTCTAGTGAGAGGTGCAACCAGCCCAACTGTAAACTGACCCAGACAGGTAATCTACAAACAGGCAGAGTCACAGAAATGGTTTAAGTAAGAAAATGCTCACTTTCTAAAAGTGGCATTTTGAAACACACAATCTTAAAGTCAACTTTACTAAAAGATGTATTTTTAAATTGTGAGCTCAGAGACCCCAAACTTCACATGTCTATCCGCTCCCAAAGGTAATTTACACTTTAATCATATTTAAAGGTAGCCCCCATGTTAATCTACGAGAGGGACAGGCCTTGCAACAGTGAAAAACGAATTTAGCAGTATTTCACTTTTAGGACATGTAAAACACATTACTATGAGGGTCATTCTGACCCTGGCGGCCGCCACCGGCCACGGGAGCACCGCCAACAGGCTGGCGGTGCTCCAACGAGCATTCTGACCGCGGCGGTTCAGCCGCGGTCAGAAGCGGAAAGTCAGCGGTCTCCCGCTGACTTTCCGCTGCTCGTGTGAATCCTCCATGGCTGCGGAGCGCGCTCCGCAGCCATGAGGATTCCGACCCCCCCTACCGCCATCCTGTTCATGGCGGGAAAGCCGCCATGAACAGGATGGCGGTAGGGGGGGTCGCGGGGCCCCTGGGGGCCCCTGCCGTGCCCATGCCAATGGCATGGGCACGGCAGGGGCCCCCGTAAGAGGGCCCCGCAAAGTATTTCAGTGTCTGCCTTGCAGACACTGAAATACGCGACGGGTGCCACTGCACCCGTCGCACCTTCCCACTCCGCCGGCTCGATTACGAGCCGGCATCCTCGTGGGAAGGTCGTTTTCCCCTGGGCTGGCGGGCGGTTTTTCAGCAACCGCCCGCCAGCCCAGGGGAAAACTTGTAATACCCGCCGCGGTCTTTTGACCGCGGCGCGGTATTTTGGAGGGCGGCATCCTGGCGGGCGGCCTCCGCCGCCCGCCAGGGTCATAATGAGGCCCTATATGTCCTACCTTATCCATACACTGCACCCTGCCCTTGGGGCTATTTAGTGTCTACCTTAGGGGTGTCTTACATGGAAGAAAAGGGAAGGTTTAGGCCTGGCAAGTGGGTACACTTGCCAAGTCAAATTTACAGTTTAAAACTTCACACACAGACACTGCAGTGGCAGGTCTGAGCCATGTTTACAGAGCTACTAATGTGGGTGGCACAACCAGTGCTGCAGGCCCACTAGTAGCATTTGATTTACAGGCCCTGGGCACCTCTAGTGCACTGTACTAGGGACTCACTACTAAATCAAATATGCCAATTTTGGATGAACCAATTACATACACATTTTGTATAAGAGCACTTGCACTTTAGCACTGGTTAGGAGAGGTAAAGAGCCCAGAGTAACAAAAACAGTAAAAACATAGTCCAGCACACATCAACAACCTGGGAATCAGAGGCAAAACATTAAGGGAGACTACGACAACGATGACAAGTCTAACACCAAGTTTCTGAGCAAATAATTTAGTATTATTGGCATGTTAACAGGCAATAGAATTCATAGTTATTCCGTTCAGGGCCCCTCAAAATGTTTCCTGACCAAGGAATCAAAATTGTTAAGATGACACTGTATGGAGATTGCCTTCCTCAGCACTCTTCATAACATGTCGGCGATTTAAGCATTTTCATACTCTCTTTACACACTTTGAGCAACTGTTTTACAACTCATCACATTTCCAATGGTCATCAGATGCATTTCTCCAGGGATCATTTGTTTTCCGACAGCTCAACATAAACTTAAGACTCTGGGAACTTAGCAATATTTGCAATTTTTGTGGTCTGTAAAAAATATATGAATGTAGGCTTAAAAATCAATCATGAAGGGATGTACTTCTGACTGTGAGATAGTCTCATTCTATAAGCCAATGTGAGTACTTAAATGGACTTTCAATAATCTTTCAGTCGGTTCCCAAACCCAGTGACATGTTGTGAATAATTCATTAGTTTCAGATGGGTAAGGAGTAAGACCTTTAGTTCAACATACAGCTGTCTGTTCTGGTATGAAGCTAGATGTTCAAACATATTCTACTAAAAAGGGGGAGAATTAGGTAAATGTAATCATAATTCAATGTCGATACACATAAAATTATGCCAAATCAGATGTGCAGATAAAGAGAAAAATCGTAATATTTAACAAGTACCCACAGAAAAGACTTAATGGGGCCAGGGAATTATGAGTAAACCAACGTAGGATACAAGCAAAGGTACAAGCAAATACTTCTAGTGCATTACTAATGAATCATAACATACAAGGGAGAGTCTCAACAGGTACCAGGAGCTTTCTAACAAGGATGGCTAAAACTTCACCTTGCCTGCAACCCAACAAAACAGGATTCAAGTGAAGCTGGAAAGTCAAAATGGAATGCTTTCACACTCTCCTCAGACGCAAACATCCATTCCCTTGGTGCTGTGCCCACTTTCATACAAATTGTTATGTTATATTGATTTGTATAGCGCACTAATCACCCAAGATGGTATCCAGGCACTTGGGCAGGTGTGTAGGTTTGAGGTCCCCAAGGTGCTTCTACAAAGAGCCAAGTCTTTATCTTCTTGCGGAACTCAACAAGTGAGGAGGAGGCTCTGATGTGTGGAGGGAGGTCATTCCATGTCTTTGGTATGATGTAGGAGAATGAGCGACTCCAGTTTTGCTTTTGCGAGGAAGGAGCAAGTGAGAATGAGGCAGAGCAGAGGTGTCTAGTGGGTTGGTGAAAGTGTATGCAGCCATTCAGGCATACTGATCCTGTGTTGTGAAGGGCTTTATATGTGTGCGTGATAAGCTAGAATTGGCTGCACTTGTGAATGGGGAGCCAGTGAAGCTTCTGCTGGGAACTCAAGTATGAGTCTTGCAGCATTTCTAGATGGTCTGGAGTGTGTGTAGGCGTTGTTTGGAGATTTTGGCATAGACAGCGCGGCCATAGTCCACCTTGCTGGTGAAGAGTGCTTGCATCTGGTGTTCTGAGGTAACCATTTGGAGATTTTTCATAGCATGCATAGGACGTGAAAGCAGGAGGAGCACACTGCATTGATTTGAGCCATCATGTTGAGTTTGTCATCTCAGATGATCCCTAGATTTCTTGCAAGTTCTGTGGATGTGGGTATTGGTCCTAGCTCAGACGACCACCAGATGGAGTCCCATGGGGGGGTCGTGTTGCCGAAAACCAGTATTTCCGTCTTGTGGGAATTGAGCCGCAAACATTTTGTTCACATCCAGTCTGTTACAATGGTCATGGAGTTGGTGAACTTGGTTCTGGCAGTGGTTATTTTGTCCATCATGGGAGAATGGGAGTATGTCGAATCCCAACCATTAGACATAAATGGTTTTCACTTGTGGTAAAACTGACATTAAACCATGGTAAAACGCTTGCTAAAATTATAATCATCTCACACAAAATAATTTAGTGCCAAATTGATTCTTTAATCTTACAGTAGTGATTATACTCAATGGGACCATTCACACAAGATCAGGATACAATAAATGGGGAAGCTACCTAACCCTGCTTTACAGATTTCTATACTACAATTCCCAAAAGCTGTAGAATCATTGGTCTGTAAAAGCAGAACAATAACGGAAACAACAGCTGCTCACATCTGAAAGTACACTCAAAACAACTAAGCATATATTTATAATAATACATGTAGTGCTCAAATGTTCATTTGTCTTTACTTAACGTACCGGTGATGACAATAGGAGGAAACTCCTATAAAATATGTATGCAGCACCTCTCACCTTGTAAAGCTACATAAAACAATGTATAGTGCTATGATGTTGTTTGTCATCTGCTATGAATCCCATCCTAAACATAGCTGCTATTTTTGGAGGCTCCTCTGTCCCTGAATGCATTTAATAAATCATTTCTGATTCTGAAACATTATTGTCTTAATGGCTGTACAACATGCTCCATCTTCATTGTTTCTTTCTGTCCTGCCCCCTGGTGTTAAGGTATGGCTCGAATATACTGGGTTTTTCTGAAGACATCTAGCAATTGCAACAAGTCTTGATCATTTAAGATGAAATCTTAATTTGTAGTCCTACACCATGATCACTAAACTATTGACACAAGGGGAAAGATTTATTTTTCTGATGCTAATGTGGCAGTAGGTTGGCAAAAATGCCATACCATATTTACAAAGTGGTGCAATGCACACATTGCACCACTTTGAAAACCCTTGTGCCATATTATGTTTGTGCCAGGCATAATGCATGCAAGAGGGGTGTTCCGGCTTTAGGAGGCCCAGAAAAATGGCCCTGTGGAATCTATGAGATTCCACTGCACCATTTTTGGCATCATTTTTAACGCCTGCCTAAGGCAGGCATTAAGGCTACCGTAGTATTCAATGGGCCTCCTTTCACTTTGCAGGATTAGTGTCTACGTTTTTGGCGCTAATCCTATAAAGTCCCAAACTAGCATCAAAAATGTTTACGCTAGTTCTCTAAACGTGTGCATTGTGTAAATACACACATAGTTGCCTTAAGGGTGGAGCAATGGGGCGCAAGAAAGTGGCACATCATGACATGATGCACCACTTCACATAAATCTGGCCCAAAGTTTCTCTAAGGTGCAAGTGTGCCAATATCAGTCCTTGTTATCGCTTCTATAATTTACACACTGTAGTTTTGTAAACTTGCAACCAGTGTTCTTCAGCCCTGGGCGACTTGTGAGAAGTCTGCAACAAGTGTTAATTTGCATCCCTCTTTACATTTTTAGTTTAATTCCATTATGTTGGTGTTTTCGATTTCTGTGTTTGCATCATACATTTTGCAGGTTACATCATAGGAGAGATGCCTTTGGAGATGAATTCGTCAAATCATTTGTGGATGGAGAGGAGCAAGGAGGAGCACTTCAGTTCTCTGTGGATTTACTGTAACGTGATGCCATCGCACTTATTGTTCAATTTCCTTAAGCGCTATTTTAATAGGTAGGACGTTTGTTTTTCCTTAAAAGGGACTGATTTAAAGCTGGTATTGTTGTGCATTAGGAGGCCCAATTCCTTCAATTACTCTGCCATGCAACTTCATATATAAATTAAAAGGATTGATGAAAGTAAATATCTAGGCCAATTGTAAGTTATCCAAGGGTGGCATCATCTTTGAAGTTGCTATTCCCATAACCGTAAATTGTAGTTTGTCTTTTTGATAGGGGACATACCTGTTTAATAATTGGTCCTGGGGGCTCCATTTTAACTAGAGGTGTTTTAGAGAGCAGTTCAACGCTGGTGATGCTCAAAGCTACTGCAAAAAAGATACCAGATAAACCTCATTGCCCAAGACACACAATATGTCACTTAAGATTTCAATATTTGCTGTCTACGTGCGACATAACTGCCTGAACCCAGACAGATGTTTGTACTGTCGTGTGTCAACTATGTTAAGACACATCTTTTGGGTGTTTGAGCTAAAAAAGCCAGGCTGGAAATAGGACGGTAATATTAAGGCTCATTAGAGTCTAAATAGTAACTTGACCCTTTTGAGATAATGAGGAAGACGCTGTGATAGGGAGTTGTTTATCATGTAACCACAATAGTGGCTGAGATGAGGGTGTTCCTTAAGTTACCAGACTGGCATGGAACTGATTTAGTAAAATGAGGGCCTGAATAATGTATAAAAGTAGAAGGCTGCATGAAAAGGGAGAGTGATCTGAAACTAATCTAGCTAAATCAATCTATGAAGGTGGCAGTATATTAAACTTGCAACCACATGAACAGGTAGAAGCTGGTATGTAACAATATATTGTGCAGGGCTCAACAGTATAGGTTCCTTTTTTAATAAGAAATTATTTTCTCCATGGATCAAATAACTCACATACATTAAATAAAGACTAAGGCCCTCATCATGACATTGGCGGTATATCCCACTTAGCAGTGCGGTGACGGACGCCAACATACTGCTGCGGATGCAAACATCTGTTCACCAAATTATGACCCACACACCAATCCTGCAGAATACTACACAAATCCGCCAGCCCAAAGGTCGGTGCTAAAGTGATAGTACCATCACAACGCCCACCACATTATGACCCACTAATTATCACGGCGGACATTCAATAATGGTAAACCATTGGCGGTACACACCTGTGCGCTCAAAATGGACACCCAAATACTAAACTACACTTTGGCCAATACCAATAACACACACCTGACACTCATACACACACCACATCCACCCACCCACAGCACTATAAAACACACACCCACATTACCCACAACCCTTTACGAATACAAAATATTGCCACCAGACTGACACCAAGATCACTGCGACAACTAGACACACACACACCACATACACCCATAGATCCCTCTCCCACCCCACTTCACACACACAAACACAGTACCAAACACCCACACACTTACACACACCACACAACACCCATGTCCCCACAAAGGCACCCCCATTTCACAGATGAGGAGTTGCGGGTCATGGTGGAGGAAATAGTCAGGGTAGAGCCACAGCTGGTTGGAGCACAGGTACAGCAAATATCCTTTGCCAGGAAGATGGAGCTATGGTGGAGAATCGTGGACAGGGTGAATGCCGTGGGACAGCATCCAAGAACAAGGGATGTCATCAGGAAGAGGTGGAATGACTTACGGGGAAGGTACGTTCCGTGGCAGCAAGGCACCAGCTCGCCATACAGAGGACTGCCGGTGGACCCCCCACCTCCTCCACAACATCTCACAGCATGGGAGGAGAAAGTCCTGGCAATACTGCATCCTGAGGGACTCACTAGAGTTGCCGGAGGACTGGACACTGAGGGTCAACATTTACTACTTATCACCCCCATACCTGCATGCCATCTCACCCTCTCACCCTCACTCCCACCACTCCACTCCATCCTACACAATGCACCTACACATATGACCAACCCCGATGCCAAGCCCTGCATGCTATACCAATGCATGGACAGCCCTCCCAGCCCTGCATGAACACCCATCACAAAAGCGTGCACAGCATAGGGGAAGTAAAAATCCCACAATACATCACCATACACAAACAAAAGTGGCAGGGCAACAGCAATGATAGAGGGAAGCTAGGGATGTACAATATGTCATAGACATGAAGCATAATACACCACTTCCATCCCCACAGGTGCCCCAGCAAATGTCAGCGGAGAGGAGGTGCCACGACAAACCAGTCCCCCAATAGAAGATGCTCCCAGTGATGACAGTAACTCTGGAATTCTGGATCTGGAGGAACTACCTGGCTCATCAGGGACCACTGGTCAGTCGGTCACCCCAGCCCACTCCCAGTCAATCAGAGAGCCTCCCCCATCAGTATCCAACACCACAGCACCCACCCACCGTCCCCACACCTCTATCCCCAGGACACGTCAATCAGCAGTGTGCCTACCTGTACAGGGATCCAAGTCCACACCTCGCCCCCAAGACAATCAGGGACCTGGGGTCAGTGGCACTGGGCACACCTTTCAGGGGACACAGGCACAGGGCAACAGGGACACTGGGAGGACTGATGTCTGCCAGGGGGAGAACAGGCCCAAGGAACAATGCTGCCCTCACTTCCAGCAGAGGCTGCCCAGGGGACACCTCCCCCAGCAAAGACAAAGCAGCCCTCATCCCCAGCAGAGGCTGCCCTGGAGACATCTGTCCCAGCAGAGACAAAGCAGGCATCACCTCCAGTAGAGGCTGCCCAGGAGACACCTCCCCCAGAAGAGACAATGCAGCCCTCACCTCCAGCAGAGGGCATGTAGGCCACCCTCCAGGGGCTGTTGAACAAGGAGCCCCCTCCAAAAGCAGTGGGCATGTTCCCCTCCTCAGCGGCTGTGACCTTACACTCCCCAGCATTGGGAAATAGGCATGGAGCCCCCTCCAGAAGCAGTGGGCATTTTCCCCACCTGAGAGACTGTGACCTTGCTCTCCCCAGCATTGGAAAATGGGCATGGAGGCCCCTCCAGAAGCAGTGGGCTAGTTACCGACTTCAGCTGAGGTGCCCCCACCCCCTATCCCCCTGAGGTGCCTGTCTACTTCTGAGGTGTTGCCCCTGCACAGTTTTGTGCGGAGTTAGTCAGGATCAAGTTGGGGCTTGGACTGTGCCCTGTGGCCATGTGGGCCTTATGTACTTTGGACTGGGCATTGGCCCTTTCTGGACAATTGTTCATGTATCTTTGTTCTAAAATTAGTTCATATGGTGGCTGTTGCCTTGACATTACAATTTCAGTACTGCCGACCTGTAATCCTTGTATTATTGAGCCGTGTGTCCTGTACCTTTGGTTTATGTCTGCAGCTGCTTGTGTGCATGGTATGTGTGTGAAGGGTGTGTGTTGTGCGTGTGTCTGTCACTCTCCTTTTCCTCCCTCCCTCCCTTGTGTGCTAGGCGACTCTACTCACCGTCGTCGTCGGCGTTGGTGTTCCAGGTGGAGCATCGGGAAGACATGCAGTTCCGGTTCCACGGCTGCGTTGATCTTCTCTGTGTCTCTGTTGGTGAGTCTTTGGTCTTCTGTGATGTGTTTCTGCCAGGCTTTTGATGGTGTTGGTACCACCCCAGAAATCGTGGCAGTTCTCAGTGTCATAATATGGTGGGAGGTACCTTGTCTTCCGCCTGGCTCTTGATGGCTACCGCTGTGATCAGTGGTGTTAACGCCCTGGAGCATGGTGTGGTGCATTGGCTGTCTATGGGAGTTATCACCGCCATGGTCTTAATTTGGCGGTAATTACAACTAGCTTGTTGGCGGTATTACTGCCACTTTAACTGTCACCGCCAATGTCACAATGACTACCTAAATGTTTCTCTCTACAGGAATCTAATTAATCTTTTTTTCAGTATTTTTGTGGAGAAAGCAATCACATCCTAATAAGATAAATAATATAATAATATATATATAAAAGCAATTTAAATTGTTTTTTCAGGATAAAACTGAAGAGGATGTCACATTTATTGAGATGAAAATCAATACATTTACTGATGATGATGTAAAATGCATAATAGCAGTATTATTAGGGGAAAAGCAGAAAACAGCAATGGAAGAGTTAGAAAAATCCATCACAATATTGAAGGGTATAATATCAAACTCTATGACCAAATATTTTTAAGAAATAAGAAAAATAAATGTGCTTAAAAATTTGAACTCGTTCCACTACATAACGGTTAACTTGCAATAACCCATTTTCTTCCAACCTTGCTTTGGTCATAAAGATAGGCAAAAAATGACATAGAGATTAGGACAATTGAAAGGATACTGAATCATATAATAGGGTTTGAAAGGTAGCATGTCGTACAAATGAATTTATCACTCTGACTAAGGAAATTTCAAATAACATATAAAAGAGAAGGCATAGATCCAAGTTATTACACGAGGCATTTCACAAAGGGAAATATTTATGATTTCCTCTCGCCTTAAATAACAGGCTATTTGGCAAAGAAAACAACTTTAGAAGAAAAAAAGTTGGTTATTGATTCTCTTAATGAAATTCAGGGACCTGGCAACTATTCACTAGATGCCTAGTTTTTTTAAATCTAATTCGTTAAACAGTGTTAACGCCTTCTTCTCCAGGTGGCATGCAACAATCTGCCTGTATTATTTTTAATCCAATCCAAAACTGTAATAATTCCTGAGAACTAAGGGCATGGTCAGCCACAGTTCCAACACATTTATTACATTAATCAATTTAGAAAATAAAATGCTTGCTAAGATCCCATCCAAAAGATTAAAATAATTATTGTCATTTCTGTTTCACAGAATCAAAATGGCTTTGTGTTTTTCTTGAACTTTTGATAGTATTTCTCGGATTTATGAAATAATTAATGGGAAATTGATGCGAGGCAGGCAAAATAACCTGTTAATAATATTGCTGAGCCATGTGCTAGGCTACAATGGAATTTTTCAACAGTAAATCTGTCTGAATTTCATATGGGTGATCAATTCAAATTGTAGTAAAAACATTATACAACCAACCAAAAATAAGGATTTGAATAACTGAGAATAACAGGACATGAATGGACATTCAAAGTTACATATATCAAGGATACCACCCATCTCTAATGATTTGCTTCTTAGAAAAGTTACTAATCACTATTTTTGTAGGAGAAACTAAAAGAGGAGGTGGCAATATGTCCAGAGCAGCGGACTTTGGAGCTGTGGAATCAGGTTCGAGTCTCTCCGGTCAGCTCAACATCCTGTGATTCTGGGCAAATCACTTAGGGGGTCATTCTGACCCTGGCGGTCCGACCACGGGAGCACCGCCAACAGGCTGGCGGTGCTCCCGAGGGCATTCTGACCGCGGCGGTTCAGCCGCGGTCAGAAAGGGTAAACCGGCGGTCTCCCGCCGGTTTACCACTGCCCTACAGAATCCTCCATGGCTGCGGAGCGCGCTCCGCAGCCATGGGGATTCTGACACCCCCTACCGCCATCCTGTTCCTGGCGGGTCTCCCGCCAGGAACAGAATGGCGGTAGGGGGTGCCGCGGGGCCCCTGGGGGCCCCTGCAGTGCCCATGCCCATGGCATGGGCACTGCAGGGGCCCCTGTAAGAGGGCCCTGCAAAGTATTTCAGTGTCTGCAAAGCAGACACTGAAATACGCGACGGGTGCAACTGCACCCGTCGCACCCCTGCAACAACGCCGGCTCGAATCTGAGCCGGCGTCCTCGTTGCAGGGGCATTTCCTCTGGGCCGGCGGGCGCTCTTTTGGAGAGCGCCCGCCGGCCCAGAGGAAATGTCTGAATGGCCGCCGCGGTCTTCTGACCGCGGTGCGGTCATTTGGCGGCGGTACCTTGGCGGACGGCCTCCGCCGTCCGCCAAGGTCATAATCAGGGCCTTAATGTCCCTGTGCCTACTACAAATGAATGTGTTCATGTGTAACATAACTGGTGCTAGTGTAAAGCACTCCAATACCTTTGGGTTGAGTTCATGTTATATAAAACGGAAACAAAAAGTGAATGGCCCTATCAATGGCATACAATATGTTTTATTGCTTTCATTTCTAGATTACTCAGATTAAAGGTATCACAAAAATAGCAATTGCAGTTGGGAGCGTTTGCAATATAAAAGAAACTATCTCAGCCAAACCAGATTTTTTGCATAATGCTTTGCGCAGAATCACTTGCTATTTCCCCCATAGAGCCATGCCCCCTCAACATGTTCCCCACCTATTGCCCCAGCTCTTTAGTACATTTGAAAACCCAAGAGAACCTCTGGGTAGACTCAATACATTTGCAGTGATAACTGAACACCAGATCAACATTTTCCTCTCCACAACAGCACTATTTCCACTGAAGTGCCAGAAGGAGTTGCCCCGGTCCTGGTAGAGAGAACACCAAACTTGTACTACTGTAATGCCTAATTCAAGAGTCACCAAGTGAAAGCTGTTGCAAACTCAAAAGGCCTAGAAACAGGCAATTTGAATCATCCACAAGCTGTATTATTCAGATTATATCACTGCAACACAGCGAGTTCTATACTGCCTTCTGATACTGGAAGATCACAACCTGTCCACACGTGTCTACCTAGAAAGGTTCTCAAACATCTCAGATGATGAGCACCCTCCAACATTTGCCATCCATCCAACTAAAACAAGTAGTTTGTGTGGAAAAGGCACACACAGAGGCATACATTCATGCAAATACTCACACGCAGGCATACTTGTGTACACACAGGCACTCTCCCACCGTCTGAGACTCAAAGATGCATTTCTATGGGTCTGCATTGAGCTGAAATTCTATGGGGCATATTTCAGAGCGCCTAGTGGTTCCTTGTGCCACATTAGCATCATTTTTTTTAAGCTAATGTGGGCAAACGAGGACAAAATCGCTGTGCAAAATTTACAAAGTGGCGCAATGCATGCATTTTGCCACTTTATATTCCCTTGCGCCACATTATGCCTGTGCCAGGCATAATGTATGCAAGTGGGGCATTCCCCCATTAGAGGAGCCAAAAAACATGGCGAAAAGAATCCTAAAAGATTTCTTTCTGTCATTTGTTTATGCATTTTAACACCTGCTCAGAGCAGATGTTAAAAGGGAGCATGCCATTGTTTTCAATGGCCCCTATGTACTGTTCAGGGTACTAACCCGGAACAGCACATCAATAGTGTCCGAAATTCTGACGCTATTGCCCCCTAACGAGTCCCATGGTGCACTGTATTTTAACAACGTCGCACACATGGTGGCGGTAGGTGGGTGCACAGGGCCGCAAGAAAAGTGGCGCTACATGTAACGTAGTGCCACTTTTGTTTATTCTGGCCCAATGTGTTTCTGGCAACCCATGGAAATGAGTAAGCTAAACGCCCCCTTCAGGTCATGGTCTGGCAGGGCTGTTCAGTTTGACTTCTGAAAATCTTAGCGCCCAAGGGCTCAGAGTAGACAAACAAGATGTCCACATTCATATGCAGAAGGACTCTGAAAAGGGTGACAAGCTGCATAGGCGCCATGCAACTCATCCTCACTCCCCTCTACAAATTCGTTGGAGCACTGGGGAAAACAGGGTGCTTGAATGCTCAAGATGTCGTATTAAATTGAACCATTATCTCTGGATCCAGCCCTATAGTAGAAGTAAATGTTTGTGTGCAGCCTAGTTGCTAAAATATGCTATATTTCTACGTATGAGTGAATTTTGAACGTATCCCATAGTTTACATTGACTTTTTACCACTATACGGACTTTCGTAGTTAAATGTGTGCCTCAATAAACAAGGCAGAGTATATATTTTGCCAATGACGTGATCAAGCTTCAATTAATTTCTTGCAATGCTTCATTTTTTCTCTTAAAATGTCAACATCCTCTTTATCTGTGTTGCAGTTCTTTTCATCTTCACTATCCTCACACATTGATTTCCCTGTCAATTAATTTCGATGGAAATAATTTCATCACATCATTACTCTGACGCGCTGTCACGAGACACTTGACAGCAATGATGGGTCAGTCACGGGAAACCAAAAAACACACTGAAAATAAATCGTCTTTTGAAAAATACAGGAAAGTAGTGTGATCATATGGGAATAGTAATGCATGCATTGTACATATCTATCAACATATCTAAAACGAGAAAAAGTTCTACACAGTGCCTTTAAATGTGTAAACCAATACAGTGTATAATGTGTAAGCCATAAATTGACAACGGACGCAAAATTGTACTCATCACTTCTCTTTCTCTAACTCCTTTCTGTATTCTCCCCTCCCCTTCTTATCCACGCGTGCAGGGTGTTAATTCTGAGAGTAAAAATCTGCCGCCCTTCCTCATTTAAATAACTCCAACCCTCTTTTACGGGGGCAAGCGAAAAAATCCCCCAAAAGGATTCTGCGTCAACGAGTGCTCAGGAAGTTTGAGGGTGCGTAGAGCCTCCCCGATTGCTGGTGCAGCGTGCTAGGAGGGGGGTACTCACCCATCTTCTGGCAGGCGCGGAAATAACTCTTTCAAACAGAAATGCCGTGTAAGGAGCAGTGCAGGCGGTGCGTGTCGTGTGAGGCGCTGTCCCTTACAGCCACCGAGCCGTGAGCAGAGGAATATCCGCACATCTATCTCATGCAGCCATCTCTCTCTCTCGCTCTATTTCTCGTGCCGTCTTTCTCCTGCTCTCTTTTTCATGCGCGCCTTCTCTCGCTCTCTCTCTCCCTCCCTCTCTCTCTCACTCTCTCCCGTCCCCTCCTCCCTCTCCCCCGCCTCCCCACCCCAATGGACTCCCAATCTGTGCTTCGGCAAATCTGTAGAGTTCTGCAAAGGGAACTGAATGACCCAATGTCACCGTTAGGACGTTGGGGGCCCAGGCAAGAAATATTTTGATGGCCTCTTATTAGCAGCAACTGAATTTTATTACCCATTTTATGTTCATTTTTTGCCAGTGCTTAATTTGTGCTTGTTGTTTCCAGTGAGGAGCACCGGCACTTATTTTGAAGACCGGCACTTATTATTCTGCCTCATGCATTTACTGCAAGCAAAAGACACATATGAAAGAGACGGAGGAAGACAAAAACGAAAAAGCGTCACTAAGGGGGAAAGGAGAAAGCTGAAGGGGCGGGGAGTGTCTGTAAATGGATTGAAGAGGCCGAGATGGCTTCGAAATTACGCTGACTCAGTATTCTGTGTTAGCCCACTTATCTGCAGCAACCGCTTGTTTAAGAGGAGGGCTTTGGGCACTGGCACGTTTTTATTCACAAATTAAGCACTGATTTCTGCCCACTTGGTGCTACACAATATTGAATTGTTATTAACCTTTTATACATGAGGTCACAGAAAAAAAAGTCCAGTTACGTTTTCCCTGCGGTCCCAAAAACCCTTACACTGACATAGTAGAGAGAGAAAGGTGAGAGGTAGAGGTAACAAGGGAGAAAGGTCGAGATAAATACAGTGGAATGATCTAGAGACATGAAGATCACCTTTCCTGGGGCCCCGTTGGAGTGTGGAGACACAGGACAATTGCCCATGCGTTACAACGTCTCTGGAATGACCACCGGACTGTGCCTGTCGCTTTTTTTTACTTCTTCCTTTTCTCCCTAATCCTATTTTTACTCTATGTGTCCGATAATGTAACCCTAGCCATTCATCTTTCCGTCCGTCCCTCTGTGTCTCTGTCGTCTATTAATTTATCGTTTAGTTCTCAGCAGTGTAGAAAGTGCAGTTGAAGCGGCCCAAAGGGTCTGGGTTTCCCACTGCCCCAGAATTGTTGCTTGTACTCCCCGACCAAGTTATGGAGCCCCAGTGTTCCTTACTTGCATTAAGATCAATGGCACTCTTGCTGCGCCACTGCTCTCCTTGTCACTCCCACTCTCCGTTTCTGTCGTTTACTCTCCTTCTCTATGGATTCCGTTTTTGCCTAGGTCTCTTTGTCTAGCTCGGTTTGTGTTTCTCTCTGGATTCAAAACTCTTCCATTCTTCGTTTTTTTCCTGCGTCTCTTTCATCCTCACACCTTCCTAATTGGCTCTGCCTCTATCTAGCGTCTTTTTCTTCATCTAATATTTCTCCATGCCACCCTATCTCTATCTTTATCTAAAATTAGCTTTCTACGTGTCTTCCTCCCGACTATATGTTTGTTAAACAGACAATATTAAATAATGTCCCGTTAATTTCTCCAAGCACCTTTAATCTGTATTTACAATTTATTTACCAAAAACCCGCCTTTCTCTATCTCCATATGTTCACGCTCCCTTCTCCTTTTCTACCCGGTCTTCCTCCCTGTTTTCTTTCCCCCTAGGCTCCCTCCTTCCTTTGGTACTCTAATGACCCAGTTTCCAGTGTCATTAATGCCCTGTAATTGCTTAATCCCGAGACAGAGTCTGGGCTCTCGGATGTCGTCCCTGCGTGCACGTGCGAACTCTTTTAGAAATGTCATCTCTGTGCAGGGCCTGCCGTTGCCGTCGGCAGGGGGGCTTTATTCGAGGCCTGACACACATTCAGAGGATTTCCTACTGTACTCCTTTCACGGGACTATTTATAGACCCTTTTCATACAGCAGAGGGAAAAAAGCGTCTCTAGCTGCAATAACTGGAAGCATTGCAAAAGTATGACCGTTCCCTCCTCTCTGGATGACCTTACCCCTTTAATCCAGTAAACTGGGCATTGCACGGTTTTAAAACTGGTAATCCTTCCTGAGCCACGCTGAAGGGAAATGTTAGGATTAGTCTGTTAAATGAAAAAAAGAATGTTCAGAAAGACTATAGCGACCCATCTCAGTCTGCTGTGACAATTGAAAAGCGTGCCCGTGCTCGGCTACCGTGCTTGAACGAAACGACCCACCGCCAGAGGCTTCCGTGTAGTCTAAAGTGCTGTTCTAGGTACATAGGGCTAAATAGTTCAAAGACTATGAGCTATGCCACTGGTTCTTAACCTTATGACTTCTGTGAACCCCAACTTTATCATTAACAGAACCCGGGGATTGTAGGAGGCTGGACTGGCTTGTAGTGAGTACCAAGGGGTACTTGCACCTTGCACCAGGCCCAGTTATCCCTTATTAGTGTATAGGGTGTCTAGCAGCATAGGCTGATAGATAATGGTAGCTTAGCAGAGCAGTTTAGGCTGAACTAGGAGACGAGTGAAGCTCCTACAGTACCACTAGTGTCACTTGCACAATATCATAAGAAAACACAATACACAGATATACTAAAAATAAAGGTACTTTATTTTTATGACAATATGCCAAAGTATCTCAGAGTGTACCCTCAGTGAGAGGATAGGAAATATACACAAGATATATGTACACAATACCAAAAATATGCAGTATAGTCTTAGAAAACAGTGCAAACAATGTATAGTTACAATAGGATGCAATGGGGACACATAGGGATAGGGGCAACACAAACCATATACTCCAAAAGTGGAATGCGAACCACAAATGGACCCCAAACCTATGTGACCTTGTAGAGGGTCGCTGGGACTATTAGAAAATAGTAAGGGTTAGAAAAATAGCCCACCCCAAGACCCTGAAAAGTGAGTGCAAAGTGCACTAAAGTTCCCCAAAGGACATAGAAGTCGTGATAGGGGAATTCTGCAGGAAAGACACAAACCAGCAATGCAACAATGATGGATTTCCAGTCGAGGGTACCTGTGGAACAAGGGGACCAAGTCCAAAAGTCACAAGCAAGTCGGAGATGGGCAGATGCCCAGGAAATGCCAGCTGTGGGTGCAAAGAAGCTTCTACTGGACAGGAGAAGCTAAGGTTTCTGCAGGAACGACAAGGGCTAGAGACTTTCCCTTTGGAGGACGGATCTATCACGCTACGGAGAATTGTGCAGAAGTGTTTTCCCGCCGAAAGACTGCCAACAAGCCTTGCTAGCTGCAAATTGTGCGGTTAGTGTTTTTGGACGCTGCTGTGGCCCAGGAGGGATCAGGATGTCGCAAATTGCGCCAGGAGACAGACGAGATGTCGAGCAAGACAAGGAGCTCTCTCAACAGCAGGTATCACCCGGAGAAGTGCCAGAAACAGGCACTACGAGGATGCGTGAAACGGTGCTCACCCGAAGTTGCACAAAGGAGTCCCACGTCGCCGGAGACCAACTTAGAAAGTCGTGCAATGCAGGTTAGAGTGCCGTGGACCCAGGCTTGGCTGTGCACAAAGGATTTCTGCCGGAAGTGCACAGGGGCCGGAGTAGCTGCAAAAGTCGCGGTTCCCAGCAATGCAGACTGGCGTGGGGAGGCAAGGACTTACCTCCACCAAACTTGGACTGAAGAGTCTCTGGACTGTGGGGGTCACTTGGACACAGTTGCTGGATTCGAGGGACCTCGCTCGTCGTGTTGAGAGGAGACCCAAGGGACCAGTGATGCAGTTCTTTGGTGCCTGCGGTTGCAGGGGGACGATTCCGTCGACCCATGGGAGATTTCTTCGGAGCTTCTAGTGCAGAGAGGAGGCAGACTACCCCCACAGCATG
The DNA here is from genome assembly GCF_031143425.1 of Pleurodeles waltl. NCBI lineage: Eukaryota > Metazoa > Chordata > Amphibia > Caudata > Salamandridae > Pleurodeles > Pleurodeles waltl. Next base: position 1,329,175,388 of record NC_090445.1, read on the forward strand.
CACCACCAGGAAAACAGTAGAGAAGGCGGCAGGATCAGCATTACAGAGTTGCAGTAGTCGTCTTTGCTACTATGTTGCAGTTTTGCATGCTTCCAGCGCGGTCAGCAGTCGATTCCTTGGCAGAAGGTGAAGAGAGAGATGCAGAGGAACTCGGATGAGCTCTTGCATTCGTTATCTAAAGTTTCCCCAGAGACAGAGACCCTAAATAGCCAGAAAAGAGGGTTTGGCTACCTAGGAGAGAGGATAGGCTAGCAACACCTGAAGGAGCCTATCAGGAGGAGTCTCTGACGTCACCTGGTGGCACTGCCCACTCAGAGCAGTCCAGTGTGCCAGCAGCACCTCTGTTTCCAAGATGGCAGAGGTCTGGAGCACACTGGAGGAGCTCTGGACACCTCCCAGGGGAGGTGCAGGTCAGGGGAGTGGTCACTCCCCTTTCCTTTGTCCAGTTTCGCGCCAGAGCAGGGCTAAGGGGTCTCTGAACCAGTTTAGACTGGCTTATGCAGAAATGGGCACCAAAAGTGCCCATGAAAGCATTTCCAAAGGCTGGGGGAGGCTACTCCTCCCCTGCCTTCACACCATTTTCCAAAGGGAGAGGGTGTAACACCCTCTCTCAGAGGAAGTCCTTTGTTCTGCCATCCTGGGACAAGCCTGGCTTGACCCCAGGAGGGCAGAAACCTGTCTGAGGGGTTGGCAGCAGCAGCAGCTGCAGTGAAACCCCAGGAAAGGCAGTTTGGCAGTACCAGGGTCTGTGCTACAGACCACTGGGATCATGGGATTGTGCCAACTATGCCAGGATGGCATAGAGGGGGCAATTCCATGATCATAGACATGTTACATGGCCATATTCGGAGTTACCATTGTGAAGCTACATATAGGTAGTGAGCTATATGTAGTGCACGCGTGTAATGGTGTCCCCGCACTCACAAAGTCCGGGGAATTGGCCCTGAACAATGTGGGGGCTCCTTGGCTAGTGCCAGGGTGCCCTCACACTAAGTAACTTTGCACCTAACCTTTACCAGGTAAAGGTTAGACATATAGGTGACTTATAAGTTACTTAAGTGCAGTGTAAAATGGCTTTGAAATAACGTGGACGTTATTTCACTCAGGCTGCAGTGGCAGGCCTGTGTAAGAATTGTCAGAGCTCCCTATGGGTGGCAAAAGAAATGCTGCATCCCATAGGGATCTCCTGGAACCCCAATACCCTGGGTACCTCAGTACCATATACTATGGAATTATAAGGGTGTTCCAGTAAGCCAATGTAAATTGGTAAAATTGGTCACTAGCCTGTTAGTGACAATTTGTAAGAAATGAGAGAGCATAACCACTGAGGTTCTGGTTAGCAGAGCCTCAGTGAGACAGTTAGGCACCACTCAGGGAACACATACATATAGGCCACAAACTTATGAGCACTGGGGTCCTGACTAGCAGGGTCCCAGTGACAAATAACAAACATACTGAAAACATAGGGTTTTCACTATGAGCACTGGGCCCTGGCTAGCAGGATCCCAGTGGGACAGTGAAAAACACCCTGACATACACTCACAAACAGGCCAAAAGTGGGGGTAACAAAGCTAGAAAGAGGCTACTTTCTCACCCCCCCCCCCAAAGAAGGACAATAAGGCTAACCTTGGCCAGTTGAGACTTTATTGTCTAAGTGGTGATAAGTAGAGAGTAGCTCTGCAATAGATTGGTTACTCCCTTTATCATCCACTATATGGTTACTTCCCTTTGGGGATGTAAACCACCCTGTTTGAAGTTTTTTAGCTAAGCAACAATGTGAAGATGTATTTTCAGAGTTTCTATCAGTAAGTTTTAGTTTAGAGCAGTGGGAATTGTCCACTGAACCTATTTGTAGTGATGGAAATGCCAGACAGGGATGCTGTCTCAGAAAAGCCATAGCTGGGCAAAAACTTTGTCCATATGGCTGGAAGAGAGAACAGGGATGCTGTTTCTCTTGAGTTGGAGCAGGGCAGGGATGCTGTCCTATGAGCTCCACACTGGGGCAGGGATGCTGTCCTAAGTGTTGTGAGGCAGTGCAGGGTTTCTGCACTAAAGTTTCTCTGGGAGGGTTGGAGGGATGCTCCATATTAACTAAAATGGTGCTCTTTTTCTCACCAATGTTAGTTATCCCACAGAGAGGTACTTCTACCTCAGGGAGTCCAGCTTTGCCAGCTGATGATTCCCTTGGAACAGGTGCCACACCAGGAGAGGTTTCTCCCACCACAGGAATGGTATCCTGAATGGTAGGGTGGTTAGGGGACACTGTGATACCCTTTTTACCTGTTGATGGAGAGGGATCCTGAGTTTTCAGGCCTTCTCTCCTTTGCTTTTTCATTTCAGTAGAAATGAGAGGGAACAATTCCTCTGGGATGCCCAGCATGGCTGCATGGGCATAAAACTCTACATCAGCCCAACCTGAGGCCTCTAGGTCATTACCTAAGAGACAGTCTACAGGTAAGCTAGGTGATATCACCACCTGCTTAGGGCCAGTAACTCCACCCCAACTAAACTGAATTATAGCTAAGGGAAGAAACTTAGTGGAGTTATGGACATCAATAATTTTATACTGTTGTCCAATGATGTATTGTTCAGGAGCCACTAGGTTTTCAGTCACCAAAGTGATACTGGCACCTGTGTCCCTGTAGGCCAAGGCCTCAACACCATTTATTGAAACTGTCTGCCTGTACTTATCCATTGTAGGGGGACAAGCAGCCAGTGTGGCAAGGCCAATGCCACTAGGTGTGACAGAAACTGTCTTGGGACTGACTACCCCAGTTTCTATGATGGACCCATAAGTGAACCCAACTACACCCTTAACTTGACTGTTGCCAGCAGTCCCACCACTAGTACCACTACTGCTAGGGGCACTAGAGCTTGATGTATTAGTGGTGGTAGGCTCAGGGGGTTTACCTGGACAGGACTTATCCCCCTGGCCTATGGCCTCTGTTTTTACACACAAAGCACCAAGGCTTTTTAAATTGTGTAGGTTGAGAAGAAGAGGAAGAATTTGTTTTATCCCCACCCCCTGAAGAGTGTTTAAGATTTGAAGTGGGATCTTTGGTTTTACCCTTATCCCCATGCTTATCTTGAGATTTTTCACCATCTTTCTTCTTATTGTTCTCTTTGTCACCCCCTGTATGAACTTTTCTGTTCACCCTTGTTCTGACCCATTTGTCTGCCTTCTTTCCCGATTCTTGGGGAGAGGTCAGATCAGAGTCCACCAAGTACTGGTGCAACAAATCAGACACACAATTATTAAGAATATGCTCTCTCAGGATCAAGTTATACAGGCTGTCATAATCAGTAACTTTACTGCCATGTAACCACCCCTCCAAGGCCTTCACTGAATGGTCAATGAAATCAACCCGGTCTTGTGAAGACTCCTTTTTGGTCTCTCTGAACTTTATCCTGTATTGTTCAGTGGTTAAGCCATAACCATCCAGGAGTGCATTCTTAAGAACTTTGTAATCATTGGCTTCACTTTCTTTCACAGTAAGGAGCCTATCCCTACCTTTTCCACTAAATGATAGCCATAGGATAGCAGCCCACTGCATTTGAGGGACATCCTGTACAACACAGGCCCTCTCAAGTGCAGCAAACCACTTGTTAATGTCATCCCCCTCCTTATAAGGGGGAACTATCTTATGCAGATTCCTGGAATCATGCTCTTTTGCAGGATGACTATGGGGAATACTGCTGCTGCCACCATGGGTTTCAAAACCCAACTTCTGTCTTTCCTTCTCTAGTTCTAAAGACTGTCTATCCAAATCCAGCTGTTGCTTTTTAAGCTTCAGTCTGGTTTGTTCCACCCTCAACTTATTGAGTTCCCTTTCTAACAATCTGTCATCAGGGTTGGTGGGAGGGACATTCCTAGACACAGAAGTATGATGAGAATGAACAGAAGGAGACCTGTCACTTACAGAGGGCACCCTAACAGCTTGACTGACAGTGTAATGTGAGAGCACATCATCTGTATGATGTGACTCCACCTCAGTACCAACTATGCTAGACTGTCTAGTGATGGGCAGGCTAAGAAGTTTCTTTCCTGAATCTTTTCCTGGGGGAGTCCCTGGATCAGATTGGGAACCATTAGCTACTTTTTCAACAGATGGGGCACTTTTAGCCTTATCTTGTTCTCGAAGCATGTTAAGTAACAATTCCAAGGAAGGATTCTTCCCTACACTCAGACCTCTCTCTATGCAGAGACTCCTTGCTCCTTTCCAGCTAAGGTGATCATATGCAAGTTTGTACAGATCAACATTTTGGCCTGTGCCAGACATTTTTAGAGAGAGTTGAAGTGATAGAAAAAGAGAAAAAGTTTTCAGAACTTTTAGAAAGACAGAAAAAAACTTTGTAAACTTTTTAGAACTTTTTAGAAAGTTTAGAAGTACTTTTCAGCACTTAGAAAAGAGTGAAAAGAGGAAATGCAAAACATTTTGGTTATGTGTATATACACTGAACTTGCTTTGTATATTTTTCTCTTATGAAAAGTACAATGACAAGAGTGGTAAGTAGTCTCAAAGCACTTATCCCACCACTGCACAACCAATGTAGGAGGCTGGACTGGCTTGTAGTGAGTACCAAGGGGTACTTGCACCTTGCACCAGGCCCAGTTATCCCTTATTAGTGTATAGGGTGTCTAGCAGCATAGGCTGATAGATAATGGTAGCTTAGCAGTGCAGTTTAGGCTGAACTAGGAGACGAGTGAAGCTCCTACAGTACCACTAGTGTCACTTGCACAATATCATAAGAAAACACAATACACAGATATACTAAAAATAAAGGTACTTTATTTTTATGACAATATGCCAAAGTATCTCAGAGTGTACCCTCAGTGAGAGGATAGGAAATATACACAAGATATATGTACACCAGTGGCGGTTTCTCTTCAAGGGCGTCGGGGCTCCGCCCCCTTTACATTCTCGGTGAAAAATAATGCATGGAAGCAAAGCTGAAACTGCTTCCTTAAAACAATTTGTGAACACAGTGTATATACATGTTAAATTATCTTTCTAAGGCTGCTCTACACTACGAACTGTACTCCTTGCAGTGATGACAGTGGAGTAATGCTTTCCTGGGCAGGCACAAAGTCTAGAGAATTTTGCTGGGCTGACAATCTCGCATCCCAGAGGCCTGTGAGGTCACAACTCGGCAAAGACACTGCATCAAGGTTCAGTCTCCACCCCCTGATGACGTGGAGGTAGAGTTAGCTCTGGGCGTTTCAGATTCAAGCCCTCGAGCTCTCGGCCTCCACGTCAATCAGTGAGAGAAGACCATTGTCACCACACCCTTTTCCAACTCGTCACAGGGTGGGGTGGTACCAGACCCTGTGACGAGTGGGGTAGAGACTACAAGCAGGAAGCCACGAAATCGAGTGTGCGCAGTGTGTGAGCTGGACTTTTGAAGACACACTGCGCAGACTCGAGGTGCTGCTTCCCACGCTGCAGTTTATGCTGGATGCCTTTTGAGCTCCGGTATGCCTTAGATTTACTGCCAGCAAGCAGACTCGTGGGGACAGTGAAGCAAAGAGCAAGGTGTTGCACATTGCATGTGCGTGTGTTTATTTTAACTAGTCAGTCCCGACTCGCCTGGCTTGAAGCTTCCCTCCATGTCACCAGGTGAGGCAACAAAAATGTCAGCTGGGGGTCATAAATAATGTGAAAGGGTGAATGGGTGTATGTGTGAGTGAATGGATGGATGGCTGATGGATGGATGTGTGAGTGAAAGGGTGGGTGGATGGATGTATGAGTGAAAGGGTGGATAGATGGGTGAGTAAACAGTTGGAGGGTAAAAGTGAAAGGATGGATGTAGGATGGATGAGTAAAAGAATGGATGGATGAGTGAAAGAGAGGATGGATGGATGGATGGGTAAAAGGGCGAATGGATGATTAAGTTCAAGAATGGATGATGGATGGATGAATGAAAGAGAGGGTGAAAGGGTAGGAGCATGGATGAGTGAAAGTGTGGATTGATGATGAGAGAAATTATGGATGCTTGAGTGAGTGAAAGTATGGATGGTTGAGTGAAAAGTCAGATGGATGGATGTGTGAGTGAAAGGGAGGATGGATGGATGTATGAATGAAAGGGTGGATGGATGGGTGAGTAAAAGGGTGGGTGGGTATATGAGTGAAAGGATGGATGTAGGATGGATGAGTAAAAGAATGGATTGGTGAGTAAAGAAAGGATGGATGAGTGAAAGAGAGGGTGGATGGGTGGATGGATGGATAAAATGGTGTATGGATGAATACATGAAAAAATGGATGGATGAATGAAAGAGAGGGTGAAAGGGTAAATGTATGGATGGGTGGATGAGTGAAAGGGTGGATGGATGATGAGAGAAGGTATGGATGGTTGAGTGATGGTATGGATGGATGGAGTGAAAGTGTGGATAGATGGATGAACGAAGGTATGCACAGATGAGTGAAAGGATGGATGAGTAGAAGAAGGAATTGATGAGTGAAAGTGGGTTGATGCATAGATTAAAGGGCGGATGAGTGAAAAAATGGATAGATGAGTGAAAGGGAGGGTAGATAGATGGATTAAAGAGTGTATTGTTGGGTGAGTTAAAGGTGGATGGATAGGTGGATAATGGATGGATGGATGGAAAGATTATGAGAGATAAAATGATGGATGGATGAGTGAAAGGATGGCTGAGTGAAAGTATGGATGGATGAGTGAAAGGGAAGGTGGATTGATAAATGGATTAAAGGGTGGATAGATGGATGAGGGAAATAACGGATGGATGAGTGAAAGGTAGGGTCGATGGATTGATGAAAGGGTGGATGGATGAATGAGTGAGTGACTGAAAAGATGGATGTGTGAAAGGATGGATGAATGATAGGTGCATGGATGGATAGGTTTGATGGCTACATATTGAGATGAATGGATAGACTGGAAATGTATGGGTGTTCGGACAAAATGGTGAAAGACTGAATGATGGATGAAAGAATGAATGAATGACAGAATGAAATGGTGGATATCAGCAGGCGAATGGAAGGAGGAAATGGGGAATGGATACAATTAAAACAGGAGCGCTCTTTTGGGAAGGGATGTGATGACTTGCTTTGTTTGCTTGGTGCCATATAGTAAGAATTTTTGTTCAAAGTGTTTGGTGTTTCAATTTTCTGGCTTCTCCCTTGAACCAGCCACAGAGCAGATATAGTGAACGCTGGGCCAGAAGTCCCCAAAGGGCATGCAAACCCATTAAAACTCCTGCACGGCAAGGTGCCAAGTGTGCGCACAGTTGTGGCCGAAAAAACATGCTAAACACGGTATATGTTGAAACTGCCCATTAACATGTTTAGGGGGCAGTGATGGATTCATCCATTAGTGCAAACATGTTGTGTGGCCAGGGAGACAGATTCTCTCCAGACACCATCTTAGTGTTGGTGTAAAAACAGACAGTACAATTAACATGATATATGTGATTTAAAACCATGCTAACCAATGTAGTGCACATAATACTCTATAGGATAACATGTAGTGGGTGTACTAAAGTAATCACGTAATATTGCAAAGGAAAGCTGATTCTTCACTAGCCCCCATCCGCTGATCAGTGTTAAGTAGCCCACAATAATGTGGAAATAACATGGATTGTACTTAGAAAAATGGGTTGGTGCCAAATTGAAAACACTGAAATGGTGACTAGCATCCCAAAAATTGCCATGCTCCTCACCCCCCACAATGTGAACCTCTTCCTCCCCCCACCCCGGGCCAAGCCCAGCCCCACCACTCTCAAACTTCACCAACCGCCACTGATGTACACAATACCAAAAATATGCAGTATAGTCTTAGAAAACAGTGCAAACAATGTATAGTTACAATAGGATGCAATGGGGACACATAGGGATAGGGGCAACACAAACCATACACTCCAAAAGTGGAATGCGAACCACGAATGGACCCCAAACCTATGTGACCTTGTAGAGGGTCGCTGGGACTATTAGAAAATAGTAAGGGTTAGAAAAATAGCCCACCCCAAGACCCTGAAAAGTGAGTGCAAAGTGCACTAAAGTTCCCCAAAGGACATAGAAGTCGTGATAGGGGAATTCTGCAGGAAAGACACAAACCAGCAATGCAACAATGATGGATTTCCAGTCGAGGGTACCTGTGGAACAAGGGGACCAAGTCCAAAAGTCACAAGCAAGTCAGAGATGGGCAGATGCCCAGGAAATGCCAGCTGTGGGTGCAAAGAAGCTTCTACTGGACAGGAGAAGCTAAGGTTTCTGCAAGAATGACAAGGGCTAGAGACTTCCCCTTTGGAGGACAGATCCCTCATGCCGTGGAGAGTCGTGCAGAAGTGTTTTCCCGCCGAAAGACCGCCAACCAGCCTTGGTAGCTGCAAATTGTGTGGTTAGTGTTTTTGGATGCTGCTGTGGCCCAGAAGGGACCAGGATGTCGCAAATTGCGCCAGGAGACAGAGGGGACATCGAGCAAGACAAGGAGCCCTCTCAGCAGCAGGTAGCACCCGGAGAAGTGCCAGAAACAGGCACTACGAGGATGCGTGAAACGGTGCTCACCGGAAGTTGCACAAAGGAGTCCCACGTCGCCGGAGACCAACTTAGAAAGTCGTGCAATGCAGGTTAGAGTGCCGTGGACCCAGGCTTGGCTGTGCACAAAGGATTTCTGCCGGAAGTGCACAGGGGCCGGAGTAGCTGCAAAAGTCGCGGTTCCCAGCAATGCAGTCAGGCGTGGGGAGGCAAGGACTTACCTCCACCAAACTTGGACTGAAGAGTCACTGGACTCTGGGGGTCACTTGGACACAGTTGCTGGATTCGAGGGACCTCGCTCGTCGTGCTGAGAGGAGACCCAAGGGACCAGTGATGCAGTTCTTTGGTGCCTGCGGTTGCAGGGGGATGATTCCGTCGACCCACAGGAGATTTCTTCGGAGCTTCTAGTGCAGAGAGGAGGCAGACTACCCCCACAGCATGCACCACCAGGAAAACAGTAGAGAAGGCGGCAGGATCAGCGTTACAGAGTTGCAGTAGTCGTCTTTGCTACTATGTTGCAGTTTTGCAGGCTTCCAGCGCGGTCAGCAGTCGATTCCTTGGCAGAAGGTGAAGAGAGAGATGCAGAGGAACTCGGATGAGCTCTTGCATTAGTTATCTAAAGTTTCCCCAGAGACAGAGACCCTAAATAGCCAGAAAAGAGGGTTTGGCTACCTAGGAGAGAGGATAGGCTAGCAACACCTGAAGGAGCCTATCAGGAGGAGTCTCTGACGTCACCTGGTGGCACTGGCCACTCAGAGCAGTCCAGTGTGCCAGCAGCACCTCTGTTTCCAAGATGGCAGAGGTCTGGAGCACACTGGAGGAGCTCTGGACACCTCCCAGGGGAGGTGCAGGTCAGGGGAGTGGTCACTCCCCTTTCCTTTGTCCAGTTTCGCGCCAGAGCAGGGCTAAGGGGTCCCTGAACCGGTGTAGACTGGCTTATGCAGAAATGAGCACCAAAAGTGCCCATGAAAGCATTTCCAGAGGCTGGGGGAGGCTACTCCTCCCCTGCCTTCACACCATTTTCCAAAGGGAGAGGGTGTAACACCCTCTCTCAGAGGAAGTCCTTTGTTCTGCCATCCTGGGACAAGCCTGGCTTGACCCCATGAGGGCAGAAACCTGTCTGAGGGGTTGGCAGCAGCTGCAGTGAAACCCCAGGAAAGGCAGTTTGGCAGTACCAGGGTCTGTGCTACAGACCACTGGGATCATGGGATTGTGCCAATTATGCCAGGATGGCATAGAGGGGGCAATTCCATGATCATAGACATGTTACATGGCCATATTCGGAGTTACCATTGTGAAGCTACATATAGGTAGTGAGCTATATGTAGTGCACGCATGTAATGGTGTCCCCGCACTCACAAAGTCCAGGGAATTGGCCCTGAACAATGTGGGGGCACCTTGGCTAGTGCCAGGGTGCCCTCACACTAAGTAACTTTGCACCTAACCTTTACCAGGTAAAGGTTAGACATATAGGTGACTTATTAGTTACTTAAGTGCAGTGTAAAATGGCTGTGAAATAACGTGGACGTTATTTCACTCAGGCTGCAGTGGCAGGCCTGTGTAAGAATTGTCAGAGCTCCCTATGGGTGGCAAAAGAAATTCTGCAACCCAGAGGGATCTCCTGGAACCCCAACACCCTGGGTACCTCAGTACCATATACTATGGAATTATAAGGGTGTTCCAGTAAGCCAATGTAAATTGGTAAAATTGGTCACTAGCCTGTTAGTGACAATTTGTAAGAAATGAGAGAGCATAACCACTGAGGTTCTGGTTAGCAGAGCCTCAGTGAGACAGTTAGGCACCACACAGGGAACACATACATATAGGCCACAAACTTATGAGCACTGGGGTCCTGACTAGCAGGGTCCCAGTGACACATAACAAACATACTGAAAACATAGGGTTTTCACTATGAGCACTGGGCCCTGGCTAGCAGGATCCCAGTGGGACAGTGAAAAACACCCTGACATACACTCACAAACAGGCCAAAAGTGGGGGTAACAAGGCTAGAAAGAGGCTACTTTCTCACAGGGATCTCACTGAATCATTACTGGAATCCGGTGACCCTCCACTGTGTCATCACTGGAAGCTGGGACCCTGGCCTAAACACTGTGGATGATTTGAACAAAGAGGTACACAAAAAATACAGAAACAAGCTTTACAAGAACTACACAAACGATAAAACATTTGATTTAATTTGCAAACAAATATAAAAAAATACACACTTTAATAAGAAGGTTGGAGCTTAATAATTGCAGCAACACTCCGTCCATACTATATTCAGTTTGATGCATCTGATTGCTCCTACTAATCAATCTGAGAGTTTCAAATTATTTGACTTTTACAGTACCTTTTAAAATGTCAGAGTATACATTTACCCACTTTGTTTATTTATTAATGTGTTAATATTATTTCATTTTCTAAGCAGTCACGCACACCAGGAGGAGGCTTCACAGACTCCGAGAGGTCCTAGAACCAAAGTTTGGGAACCACTGTGCTACGCTGCACTGCATAGCCTGAACAGTCAGAAATTGAGCAGCATTGTTTTCAGGATATCATATGGCGATGACATCATCAGCTAGGCATGCACAAATTACACTATGCTTGCTTAGTGCTAAATGACATTTATTGCTGCGTAGGGTGCTAGGGCTACCAAACAGAATACTGCATGACGTTTGGGTTCAACTGCAGGCAACACCCATAATTAAATTGTGTAATCTATGCATTTTCTGGATTATTACACACATTGCACATGGAACAATCACACAATGTTGGCAGTCTCAACTTTTGCCCATTTTATACATTTGACATTGGTATTCCATGCAGCACCATTTTGCTCAAGTTTGCGTGACTTTTACTAGTCGTGTTTATGTTGACTCCTAGACACTGTTATGGTCTTATAAAAACCCACATTTATGCGTTTTACATCACTAGAGTGCCTGCACAAAACTCTTGTACAACTGTGCCCTACATTTCGCCTGCATGCACATTAATCGTCCTGTTATCTAAGGCTTTGGCCTGCACTGGAAAGAGAGCCTCTTTTTCAAATGTTCCCTTTCTCCAGAGGCTTAATGTGGAGTTCTCGTTCCATGATCACGATCGATGAGTGACTAGGGCTCAGATTTATGAACACGTTACACAAGTACAAAGTCACAAAAGTCATGCAAACTGTTGCAGTGTTCATAAAGCACTGGGGGGCATATTTATAACTAGGGTTGCATTGCTCTTGCTCCAAGCAAAGTGGTGCATGTGCGATGCAAGTCCAAAATGCGATTTATAAAGTCCACACAAGGCCACCTTGCTTGGCCCTGAGTAGCTTCATAAATCTGGAGTAATGCAATGCAGCACAAATTGCTGGGTTATGTTACTATGCACCAGGCAGGTGTTCCATGGGTGTTTTATGGGTATTCCTACACAAAACCCATGGATCTTAAAGCATTCCTAGATTTACCAGAAGTGATAGACCTGTGAATGCACCAAATAGCTATGCCTTCCTAGGAGTGGCATAATAAGACGAAAAATGTTTATTTCTCATTGTTACTTCCTCTTTCTATGTGTGCTTTCTGCGGCTCATAAAAATAGGAAAACCCCTCAGGGGACAGTTTTTGTGCAGGAAGGTGCACCTTCCTGCGCAAAAAATCCACCTTACAGCGAAGGCACCATGGTGCAAGGGTTCTTGCATTGGTGATAGGCAGCCAAAATGGCACCGATGCAGGGACAAAAATAGGAATGTGCCAAATTATTTTAAATATAGCACATTCCTGCCCTTTCTATGTGACGTGGTGCAGAACATCAAGGTGACTTGCTGTACTGCACCACAATTTTATAAATATGCCCCTTGTTTTCTAGTGCAAAACTTTTTTCCGCTGGAAAACAGCCTTAAAAAAGCAAATAGCTCTTGCACTAGCTTGTGTTACTTTGAGTCAAGGGTGGGCCACATGTGTGTTACATGGGCATTCTCACGGTTCCACCCTTGGATTTTGATGCAAAGTCCTGTCTACTAACAATGGTAGTCAGGGCTTTGAGCCTCGAGGCAGGTGCAAGAAATTAGAATTTTCTTTTTTTCTCCTCATTTTGCACCTATTGCATGTGTGCTGCACTGTACCGCACACATATAAGGTAGGACAAGTTTTAAAATATGCCTAAGCATTGTATTACCAAAACCTATGTGTTAGAAATTGGATCTCCAGTTTGCAGAGGTATGCACCCGGTCCAAGATGTGGCCACAATAAACGTCAGGCTAAGTCAGATACACCATCTAAATCAATCTGTGCTCACCTGCTGGTAGTATGGCACAGAGCACGCAGGTCTAACCTAAGAGGCACTGTGTGAAATATTTATGCAACACTTCATTACAGTAACACAGTGAAAGACACCACAAAACGTTTCCACACCAGTTTAGAAAAACAGAAAATGTTTATCTGAGTAAAAAAAGACCAAAACAACAAATATCCAATAAGTACAAGTTGAGATATGACTTTTGTAATATTAGATGTGAACACAGTGCGTAGAAGTGACTAGCAGTCAAAAGGTTACTTGGGGTCACGAGGGACAGGTACAAATTTAAAATCCAGGCCTACAGCGATGGAGGGTGGGACGGCTACAGAACCCAAGCAGGGCCTGATAAAACAGTACCTTTAATGTAGCAAATCTTTGATATCGAGGGCACAATGCGTCAATATTTTCCATGAAGTGGGGCCATTGCATCGATGTCAGGCTCTTTCTGAAGTCAATGCGTCATCATCGGGCCGTGCAGTGTCGTCATAGAGCTACGCAGGCTGTGAATCCGATGTCATCAGGCAGCTGTTACATCGAGGGAGTGGTGTGTGAGAATTTTTCCCGCATTTGAGGAGATGCAATAGTTTTTGTAGAAATCAGCGGCAGAATCTGCTTCTGAGGCCTAGGACTTGAGGGGAGGCAAATCAAGCAAGGGTGGGCCCAACAGATGCCAGAGTCCAGCAGCACCAGGAGAGTTGCAGGCACTCTGTGATGTCTCTGAGACTGCAGGAGAACAGAGGGCAAGCCAACTTGCTGTTGGAGAATCTTGGGTCCAAGGATGTAGAGACAAGCCCAGTCCTTCTAACTGCAGGCATGAAGCAGCAGGTCAACAGAGCAAAGCAAGTAGCAAAGCGTCAGTCCCTCCTAAAACACAGCACACAGCAATCAGTAGACCAACATAACAATGCAGTTGCAGAGTGACAGTCCCTCCTGGCAGCAAAACAATCCTTCTTACTGGTAGAGTGTCCCTGGTTCCAGTAGAGTTCTGATTTGTGGGGTTTGGGGTCCAGTACTTATACCCAAATGTGCAAGATCCCTGACCTTCTTTCCCTCGCTCCAGACACTCTATAGAGGGTTATGCACCCCTTTGTGTGGGGAGAGGGACAGCCCTATTCAGGTGTAAGTGAGGCAGTGCTAATCTCACCCCCCATAAAGCCAGTGAATGGCCCATTGAGGCCCATTAAGTCACACTTATGTTCCCATTTTGTGTGACTGTCTAGAGAGAAAGCACAAAGCCCAGTTGTCACAAACCCCAGACGTGTATTCAGAGACAGGCTGAAGCACAGTATGGTTTAAGTAAGAAAATGCCAACTTTCTAAAAGTGCCATTTTCAGACTTACAATTTAAAGTCCAACTTCACCATAAACTGAGTTCTTAAATTGTGAGTCCAGAGACATCAAACTCCAAAATTCTTACTAATCCTAATTGGAAGTTACAACTAAAGGCTGCTTCAGGGTAACCCCAATGTTAACCTTTGGGAAAGATAGGCCTTGCAGTAGTGAAAAATTAATTTAATAGTTTTCAACTACCAGGACATTTGAAACGTAAAGGTACATGTCCAACTTTTTAAGTACACTGCACCCTGCCATTGGGGCTAACTAGGACTTATCTTGGGGGTGGCTTATGTGTAAGAAAAAGGAAGGTTTGGGCCTGGCAATTGGGTGTACTTGCCAGGTCACATGACAGTTTAAACCTCACATACAGGCTCTTCAATGGCAGGCCTGAGAGATGTTTGTAAGGCTAATGTAGCGGGAGGTGCAATCAGTGCTGAAGGCCCACTAGTAGCATTTAATTCATCGGCTCTGGGCATATACAGTGCACTTTACTAGGGGCTTACAAGTAAATTAAATGTGCCAATTGTGGAGGAGCTAAGGTTGCCATGTTTAGAGTACAGAGCACCTGCACCTTAGCACTGATCTGCAGTGGTAACAAATTCAGCAAAAGTGGGGGAAAAGGCAGAAAGTCTGGGGATGACCCTCCAAACAGGAACATTTTCAACACTATACTAGATATCACACACATACCTTTGCACCATGGTATAAAAGTATGTGCACATGGCAGAAGAGAGCATGACAGAGCCCCACCTCTGGGGCAGAGAGTAGCAGCGCCATATCTTTGTACATATGGTGATACCTTGCTTTCTCTTCTTAGAACAACAACTTTGGTTGCTGCACTCTGTTGTGATAAGTTAGTAAATCTACCTTCAGATATTCTGTGCTTACACATTAATGCTTAGTGTTAGGTGGAAGGATAGGAAAGGAAACCTCATGTACCACATCTGTCTGTGTATGCTTTGAGAACCACAGAAGAATTTCTAAAATTATAGCATCTATAAATTGATAGCAGAGGTCAAGCAGTTGGGGCGCTACCCGAGCTAGGGCATGCTACCTTGTATACAATCACATACATAGTCAGAAACCAATCTTACTAACCAAAAGCATCAGGTCAGCATCACAAAACTTCAAATTCCATTGCATCACTCTCCACTCTGTGGTAGAACAGCCAAAGTTTTCCTTCAAATACATCATTAATTAGACACCACACCAAAATGTTGCTATGGATTTCTGGGTACAACTGAAAAGTGCCAACACAGTCCCAAATCCTTACCCTACCAGCTCCAAAAGTTAGTTAATGATGGCACTGCTTCCAGACTAGCATGAATAATAATTGGTTCTGACTTTGTAACCCCTACATAACTACTATCAAAACCTTATATGGGAAACCTATCAAGTTGGACAGCCCTCTGATGAAATTCAGCTATCACCAACACCTAGGTGCTAGACCACTTCTGAACAGAACCAGTACTGTGGTACTATGCAATCTGTCCCTGAGGGGAAACCTAAAAAGAGATACATTGGGTACAACACTGTTCTTCTTTTGGTGCATTTGTGCATGGACACTGTGGTAAAACCCACTGGGGCTAACTTCCTAGACACAATAAATTACTTTTGAGGATTCAACCTAAAATGAACTCACAAATGCCCATACCGTGCTAGCCTGTTGTGAATTAACCCAAAGGTTGTATTTAGGTGACATCTGGCACAGCATTGATCCAGTGAGACCGTAGAACAGATACACTGCCTAAAAAATGATCTTTCTGCTGATGACTTTTGCAACTCTTAGGTTCAAGTGACAACTTTCCATATAATTTAACTGACCACTGATCTTTGTGCACTTGCATCTTCCACTAGTCCCATTCAACCTGACAAACAATGGCCCCTCTCCGCCAATGGAAAACACTGCTATCAAAGAACACCATTGACAGGCTATTTCTTGCATACTGCGAGAGACCTTTTTCTGGCAGATGCTTCCTATTGCCTCTTCTTCCTCTGTAACCAGGGATCTGTTTTGCAAACAAGTAGACCGAGGGGCTTGATTTAGAGTAGGCTGGTGACAATTTGTAAACAAAACAACACAGATAAGGCTGGCCTGTCATCCTTGGCTTGCCGCTGTCCTCATTTGACAGTGGCGGAAGGCAGCTTTAATTATAGCAGAGCTTCTACTAGTTCCTTCATTGGGAATGACATTTAATTGGTGCCAATGCTATCACAAATTGTGCTATACCAGCCTCTTATTTCAGAATAGGTGGTCTGTTATCATTTTTGCCACCTAGTTCTACTGAAAGCCCATTGGTTGTAAATAGCTTGATGGGAGAAAACGTTCAGCACACCAATCACATCTGAATTCCAGACATTGCTTCTCTGCTCCTATTTTAGGGTTACATTTCAATACACACTTTTAGTGGTGGCGGCAATTCCACTGTGCTGCACAAGGATGGTGACACAGTTATGTGACAGTTTTAGTTCTGAGAACTCATATTCTGATCCACAATCTCTGATGCAGAACATCTTATGACTGACGATCTAAAGGGACAGTGCTGTGGCTCGGCCAAGAACTGGATAAAGTGGAGGGAGCCTTCGCAATGTTGGGAACTCAAGCAGAGGAGTATTAGCCAGACTGAAAAAAAAGGAAGATTTACCCTT
Organism: Pleurodeles waltl; assembly: GCF_031143425.1. Taxonomy (NCBI): domain Eukaryota; kingdom Metazoa; phylum Chordata; class Amphibia; order Caudata; family Salamandridae; genus Pleurodeles; species Pleurodeles waltl. Next base: position 1,329,192,138 of record NC_090445.1, read on the forward strand.
TGAAAAAGGGGTTGGGAAGAACAAGGGGTTGGAGGAGTAGATGGAGGACAGCAGACTGCTTGACAAAATAGAAAGTGCCAGACCAACTTTCCAGCAAGCCGACCTAGGAGAAGGAGTGACTGTAAAGGATCTGAATTGGACTCCACACCAGTGAAGCAAAGCTGATTTGCAGAAATGATAAGCCAGCCGCTTCAAGGACAACCCTGATGAGCTTAAAACGACAATAGTAGTCCTAGACATTCTGCAAATGGGCAGAACAATATGCTCACAGTCCATGAAAGATTCCACCAGCTGGAGTAAGAAACAAAGTCCTTAAAACCACAACCCAGGGGAAAGGGTCACAATTGAAAGTAAGTTCAACAAATAGAACAGTGAATCAACTAATAGTAACAGCCTATAGCAAACGAAAAAAAGAGTGAAAAAAACTTTGGAGCGTCTCCATTGATATGTTCAGGCTGGTAAAGTAAAAAAAAGTCTGTTAAGTCCACAGTCCTCTGTAGTCTGCTAAATTAAGGTGATATATGTCTCCAAGGTCATCAATTTACGAATGAAGTATTAAGTATAAGGCACCTCTCACAAGGCATTCCAAGGGAGTATCAGGAACCTTGTTTATTTTCCTCTCCTAGCTTGTTACAAGCTTTGTCCCAGATCCACATTTGTAATTTTCTCCATGTTTATCACAATCAACATTTTAGTCCTTCAATTCTGATGAAAGTGAAGTTTCAGCCCTTGGGAACAGAATTACTCCAGCGGGTATACATATAAGAGAAGGCAAGGACCCTTTAAGCAACAGACTGGGGTCAGTGGAGTACTGCACTCAGAAACTCATCATTTTTCACAAACAATTGAGACTGCATCTGTATCTTCATCACCCTTCTTAGAAGTAATGCTTCCATTGGAACAGACTCTTTATGGTAGGCTCAAAGCAATCATAGTTAATAATAATGAAATGAAAACTCAGACTATGGGCCTAGTTAGGGCTTTGGTGGTCCGACCATCGGACCGCCAATATGGCGATAGAGAGGTGGCCGCTGGCGGCCACCCCGTTGCCGTGTTATGACTTCCCCGCTGGGCTGACCAGCACCGACAGTGCAGCGCATTGGCCTTGGCTTGACCTGAGAGCCAAGGCTAATGCTGCTGCACTGTCGGTTCTGGCATCGCAACAAGAATACGCACTGTCTGCCATGGAAGACAGTGCACATTCTGGGTGTGCTGACAGTGGGTCTTGCACTGTCCACAACATGGTCATGGGCAGTGCAGGGGCCCCCTTCTAGTCCGTTCCTGCCTCTCTGACAGTCTTTTCATTGCAGTGACCCCGCCATAAAAAGGCTGGTGGAAAGGCAGGTTGTCATCAGCACGGCACTGCCAACATCCGCACCACCTTACTTAACCACAACTTGCACTGCAGCCATTCCATCGGGAGCCATGATACTGATGGAGATGGCTGTCTCTTAGCTATCCAACTGCCACAAACAGAACCTGGTGGTCAGACTGCCAAGATTATGGCGGTCAGACCACCATCACAAGTACAGCAGTCATAAGACCGATGTACTCATAATAAGGCCCTATGTTTTAAAAATCTATGGCCAAGAATATGTGTACAATAAATTCATGTATGCTAACTTTGGTAAGACCTCCAGCTCCCCCGAAAAGGAGGATGGGGCATCAATGGTAGGGGGAAAAAGGGCTCCACAAAAAAGCATACTTCTTATATACTTCTAGAATTCCAATGCCCTTTAAGAGAAGGGTTGACCCAATAGTTTAGCAGAGGTGCACCATGTATGGTGGTAGATACCCCAAAGTCAATAAGAATAGTAGATTGGTATTGAATTGTAAGAAAAATGGAGCTCGAGAAATAAATGAAAATAGGAGTCTAAAGATAAATACTCAGTAAAAAAGTTGAAGATTGCAAACCACTGGGATAGTAGGGTAGTGCTGATCAAGAAAGATACTGCAAAAGTGAGTTGGGAAGGAAAGCTCCTGTGGCCTCCTCACCAAATGCTCAATCTAAAAAGCCTGTGCATGTAAGGATGATGGAATACGATTGCACAGATACACAAGAGTCAGTAGATCAGCTAGTATCTGAGAAGGTTATGATTTTGAAACTAGAACCATTTTCAGAAATGGAGTGTATACAACAGAAAATCAAAATGGATGAAAGTGATCTCCACTTGTATTACAATATATTACACACGAGTAAGAAAAACAGTTGAATATATCTTTACTCCTTCAGGCTTCTAAAAAATGTGCTTCCATACTGAGAATATCCTCCAATGATTTGAAACAGGTAGCTTTTTTAATACTACAGCAGCAAACAACGTGTTTAAAGTAACCTGTAACTCGATGGTGATTGAAAATCTGATATTGGGTTCAGGGAGGGGATTAAACCTCCTGGGTCTTAGAACAGTGCAGAAGGTGGGAATAGGGAGAAGCATGGAAAATGTATTTTTAAGCAATCATGAGGACTGTGTGGCACTCAAATACATTACTTGCTAGTGGATGGCCCTGGAGAGGGACAAATTGGGGTCTGTGGGTTTCTGTAGAGGAAACTTAAAAGTTAATGTCCCTCTTGATTGTAATACCAAGTTAGGATGTGACCTCAGTGACTCAAGGGAAAGCAACAGATTCTCCCGGCTAAGTATCCGATTACAACTTAACAAATAATGGTCCCTTTTGTAGTACCCAAAGGGAAGGTTTGACTGGCAGGAACATCTGTTTTGAATCAGCCGTCTAGAAGGAAAAGCCACCATCAGCTAAGTTCTGTTGCATCTCACATGCAATTCTCCGTAAAGCACTTTTCAGAAAGGCTCACAAGTTACAGATGTCTTCCCTGAACCATGATACCTGCTCCTTTATTTGATTGCTTATCAACAAGGTTAACGCATACAATAACCACTGTCATTGCTTCACTTGTACAGTGATTGGATATAGTTATATAACACAACATGTAACCATTCACATTTCGTATTTGCCTGAGTTATCCCATTTGCAATTTTGGTTGAAACTAGAGTCAATAAGTCCCCACTCGGGCACTGAGTTATGGTCCTTTGACCTGTGTGAGAATTTCCAGTTTCTGAAAATTAGAGACAGTGAACATTGGGCATTATATATGACTTTAAAATTGGGGATCCTGGCAAGGGAGTGTGTTCTTCTCCAGCAAACTGATGTAGGGGGCTGATCCTGGTTTGTAGTGGGTACCTTGGGTACTTACACCCTATGCCAGGTCCACTTATCCCTTATTAGTGAAATGTAGGAGTGTTCTAGCAGCTTAGGCTGATAGAGGTAGCTATAACAGAGCAGCTTAGGCTGAACTAGGAGACATGCAAAGCTCCTGCAATACCACTTATAGTAACACAGTACTTATACACAGATAAAGACAATACTCATTGTTACCAAAAATAAAGGTAGTTTATTTGGGCGACACAGTACCAAAAATATCTTAGAGGCAATACTCCTTCTGGAGGTAAGTATTATACACAATATATACACTAGACACCAAAATAAGGTAAGTAATTAGACATAGGATAGTGCAAACAATAGGAAATGCCATAGAAGGCAAAGGGAAAAAGTAGGTCTACGGGCAACACAAACTGTTTAGTAAGAAAGTGGAATGCGAATCATGAATTCCCCCCTCGACAAGTGTAGTGTGTGCAGAATCACTGGGAGAGTAAGAATACAGTAAAGGTAAACAAATTACCCCACCCCAGAGCCCAGAAAAGCAGGAGTAAAGTACTGCAAGTTTCCTTAGGACACACTACAAGTCGTGATTAGAGTTATTGCAAGAACCAACGAAGTCTGCAAACAACAACTGGTGAATTCCTGGACCTGAAGACCTGAAAAGGAAGGAGACCAAGTCCAGAAGTCGAAAGAATTTCCAGAAAGGACAGGATCCCCTGCCAACCAAGAAGAGTGTGCAAAAGAAGAGTCCCTGGTTGGAGGAAGACAGCAGAAATACACCCTAGGAAGATGTTAGCGGGATCCTGCATGATACACTGGATGTCCCACGGAGAGAAGTTAGATTCAGGCGAGTTTTGGCACTGGATTCCTCCAACAAGCCTTGGTTCCGGCAAAGTCTAATTTTGTGTCAAGTAGGCACTATCTGGACCCAGGAGAGACCGTGGGGGGGCTCAACTCTGTGTGAGGAGGAAGAGGGAGCTCTCTGCACTTTTGTGAGCCCTCAGAGCACCATATAGCACTCACGGAAGTCCCAGGACATGGGGATAAAGGAGGTGCAAAATGCGGTTGGTGCAGCACTAGAAAGGAAGGTCCCATGCCACCGGAGAACAACTCTGCGAGTTGAGCGTCACAGGATAGAGTCTTGGGGACCTGGGCCAGGCTGTGCATGAAGGAATTTTGCAAATAGTTCACAGAGGCCTCAGGAGGTGATGAAGACGTGGTGCACAGGGGTACTGTCGTTCTCAGGGAAGGCAAGGTCTTACCTCTTCCAAATTGGGACAGCAGGACCTCAGGACAGTCTGTGTCGATGGGGTCCACCCTCTGTGTTCAAAGGGGCAAGCTCGTTGCCAGAAGAGGAGTCCAAGAGAACCAGTCATTGACTTAGAAGGTGCCTGCTTCAGCAGGGGAGTGACCCCGTCAAGCCTGGGAGATTTCTTCGGTCCTTCTGGTGCAGGGTGAAGACAGAGAGTCCTCACAGGGTGCACACCATTTAAACTGTTACAGTTGCTGTCTGGAGCTGAAGTTGCAGAGGAAAAGTACCCCTTCTGGATACTTTGTTGCTGTTACAGTGGTTCCTGGAGCCGGCTGCAGTTGATCTGAGGTCAGAGGATGAAGTAGTAGTTGCAGAGGATTCCTGCTGGAAACTTGCAAGTGGAATCTGAAGAGAACCCACAGGAGAGATCCTAAATAGCCCTGAGAAGGGCATAGGGTACCTTAACAGGTATGGACCTATCAGGAGGGGTCTCTGACGTAATCTGCTGGCACTGGCCACTCAGAGTCCTCCAGAGTGTCCACACACCTTGCAAAACAAGATGGCTGAAGTCTGGGACACGCTGTAGGAGCTCTGGACATTACCACTAGGGTGGTGATGGAAAGGGGAGTGATCATTTCCCTTTCCTTTGTCCAGTTTCGTGCCAGAACAGGGACAAGGGGTCCCTGAACCGGTGTAGACTGGCTTATGTGACGATGGCACCATCTGTGCCCTTCAAAGCATTTCCAGAGGCTGGTGGAGGCTACCCCTCCCCAGCATGTAACACCTATTTCCAAATAGAGAGGGTGTAACACCTTGCCCCCAAAGGAAATGCTTTGTTCTGCCTTCCTGGGACTGAGCTGCTCAGACTCCAGGAGGGCAGAACCCTGTCTGTGAGGTGGCAGAAGCTGTAGCTGCATTGCAAGCCTCAGATAGCTGGTTTGGCAGGACTAGGGGTCCATCATAGAGCCCCCAGGATGCACAGAATTGGCTCCCCCATACCAGATTTCGAATGGGGGGGACAATTCCATGATCTTAGACACCTTACATGACCATATTCGGGGTTGCCATTGTGAAGCTACATATAGCTATATATAGGTATTGTCCTATATGTAGTGCACATGTGTAATGGCGTCACAAAGTTCCAGGAATAGGCCCTGAACTATGTGGGTGCACCTTTTCTAGTGCAACAGTGCCCTCACACTTAGTAACTATGCACCTAGCCTTCATTAAATGAAGGTTAGATATATAGGTGACTTATAAGTTACTTAAGTGCAGTGAAAATGGCTGTGAAATAATGTGTGCACTATTTCACGCAGGCTGCAATGGCAGTCCTGTGAAAGGGTTTGCCTGAGCTCCTTATGGGTGGCAAAAGAAATGCTGCAGCCCATAAGGATCTCCTGGAACCCCAATGCCCTGGGTACCTAGGTACCATATACTAGGGACTTATAAGGGGAGTCCAGTGTGCCAATTGAAATTGGTAAATGAAGTCACTAGCATATAGCGACAAATTTAAAAGCAGAGAAAGCATAAGCACTGAGGTTCCGGTTAGCAGAGCCTCAATGACACAGTTAAGCACTATACAAACTCACATATTAGGCCATAAACTATGAACACTGGGGTCCTGACCAGCAGGATCCCACTGAGACAGGCAAAAACATACTGACATACAGGCAAAAAGGGGGTAATATGACAAAAAAGATGGTACTTTCCTACAACTGATTTCCCCAGATGATTGACTATTGGCTCAAACAGAAACAACTGAAGCATATAAGCTAAGAGGGAGAGAAACAACTCGCCCTCTGAGGTCACCTGCTATTGTCTGCAGATCTTGAATGCAGTATGGGTGACCAAAGAAGCTAATAGCTTGGTGTGACGGGATGGTAAACAGCTTGATTGCTTGGCGGTGTCGCTTAAGAAAAATGTAAACGCCCCATTAAGCAAAATGCAAAGTCCCACCAGCCCTGTTTGGTTTAACTGACATGCCAAGGCTTAAACATAAAGCTGAGAAAACTCAGACAAAATAAAGGTTCTGTGTTAAAGGATGAAAAACATTGAGAAACCAAAGCAAAACATAGCTTTAATTAGGAGAAATAAGTTAGCTTATTGTCAAGTGATTTGGGACTTAATGATAACAGTGTTAGCCTCAAAGTACACCAAGAAATTTCAGAAACTGGTCTAGAAAGGGTTGAAGTAGTATAGCAGTGACCCAAATTTTATGATCCAAAAAGACAGATGAATTTCATTCTTATCGCAATTGTATATGACTAAAAACATGCTTTCTCCTTGTGACTGGACAAGTGAAGAACTATTATCCTCCTTGTCCAAACCAGCAACAAAAAACACTATTGCACCTATAAACCCTACTAAGGTTGTAGGTCCCGATAATTTACCCACAATTACTGTTAAATCTAACAGATTGGTCGACTAGTTTTTCCTATTTAGCTCATAATGCATTTATAAACTCTAGAAGTTTTATCAATTGGATCGTAATAATCACCACAATAGTTTAATTGATGGAAGGGCTAAAAAATATTCAAAATGTATCGTCCAGTATTTGAAGGATTGGACCAATACAAGTAGGTTAATACCCATTCAGTAAGAGGGGGTTTAAATAGGAGCACTCAACTATCGATTATTGCTTCAGCCTTTGGGCAATGGGAGATTGAGCAATAAATGGAACCTCGTTTGTTGTTTCTGCAATTTTTGATCGGTGTTCCAGCTAGTCAATGAGAGATTTTGTGGGAAAGATTAAGTGGCATAAACATTGTATATGACTTGGATCAGGACGGCATTACAGATCTTTGGAAGATTTTGATTGCTTCTCCAAACTAGAGGCCTTTTCCCATAGTGGGATAGAGGGAGAGATCCCACTAAGATTCCCCTCTGTGCTCACAATGTTGTGGAACTAATTGAACCACAAATCATAACTACATTTGGTGATTACTTGAAAGCTGCAGGTAATCTAATTAACAATAAGTCCTGATGAAAGTCATGGACCCTGAGTTGCCATGTCAGGCTGAAAGATGTCGACCTTAGTTTTAGTTGTATAGGATTCATTGGTGATCCTCACAATATCACCTGTTTTGAACCTTACGCTTACCCATTTTATGGACACAAATGAATAGGAATTTAGGATATGAGGTGATTTTAAATCACATTGTTTCACTCACCTTCTCACTGAGATATCCTTCAGTTCATTTGGATAATGGGATACTGAAGTGAATGGAGACCAGGTGATGATGCTACCCACTAAATCACTCCACTGTGGTACCATTCACTGTTGAGGGTAGAATACATGGTTGAGGGTCTTTTGAGAAAAATCTCAGAGCACCTGGAATTACATGGTAAGAGGATTCACTTCTTCTGATTATTAGTTCATGAACATTGTGGGCAGCTTATTTGCTGCTTTTAAGGAACTTCATCGAGAGAATTTGGGCAAGTTGAGTTAGAAATAAATGGTACTCTGTCAAGAAAAAATCCAACTAAAAGTGACTTGAGACAGGAATGTTTTCTTGCTTCTATTCTCTTTGCACTTTATCCAGACGACTTTCTAGGATTTTTACAGGATGCTCATTATTTCTCCGCTAAGATGGGGGATCGCTGCATACCCTAATAATCATATGCAGATGACCTGTTATTCTAGATGTGACTCAAGTGGGGCTCTCAGGAAATTGCATGCTTTTAACACTTATTGTAAAGCAAATGATTTAACAATAAATATAGAAAGCAAATATATTGGTGATAGGGAAAAAAGCAAACCTTTCAAATGGTCCTTCAGGAATACGATTATAGAAGAAAGTCAGTGTTAAATATGGTATGGTATGCTGCTTGATACAAATATTAAACTAGAAAATATTCTTGAACGGCTTAAGCTCAGGAGCACTAACATCCATTGGAGGCCTAAAGAAGTTTAAAAGGGATTTTGGTGGCCTGCCCAATAACTTAGGTTATAAGGCTATGTTCCCTCCAAAAATGCTATATGCTACGGAGATCATAAGCTTGGGTTTGAGGCAAAATTGGGAGAAAGTGGAGAGTAATTATCTTAAAACTCTATTAGGCCTTCCTCCATCCACCATGGTAAAAGCAATCAGAGTAGATATTGGCCTAAGTTACTGGAACACTATAGTAGCAAATTGTGGCACAAACTGCAAATGTATATGAAAGTAAAAGTATCAAAACTTAATGGGAAGGAAATTTGTCAGAGTGAGTTGTGCTGGGCAAGAGATGTTAGGGTCCGTATCATCGGCTTAGCCATTCTTCTTAGTACAGAAAATGGTAAAAGTGATGTTCCTATACGTTTAGCAAAAAAGGAGCTAGTCAAAGAATTTGTTTTAAACATTTTATTTATACTTCTTATTGTGAACAGATGCCAAAAGCAGAGTACAGAACTAAATCCAACTAAAAGAGGAACCAGGCCACACACTGAGCTACTGCCCGGATACAGATACAAACAAAGAGCACATTTATACATCCAAATATCACAGGACATATCAGCACAGTATACAGCACATCAGGAATCTGACAACCACCAGCTTGTGTTATGCCAGCTCGTAGTCGTGCTGAATACCCCTCTTTGAAGGCCAAAAGCCCACTCTAGAGAACAGGGACATAACTCCTGTCGGGCATAGCCCAGGTTATCATGGGACATTATCCTGAGAATTAACATGCTTATCACTCAGTGCTGCGTTCCGCTGCGACATCAGATAGGCCACCAGCGAGCCCAAATGTCCTTCTGTCTGGAGCATACAGGCAACAGCCCCCAGTAGGTGTCCAGTTGCTCTTGGCAATATGCAGCATCACGCAGTCAGCAGGCCAATTGAGGCACAGGACACCTGCCCCAATGAATGGCTACTCTACGCTAGGCCAACAATAGCATGATAGGAGTGAGTTTGCGCACTCTGAGGGGGTGTCATTTACATATCCAAGCAAAGCTACTATCAGCATCTGCTTGGGGATATAATCTGTAATCCACACAATGCTGTCAAAGAACTCAAACCAAACGCATGCAACCTCGGTTGGGGCACTCCCATGACAGTTGTAAGAAATTAACAGTAGGACTGCACACCGCAAACAACCCGTGTCATGAACTAGACCCATTCCGTGTAACTGGAAGGGTGTCCGATATACCCTATGTAGGCATTTGAAATGAAATTAGCAAAATCTGTTTACCTGGGGGAGATGGCCTTGGATTGAGTGCAACAGTAGCACCACTGTTCCTAACTAATAGGGGTATTCAAGTTTATGGACCAGGTGAATCATGCAGTGGGTGTGTGAATCGGGGTACTATCCTGCATCATGGTATTAACCCCTTCGCTGCCAGGCCTTTTCCCCCTCAGGCGCCAGGCCTTTTTTTGGCTAATTGGGGCAGTTCCGCTGAGGCACCCATAACATTTTGTCCAAATAAGCAGCCTACGCCAAATTTGCGTCCTTTTTTTCCAACACCCTAGGGATTCTAGAGGTGCCCAGGGTTTGTGGGTTCCCCTAAAGGAGACCAAGAAATTGGCCACAATACAGCAAAAATTTAGTTTTTTTGAAAAAAAAGGGCTGCAGAAGGCGGCTCGTGTTTATTTTCCCTGAAAACGGCACCAACAAAGGCTTTACAGTACTAAAATCACCATCTTCCCAGCTTTCAGGAACAGGCAGACCTGAATCAGAAAACCCAATTTTTCAACACAATTTTGGCATTTTAATGGGACATCCCCCATTTTTATGATTTTTTGTGCTTTCAGCCTCCTTCCAGTTAGTGACAGAAATGGGTGTGAAACCTTTGCTGGATCCAAGACAGCTAAACATTTCTGAAAACTAAACTAAATTCTGAATTCAGAAAGGGGTAATTTGTGTAGATCCTACAAGGGTTTCCTACAGAAAATAACAACTGAAATGAAAAAATATTGAAATCGAGGTGAGAAAAACAGCCACTTTTTTCCACATTTTACGCTGTAACTTTTTCCTGCAATGTCAGATTTTTTAAAGCAATATACTGTTACGTTTGTTGGACTCTTCTGGTTGCATGGATTTATAGGGCTGGTAGGTTCACCAAAAACCCTAGGTACCCAGAGCCAATAAATGAGCTGCACCTTGCAGTGGGTTTTCATTCTATACCAGGTATACAGCAATTCATTTGCTGAAATATAAAGAGTGAAAAATAGGTATCATGAAAACCTTTGTATTTCCAAAATGGGCACAAGATAAACTGTTGAGAAGCAGTGGTCATTTGCACATCTCTGAATTCCTGAGTGCCCATACTAGGAAGTGAATTGCAGGCCATTTTTCAAATAGACGTCTTTTTTACACACTGTCTTACATTTGGAAGGAAAAAACGTAGAGAAAGACAAGGGGCAATAACACTTGTTTTGCTATTCTGTGTTCCCCCAAGTCTCCTGATAAAAATGGTACCTCACTTGCGTGGGTAGGCCTAATGCTCGCGACAGGAAACGCAACATGCACACATAACATTTTTACATTTAAATCTGACATGTTTTTTGCAAAGTGCCCAGCTGTAGATTTTGGCCTCTAGCTCAGCCGGCACCTGGGGAAACCTACCAAACCTGCACATTTTTGAAAACTAGACACCTAGGGGAATCCAAGATGGGGTGACTTGTGGGGCTCTCACCAGCTTCTGTTACCCAGAATCCTTTGTAAACCTCAAAATTTGGCCAAAAATACACCTTTTCCTCACATTTCGATGACAGAAAGTTGTGGAATCTGAGAGGAGCCACACATTTCCTTCCACCCAGCATTCCCCCAAGTCTCCCGATAAAAAAGTACCTCACTTATGTGGGTAGGCCTAGCCCCTGTGACAGGATATGCCCCAAAACACAACGTGGACACATCACATTTTCCCAAAGAAAACAGAACTGTTTGCTGCAAAGTGCCTTGCTGTGGATTTTGGCCTCTAGCTCAGCCAGCACCTCCGGAAACCTACAAAACCTGCACATTTTTTAAAACTATACACCTAGGGGAATCCAAGATTGGGTGACTTGTGGGGCTCTCACTTGTGTGGATAGGCCTGGTGCTCGTGACAGGAAATGCCCCAAAACACTATCTGGACACATCAAAATTATCAACTACAAAACAACCTGTTTTTGCAGGGGGCACATGCGTGTTTGGTCCTGGGCTCAGCAGCTATCTAGGGAAAACTACCAAACCCAGACATTTCTGAAAACTAGACATCCGAGGGAGTCCAGGGAGGTGTGACTTGCATGGATCCCCCAATGTTTTCTTACCCAGAATACTCAAATTTAGCTAAAAAATATTATTTTTCCCCATATTTCTGTGTGGGATGACCGCACCGGGAGAAATTTCCTACCACCCAACGTTCCCTCAGTCTCCTGGTAAAAATGATCCCTCACTTGTGCAGGTGGGCCAAATGCCTGTGACAGGGAAGAGTCAAAAACATGTCAAAATTGAGGGGGAACCAAAGAGGGTCCAAAAGGGCAGTTTAAAAAAAAAAAATTTAGGCTGACAAGTGCAGCAGAACTTTGATCGGTATAGATGAAATAATGTTGGGTGGTGGGAATTTTGTGGATTCCTGCAGATTCCAGAAGGTTCCATCACAAAAGTTGGAGGTTTAAAGGGCATTTTGGGTAAGAAAATGGTCTGGGGTGCATGTGAAGCACACCACCCTGGAATCATCCAATTGTTTAGTTTTCAGATGTGTCTAGGTCTTGTGGAGTTTTCTACATGACACCGTCCCAAAGTCCAAAAAATGCAGCCCTCACCATTCCAAGTTGGACTATTTTGAGAGTTACCAAGCTCTCATGGCCCAAATGTAAAACCAAAACCCAAAATAAACAAATGTCTTCTTGCCTGCCGTGGGGTAAGATGTTTTAGTGTGCGGGGAGAGCTGAAAGACTGTTACTCCCTTCAGTTGGGGTGGGGGCATAACCAGGCATAAATACTACTGCAGAACATAGGAATATGTGATTTGATTTGGTTTCCACACTTGCATGGGGAACTCAGGCAAGAAAAATCTGTCATAGTATCCCCATCTTATAGGCTGGAGCTCCTGCAACTGTGAACCGGCTGTCCTGGATGGAGGGGTTACTGAGTCAATGGGTATCACTAACAGAAACATTGTGGTTCTCCCCACAGCTTAACAGTGGGGTGGGGCAATCATCTGTTCTTTGTGGTGGATGTGCTATTAACTTATAATGGTACTCTCACTCAGACAAACTTTAAATCACCCTAATAAATGCTTGGAATTACTGTCCTTAGCCAAGCCCAGACAACAGCCTAGGGCTCGGTGCATGAAGATCAAAACTCTGTCCACTCCAAGCCTTTTCATCATTTCAAGAAAGCAAATTCGCCTTTGGTGTGCAATCCAATAGTGAGAAGCCTTGGGACTAGGTATCAATGTACGTTTTATTCTAGATCGACCCCAGGAGTAAGTCATACTCTGTTTTATAATTTTGAAAAGTGGCAGCTCATCACCAAGGAGTGCTTCAAATCATTTCAATCATGTTGCATCTGGCCTGCAATCCATCTTGTATTTTTTTAATTTTTAGCCTTTGTTGTTAAACGTAGTGACGGTTTTGTTATTACAAATGAAAAAAACAAACAGTTTAAATAGTTTTCTTACTTAACTATTTGAATTATAAAGGTTTAAACTTAATGCAATGTCCACTTGCTCCTCTATATCCCTTTGCCCGAATTACAAATCCATACAATCTTTGTGCTCAGCAGGCCTGAAAATCCATCTTGTTGTTTCTTAATTTGTAGTCTTCTTTGTTAAGTAGAGTGAACTTCTTCATTATCAAAAATAAAAAGAGCAGTTTAGCTTCTTTTGTTACTTGGCCATTTGAATTCTAATGGTTTAATCTTGATGCAATATCTACTTGCTCCTTTACCTCCCACTTCCCATATAATGGTTAAATACAGCCTTTGCACTCAACAGGCTAATAAAGTATTGAGTACTGGTTAATGGAGGAGGTTCCTTTACTCTCTTTTTGGTGCAACTAGCATAGGTTTGTTGGAGCCATTTCTTAGTTAGAACCCATTAATTCCCCAAAAAGGTCTTACCTCGGCTGAGGGAAGGTTAGTTATAGGTGGAACTTAGGCTGCCAGGAAGCAGCTTTTCCAGATGGAAAAAGTCCTTGATGTTGTCAAAAGTAAGAGTGAAGATATTGAGGCGAGCCTTTGTGGCAATAACCTGCGCATTCTTGGTATCCCTGAATCATTGGCAATAAACTGAATGTCGACATGTTGAACCTTTCGTCAGGTCGCTCTTTGGGGGCGATCTTACCCCCATGTTCACCGTGGAACAGGCTATCTGCTCTTTAGGCCCCCGCCACCCGCTTGAGCTCCAACATGCCTGACAATTGCGCATCTTGTGAACTACAGAGACAGGGACACTTCACTGTGGGTCACAAGAGAATGCTGGTCCCTTCACTACAGAGACAGGGACACTTCACTGTGGGTCACAAGAGAATGCTGGTCCCTTCAATATCAAGGGAACAGCATCTCATTATCCATGCACTTTACATTGGCAGTGCAGGCTGTGCACTGTGAATTCCTACCAGTTAAGTGTACACTGAAGAAAGCTGGCACTTCGTGTTCCTTGATCTAACCAGCCAAACTTTGTGTTGTCCATATTGGGAACCCCTATCATTTCACAGACTGCAAGGCTGCAACTAAGTTTGTTAGTGACCTGGACCCCCCTGCTGCCAAGTCTGCATCCTTCCCAGGTGGCTGAAGTTGAAGCTGCTTAATTGATACTGACTAATCGCCACCTGATACTTGCACTCTCTCTCCACTATCATGGCAGTGGACCAAAGGGGACCCTGCCTGCTGGCGCTGAATGAGTGACCTGCCGATTGAGTGGCAATCGCCTCTTGGTCTAAGACAGACCATCCTTAGTATCATTATATTTTTCATGTAATATATTATTTGTGGCTTGGTGGATTTTTAGGGGGTAGGTGTGAAGTTAAGGAAGTGATAATTGAATATTAATTAGACAACAATTTAGCATTAATTCCTTAATTATTATTAAATATGTTAATTTTGTAGCTATTATATTTTTTATTTTATATTTTAGGTGTGGGTTGCTTGGTTTGTAGATGTATAGGGTGGGAAGTTAATTAAGGGATCAATAATTACTAATTAATCATTAACTTTCATTAAAATATGTAATTGAACTACACATGTACATTTTCAATATTTATATTTTTAATGTTATACATTAGTTGTAGATTGTTGTATTTGTAGTTATTTAAGTAATAATTATCATTGAATTACTCATTTATTAATAAATACTGTTTTTATTGATTAGGTTAATTTTGTTCAACTTTTTAATTTCAATTATATTATAATTTTGGGCTGCTATGTTTGTGGGAATATAGTGTAGGAAATATATTAATTAATCAATTAATAACATTTGTTTTATTGATTTTTTAAATCAAATAATTATGTAAACTTTGTAATTCTTGATATATATATTTTATATATATATATATATATATATATATATATATAATTTCTATATTATAATATTTATATTTTTGGTGAATTAATAGTTATTAAATGATGTTATGTGTTTTAAGTGGACCATATTCTTCTTTCCAATGCTTTCCCTGCTGTTGAATGGACTGGAGTGAGAATAGCAAAACAAAAGGATGATGGACGGAGTGCTGACAATGCAAACACTCACCCCCAGTCACAGATCTGGGTTTAATCCATCGTTTTTTTGGTGCCCATGCCATTCCAGTTCGGACCCAGCCATATGCAAATCAGTCTTGACCCTGTTCCCTATGGGAACGGTCCAGCCCGAACTGCCAGGCCAGGTCTTCCCTGGACTGGAAACAAGCATCCTGGGACCAGTTTCGGGGTTTCACCCCTCATCAGCCAGGCTAGCTTGAATCCAGTGGCATGGGAAGCACAGGACCCACGTCTGGGCATACCCTTCCCACTTAGGGCAACATTAGAAAAACAAAAGGATGATGGACGGAGTGCTGACAATGCAAACACTCACCCACAATCACAGATCTGGGTTTAATCCATCGTTTTTTTGCTGCCCATGCCATTCCAGTTTGGACCCAGCCATATGCAAATCAGTCTTGACCCTGTTCCCTATGGGAACAGTCCAGCCCGAACTGCCAGGCCAGGTCTTCCCTGGACTGGAAACAAGCATCCTGGGTCCGGTTTCGGGGTTTCACCCCTCATCAGACAGGCTAGCTTGAATCCAGTGGCATGGGAAGCACGGCACCCACGTCTGGGCATACCCTTCCCACTTAGGGCAACATTAGCAAAACAAAAGGATGATGGACGGAGAGCTGACAATGCAAACACTCACCCCCAGTCACAGATCTGGGTTTAATCCATCGTTTTTTTGCTGCCCATGCCATTCCAGTTTGGACCCAGCCATATGCAAATCAGTCTTGACCCTGTTCCCTATGGGAACAGTCCAGCCCGAACTGGAGTGGGAATAGTACATTTTAACCTACCGGAGTCCAACAATTTCCCTACTGTTGCACTGACTGGAGTGGGAATAGTAAATGTTAACCTACCAGAGTCCAACACTTTCCCTACTGTTGCACTGACTGGAGTTGAAATAGTAAATGTTACCCCTTCAGAGTCCAACACTTTCCCTACTGTTGCACATATTGGAGTGGTAATAGCAAATTTTATATCTTTGAAGTATAATGCAATTATTTCCAAAGTTTATTATATTTTTTTATATTTTCTTTACATTTCTGCAATATGATTATTTCATTACTTTTTTGATTTTAGGAATTAGCTGCACTCCAGTTAGGGATTGCACTTTTTATATTTATTTTACTGAAGGTATCTCAACATAAACATCAAATGAAGAGTAATTCTTGTTCTTTTTTCTTCTTCTGGGTTCCAAGGAGGAGGTCCGTTTGCTGTTCCCTCGAGAGAAGCCCCAAAATTAGTAATAAGTATTTGGTTCACCTTCTTAGTCTAATACCATCACCAGAAACACCATGAGTGTGCACTGAAAGTTCAAAGGGGTGGGTAGTGGGTGGAAAGAAAAGTTTTTTTCCCTTTTGGTCTGGAAGGAAAATGAAAAATATAAAAAAATGTATATGGTGCCCAAATAGGGTAGCAAATCTTATGTTCAGCCTTTCCCCAACATGCAAGACAGAGCCCCCCTTCTACCTTGTGGTTTTTGTAGTTTTGTTAGAACTACTGGGGCACTTGGATAGCTGAAAGTGCTTTCGTAGTCCCCACACTGGGACACACACCTGACAGAGCCACTCTCCTCCTGAAGTGTGGCAGGAAGATGCAGTTCCACAGCAAGCAGCCTCCTGAGTTGTCTCCTGGTGTGCTTCGGGCTACTTCGCTTCTGTCGTCTCCTGCTCTGGGTTAGAGAGAAGGGGGCAGTTCCTGCTGCTGTCTTTAGCTTCAGACAGCCCTCGAAGATGTTGGTGCATCTGTTCCTCTTCTGGTCACTCGGCAATGTTCTCTCCTGGCTCCACCTCCAGTTGCCACTGCAAATACGCTGTCTCCAAGTCTGACCCCTTTTTTCTTCCTGACATCAGGGTCAGCACCTTGAAGCTAACCTCCAGTTCCTCCTCCTCTTCAGAATGTACACTTCAGTTACAGTGATGGTATTAGTCCTCCAGAGATGAAAAGGGACATGCTGAGATTTCGCTTTCCTGGCAATTGTGCAGTCGCTGACACATCTCCCTCGCAAAAGTTTCCTGATCAAGGAAAAGCGGATACTAGGAAATAAAGTTACCATTGTCCTGCTCCTTGCCTTTCTGATGCAGAACGTCAAAACTAAAAGGTTGTAATGCCAAAAACCAACAAAATATTCTATTGTTCTGTCCTTTGTGCCTATGAAGCCTGGTTAAGGGAGCATTGTCTGTACTGTATTGAGAAGAAAATGTCTCCCTTCCAGGTAATACTGTAGTTTCTCCACAGCCTATTTCAGGGCACAGCATACCTTCTCAATAGTGGAGTACTTTTGTTCCCAAGGGAACAACTTACAACTAATGAATACAATGGGATGTCTCTTTTATCATCCTTTTGAGTTAATATAGCCCCTAATCCTACGTGTTAAGCATCCGTCTGCACTGTGAATGTTTGTCAACGTTAGAGGACAACAGATTTTGTAGTTGGAGCTTTCTTTCGATTGTCCAAGGCCTCTCTTGTTATTGCTTAGGGATGGTTAAAAACACGTGGTCAAACTGACTTTTTCATGAGGTCTGTCAAGGGGGCGAATATCTCGGAATACTGTGGTATAAAATGGCGATAATATCCAATCAATCCTGGGAATGCCCTCATGACCTTCTTATTGGTAGGGAAGGGAGTTTCAAGGACTGCCTTCACTTTTTCATTTTGTGGTTCTATGCAAACAAGCAAATAACCTAAGTACTTAACTTTAGTGTATGCAAATCTGGACTTCTTTGTGTTGATATGTAAATGGGCATTATGTAGCTCAGAAAGAATTCGAGAGAGGTGTTGCAAATGTTTGTCCTAGGTTTTGCTGAACAGTACCATATCGTCCAAATAGGCCGAGGAGTATGCGAATGATTATGTAGTACGGTGTTCAATAGTCTTTGAAAGGTTGCAGGAGCACTGTGTAGGCCAAAGGGAGGAAGAGTAAATTGGCACAGACCAGATGGAGAGGCAAAAGCATTTTATTCTTGCCCTGAGGGCTCAATGGCACCTGCCAATACCCTTTGGTCAAATCAATGGTGATTATGAACTTAGCTCCCTTACTTTCTCGATTAGCTTGTCCACCCTCAGCAAAGGGTACCCATCCATTTTAGCTACTTTATTGATGGCTTGAAAGTCAATACAAAATCTCATACTGCCATCAGGTATTTGAACAAAAATGATGGGAGAACAGCAGTTACTGGTAGATGGTACTATAACTCCCATTCATAATATGTTGTCAATCTCTATTTGGAGGGGCTTGTGACAAGCTTTGGGAATTCTATGGGGTTTTTGTTTGATAATCACTCCGTCTGGGGTTGGGATGGTATGTTCGGTTCTGTGGGGTTTTCAAGGAAGGTCAGTAAATATGTCTGTGAAGACTTTTAGGTTTTTCATTAGGTGTGTTTGCATGTTGGGGGTCAAGTCTTCATTGGTGTGGGTTTCCCCAAAAGTGTTGGTGTCATGCCGCGGGCTCTCGCGACGTCCCCTGCTCGGGCTGCGGTCCATCAATCAGGTTGCGGAGCTTGACGCAGCCTTCCTCCTCGGCTGCAGTATAATTTATTGCCCACGGCGAGGTTGAGGCCCAGGGTTGGGCGTCAGGCCTCACTGCGTTCAATGCGCGGCATGGATGTTCAAAGCAGGGTGTCTGCGCCCCCCCTCATGGCCCTTCACTTACCCGATGCCCTGATCTGGGTATCTTCCTTTCTTTTTTGTCCTCGTGGGGCCATGTTTTCTTCTCCCCAGCATTCTAATTTTGTTTCCCTGCATGCATTTGTTTCCTTTTCTAAAATGGTGCCTTTTTTAGCTTTATTCTATATCTCCTTTCCCAATCCTAGATGGCGTTCTTGCTTCTTCCTGCATGTCACTTCCTGTTAAGTGGTATATAAGGGGTCAGATTCTTGTTCTCTTTGCGTTGCAACACTTCCCTTTGTGGTGATCACGCTTTTTTTTTTCCTCTGGGACTCCTTCTGGCCATTGTGGCGTACCAGTGTCAGCAGCACCGTGGCTACCAGAAGGGGTTGCCCTTACCTCGGCCAGAGCAGGACCTGCAAGAACCGAGGTTGCACCTCAAGTCCATCTGACCAGGGTGGTAAGAGGAAGGTATACCATGACAGTTGGAGGCAGGTAAACTACACACATTTTTAGGGTGTGGACCTAACCATTTTTAAGAGGTTGATATGGTATATTTGTTTTTTTTTCTGAGACAGTTACAACCAGTAGGTCACTTTCCTGACCTTTCTGACTATTCTAAAAGGTCCTTGCCACTCGGTTTTCAGTTTGTTAGCTGATAAAGGTAAGAGTACCAGGACCCATTCCCCTATACAATAGGTCCTCTACTTCTTTCCTTTGTCATATATACCTTTCTGTTTTTGTTGATGTTTCTCTAAATTCTTCTGTGCCAATGCAATCCAGGTGATACTTTAACTGAGTGGCATATTCTAAAAGGGTCTATGCATGTTTGCCGTCATCTTTCTCCCATGCCTCTTTCATGATTACCAAAAGGGTGTGTGGCTGTCGTCTGAAGAGTAATTCAAAGGCCTGTTTTGTTTTTGACTCCGTAGAGCAAAGAGGGTCAAAGGAAGCAACTGATCTCAGTTGTTCCCATCCTCAGACAAACCTTTTTTTAGGGTTAACTTCAGGGAACTGTTATATCTTTCCACCAGACCATCTGTTTGTGGACGATAAGCTGATGTCCTTAATTGTTTTCTACCCAGTTGCCGACAACTTGCTTCATTAGGTTGGAGGCACAAGGGGTACCCAGGTTTCTAAGTATTTCCCAGGGGAATCCCATCCGGGAGAATAATTCCAACAAATGTTGGGCTATAGTTTTTGTATTAACAGTCCTTAAGGGAATGGCTTCTGTGTATCTGGTTGTATAATCAACCAAGACTAATACATGTTGATACCCACGGGGGTTATGAGGAAGGGGACAGATGAGATCCATTCCAATTCTTTCAAAGGGTTTCACTGTTATGGGCATGAGTTTTAATGGCACAGGTGTGAGTTAGTTTGGGTTCTTCCTCTGGTAAATCTCACCCTGTTGGCAATAGCGTTTGAGGTCAGAATAAACACAAGGCCAATAGAAGCATTTTAGAATAGAATCACTAGTCTTTTCTATCCCTTTGTGTCCATCCAACAAGTGTAAATGATAACAAAACAGAATCTGTTTTCGGACGTTCAAAGGGACTAGGAGTTTTGTCTCACCCTGAGGTCCTGTTACTCTGTACAGTAGTCTTTTCTTCATAACAACATTGGGAAAAGGTGGATCTGTCTTTCCATGAGTCACCTCTGTATTTTGCCAAGCATTTTGTAATGTGTTGCCGTTTACTTGGGCAAAGCGGAACCATTTGTCTAAGACCCATGGTTCTGGTTGAAGATAGGCTGCCTGTTTTCTTTCTGTACATTTTCGATTTCCTTGGGCCTGCTCAAGTTTTTGCTCCAATAGTTCTAGGAAGCAAGGATTCTCAGTCCCTAGGATCAGGACTTCCAGTAAGAAGGACATAACCCCACCTCAACCCTATGGGCTTGTCTGGTAGGGCTGGTCAGTTCTAGGTGTGCCATTAGTGCCAGTAGGTTAGTCTTGGTATCCCCATGTATACAGCATATGGCTACCGTACGGTTAGAAAGAATTTGTGAGGGAAGGACTGGGTCTGTTCTAACCACAGACTGCCAACACCCTGAGTCTGAAGGAGAAGGGCCCCACTTATGATTGACTAATAGTATTTCGTAGTTGTCAACATCAGGACAGTGCGCGATCTACGGGCGACAAAAATTCAAAAACCCAGTCTTTATGCAAGAGCATAATTCATGCATTGTGTTTATATGCAGTATGTTAACCTTTTGCATTGCAGAGTTTAACCTTGAAAAACACTATTAATGTTGTTTGCAATAACTGTTCCTTTGCAAGGTATTGCTGCAGGCTTACTGAGTGTGTTAGGGTGTGGTCCCTTTCTAGGACCTTCTAGAAGCTTTCCCTGCAGCATGACTGAGTGTGGTTTGTGGGCTGGGCCAGACTCTATAGAAGGGAGCCAGCCCAGCTCCACGTGCTCACTATTCAGAGGTCCCAGTGCAGAGCAGCATTAACTTCCTGAGCTCCTGTTCTGGAGGCCTACCTTGATGTTCCATGCCTGCCCCACATTATATTGGTGATCCTTGAGCAGGGCGGTAAGGCGGAGGTCGGTCTGGGCCCCCGATCCCGTTCTCAAAGACTCTCGAGTTTTGGGCCTACTTGTGGAACTTTCAGAGTGCACAATTCATTGCTCTCATGTAAACCTTGGCATTCAGATTGGCAACAGTCTGCGCGATCATTTCATGGCATTTGCATATTCTTGTTCGAATCGGCAGTGTGCGCGATTCATTTCCAGCATGTAAAACTTGATGTTCAGATCGGCAACAGTGTGCGCGATTATTTCATGGCATTTGCACATTCTTGTTCGAATCGACAGTGTGCGCAATTCATTTCCGGCATGTAAAACTCGATGTTCAGATTGGCAACAGTATGCGCAATCATTTCATGGCATTTGCATATTCTTGTTCAAATCGGCAGTGTGCACGATTCATTTCCAGCATGTAAAACTTGATGTTCAGATCGGCAACAGTGTGCGCGATCATTTCATGGCATTTGCAAATTCTTGTTCGAATCAGCAGTGTGCGCGATTCATTTCCAGCATGTAAAACTTGATGTTCAGATCGGCAACAGTCTGCGCTGTCATTTCATGGCATTTGCATATTCTTGTTTGAATCGGCAGTGTGCACGATTAATTTCCAGCATGTAAAACTTGACGTTCAGATCGGTAACAGTGTGCATGATCATTTCATGGCAATGAAAACTTTCGTGTGTTGTGTTTGTTGAGGTGCACACATTTACCCCGAGCTTTTGGATTTTCTGTGAAGATGCTAAATTCTAAATGTGACATTCTTTGTGCATATTAAGTCTCTAGTACAATTCTTATTGTTTTCCAGGGAATGTTTCAGATAGCCTTTTGTCCTCATGTAAAAATGCAATGTTTGATCTGAAACATTATTCTAGAAGGTTCTTGTATTTCTAGACAGCATGTGATATTTAATGAAAAGCTCATATGAAACATTGTATTAACCCATTCTTGATTTTTTTCAGGTACCTAGATTTCTTGAGGTCTAGTTATAGTCACTTCTTAGGTTATCAAGGACTCTTAGAACCATAGTCTATTGAAAGTCAATGTGATTATATCTTGATATTGTGTTATTTAACCTTTTGCTTCCTACAGGTTTCCTTCCCAGCTGTTCCCTACCTAATCCACTTTTCCCCCACTTGGACTCTCTCAGGCTCTGTGATATTTCTCTCGGAGCTTTGGAGCTGTCTAGTGGTGGACATGTTGGGAACGTGCGCAGGCCCTGAGGATCTGATCTCCCTGACAATATGTCCGGTTTCTTGACTAAATAAGATGGAATGGGGAGCATAACTGACATCCATTGGTTGTTCTTCTTCTTCTTGCTTTTCCAGACTCTTCTTACAAAATCTAGCTTTGTGGCCCCATTCCCCACATTCAAAATGTTGCAATTCAGTGGCAGGATGTTGTTTCGGATTTGGTACCTCTTATTTTTGGGACTTCAGCTATAGGTTTGGTAGAAGTCTTTCAGGTGACTTTTGTTTGCAAGGAGGTGACAGGTTTTTCGTTTTCTACCATTCAATTGGTGGACCCTGAGAGCAAACTCGAGCAAAGGTTGTGGCCATATCCACGGCTTGTTCTACCGTGAGAGCAGGATGTTGTTTATGCTACCTTTGGGTTGGATAGGGCATGGCCTTTAGATATTGTTCTAAGTATATCTTTCTCATGATCACCTCTTTAGTAGCTTTGAGAGCTTAGGCCATGTGTCAGCAGCATCCTATATTTAAAAAAAATTAATCTGGGGGGTACCGCCTGGTAGGCCTTGTGCTCTTCTGAACTTTAACGTATAAGTCTTGTTGTCCACGCCTAAATGGTGAAGTATTGCCTTCCTGAGATCAGTATATGCAGATGTCCCATCCGCTTTGGTGACCAGCCATCTTGGTCATATTCTCCCCTTTGGAACGAATAGCATTTGTGATGACCATTCTGTCTATTTCTGCTAGGTCCATGTGTTTTTCTAGCACCCATTGCAGCCATCTCTGTCTTTCCTGTAGCTGTTGTACAATGCTTTCCATCGTGTATCAGTTGGCAGCTGCCCGCATTCTCCACCATTTATGAGGTTTTGGCAGTGCTACTCAGAAATTAGTCACACTCTAGTTAGGGATTGCACATTTATTTTTTATTTTTCTCAAGGTATCTCAACATAAACATCATATGAAGATTAATGCTTGTTCTTTTTGTGTTCTTTTTTCTAGGTTCCAAGGAGTTGGTCCATTTGCCGTTCCATTGAGTGAAGCACAGTAAGTAGAAATTAGTATATTGTTCTCCTTCTTAGCTTAATACTATCACCAGAAACACCATGAGTGTACACTGAAGGCTCAAAGGGGTGGATTGGGGGGGAGGGGGGTAGAAAAGTTTGTTTCCTTTTTAGGTCTAGGAGGAAAAAGAAAAATATAAAAAAATGTATACGTTGCCACAATACGGTAGGAAGATTTATGCTCAGCCCTTCTTAAACATGCAAGAAAGAAAGAAACCCCTTTCCACCTTGTGATTTTTTTTCTCTTTGTTAGACCTACTGGAGCAGTCGGATAGCCGCAAGCATCTTTTCCAGTCCCCACACCCAGCCACACACCTGAAGGAGCCACGCTCCTCCTGAAGCATGGTGGGAAGATGCAGCTCCATGGCAAACAGCCTCCTGAGTCATCTCCTGGTCTGCTTCGGGTTGCTTCCCTTCCGTCGTCTCCTGCTCTGGGTCAAAGCGGAGGGGGCATTTCCCACTATCTTCTTCAGCGCCAGTCACCCCTCGAAGATGGCAGAGCATCTGTTCCTCTTCCACTCACTCAGATCTGTTCTCTCCTGGCTCCGCCTCCGGTAGCCATTGCGAAGACCCGTCTCCAAGTCTGATCCCTTTTTTCTTCCTGACATCAGGATCAGCACCCAGAAGTTATCCTCTAGCCGCTCCTCCTCTTCAGAATGTAAACTTCCCTAACAGTTGTGGTATTCGTCCTGCAGGGGACAAAAGGGACGTGCTGAGATCTCGTTCTGAAGGTGACTGGGCAGTCTCTGACATATATATATTCCAACAGCCACAAACGTAACTAAAAGACATGCACTTAGGCATTTAGGCCGACATTATAACTTTGGTGGTAAATACCCCAGATCGCGGCGGCAAAGGCCGCCAAAAGACCGTCGCCGCAGCTAACATCCGTCTCCCATAATATGACCACAGCTGGATTTCCACCCCAAAAAAAGTGGAAATCTGGCTGTGGCCATGCTGGCGGACGGTGTTAACGTGGTGCTGCTACCCCCAGCAGGGCCACACCACTAGACTCTTGCCAGCCGTATTATGACAAATAATACGGCCTGGTGGCGTTCTGCTGGCAGACCCTGCTGGTAGTAGCAGCACCCCACCCCCTGCTGGAAGACCCCCGGATTCAGGTAAGTCGGGTTTCTGACAGGGGAGGGGGTGGGGGTGTTGTGTGTGTGAGGGGGGGTATCTATGAATGTGTGAGTGTGTGCGTGCATGTGAATGATTGCGTAATGTTGCTTGCATGTGTGTGTGCATGTGTGAGAATGCTTGAATGAATGGAAATGTGAATGCATGTCTTCGTGTAAGTTTGGATGAGTGTACGGATGCGTGAGTGAATGAATGGATGCATGTATGTATGAGTGCATGTATTCCTGTGTGAGTGAGTGTGTGAATGTGTGGTGTGTGCCTGCGAGTGTGCGTGCATGGGGGGAGGTTTGGAAGGGGGGAGTGTGGATGGAGGGGTGGTGGGGTTTGTCTGGGGAGTGTTAGGGGGGTGGGTGAGCCTCCTACCAGTGACATGGAAGGAATAATGGGATGGAAGAGAGAGAGAGAGAGATTGTCATTGTAATGCCCTCGCCATACAATGGCTTCATAGAGTCAGACTAGCAAGATATTTGGTACAAATGTTATAAATACTCTTGGAACAGAGACACTTCTGGCCTAATGGTCAAGGCCTTGTGCTGTAACTCAGTAGGCCGAAGGTCAAACTCCTAGTATCACTTGGCAGTATGTTTGTTTATTCACTAGTTTTTTTTACTGTTAAACCTTCCTGTGACTGTTAAAACTTCCTGGTTAAAGAATATTCATGTTTCTTTCCTATCACATGCATCGGTTGAATGTCATAGTTATGTCTGGAAAGCACAGCACAAGGAGAGACCTGTAGGGTAATGGTTATGATTGCAGACTCTTTCACAGAAGGTTGATGGTTCTACTCCAAGTGTGTCTGCTGTTTTTTCTTTTCTTTGATTTCTTGTAAACTTCAAAAGTTAAAGATTCATATTGAAAGGTGATCTCACTCATTTTAAGTGACAAGTACACTTTTCTTTTTAATTTGTCCTAAAATATCTCATTCTACGTATATCATTCATCAAAGCTTAAAAATCTTCTCTTCATGTCAGACTAGCAAGATGTTTGGTACACATCTTTTAGTTACGTTTGGAGGAAAAGCTGACCAGAGTCACTTCTGGCTTATTAGGCAAGGTCTTATGCTATTACTTAGTTAGCTGACGGTTCAGATCCTAGTATCGCTTGGAAGAATGGCTGTGTGTTTTCACTATTAAACATTCCTAGTGATGGAACATTAATTTATTTTTCCTCTCAAAATGTGTGGGTTGAATGTATGAAGCCTGGACACTGCACAGTAAGGAGTCACCTATGTCCTAGTGGTTAAGATCACAGACAAGCACATTGAAGATAAAGGGAATCTTGTGAGTCTGTGGTCTTTTTCTTCTTTAGTTCCTTTTAAAATATAAATATTTATGTTACATACTGAAAAGTAATCTCACTCTTTTTAATTGACAAAAAGATTTTTATTTTCAATTTGTCTGGAAATATCTCATTCTAAGTATATCGTTCATCAAAGCCTAAAGTGCTCTCTCCCCCTTAATCTCTCTTTTTTTTGCTCTCTCTCAGAGTTGGGTAGTTGGAGGGTTTTCTGCAAGTCCTGTGGCCAACCAACCGCGCATGGCCTTCGGGCCGCACACAGCACAAGGTTGGGTGGTTATAGGGGGTTGGCCACACCGCCGTCACACACAGGTGAAGGCTGTTCGCACCGATGGTTGGATTGACGAATAGTAATGGAAATTACTTTACTTCAAAAGAACATAGAAATTCACTGAAATAAACCCAAAGGTTTCGCGGCCGTTATTGTTAAGAAATAGAATTTTAAAAAACATAGAAATTCACTTGAAAAACCAAAGGTTACAGGGACATTAAAACTATAACTATAACTATAATTATAACTATAACTATAACTATAACTCGCCCTATGGTAACTATAACTCGTGCCCTTACCATGCACAGCTAATTACACCAGATATTACAGCACTCATTACATCTTTCATAACGTCATTGATAATATCACTGTAAAATTTGATGTTAAATTATTCAAGAAAAAACTGTGCATGGCAGGGGCGGGAGTTATAGTTACCGTAGGGAACGAGTAATAGTTACTTGAAATAACTGTAACTGTAGCTGGAGAACTTCTAAGGTTTTGTCAAAGTAAATTCAGAACCTAACTAAAACGTCCTTATAACCTTTTTAAAGTGAATATATATATATATATATATATATATATATATATATATATATGCAAAAAAGAACTCTGGATAGTTCCCAAGTTTAGGTGGAGAGCAGCTCTAGTAAGGAGCACCCTGCAACACCAGTGGCATTCTAGATTTGCTCACCTCAAATGTATGTTTATGTAGCAAACTTTTTAAGCATTGGATCAGCACAGTGCTATCCACGCCGAGCTAGATAGTGACTAATGCGGTCATTACAACATTGGCGGCAAAAGCCGCTTACCGCCGTACAGAAGACCGCCAACACACCGCCGCGGAATTCCACCACAGCTATTATGACCCACAGCACGGAATCCGCCAATATTCAGACACCCACACAAGTCCGCCACACCAAAGGTCAGTGATAAACTGGCGAAAACAAAACCTCCAGCGTCACGCCAACAGAAATGCGCCCACACTATCATGACCCACGAATCCACGCGGCAGTCTTTCAACTGCGGTATTCCATTGGCAGTACACACAGCCGCGCTCAAAATACAAACTCACTTACAAACCACAGCCACATTGGACAATTCGAAATACACACACCTGATACACATACACACACCACTCCCACACACCCAAAACAATATAAAACACTCACCCACATCACCCACAAACCCCTACGACCACAATTGAGAAAGAAGCACAGAGAGAGACACCACCATCAACAATACTAGCATCCACAGGCACACAACACCATCACCCACATAACTTCCACGCACCTCAGACAACACCCCACTACATATCAGCACACTTATCACCACACACAACACCACCCCACACATCACCCACACCATCCCATGGCACGGCAAAGACACCCCAGGTTCTCAGAGGAGAATCTAAGGATCAGGGTGGAGGAAATCGTCTGGGTAGAGCCACAGCTATTCGGATCACAGGTGCAGCACACCTCCATTGACAGGAAGATGGAGCTATGGCGAAGAATAGTGGACAGGGTCAACGCAGTGGGACAGCACCCAAGAAATCGGGATGACATCAGGAAGAGGTGGAACGACCTACGGGGAAGGTGCTTTCGGTGGTCTCAAGACACCACCTTGCGGTTCAGCGGACTGACAGCGGACCCCCACCTCCTCCCCCACAACTAACAACATGGGAGGAGCAGGTCTTGGCGATTCTGCATACTGAGTGCCTCTCAGGAGTAGGTGGAGGAATGGTCTCTGGTAAGTCAAATCTTAACTATTACATCCCCCACCCTACCTGCATGCCATCACATACCCCCACCCTCACCCTCACCCCATCACTCCTACTCCTCACAAATGTCCAACATCACAAACCACACATCCTAACATCAAGCCCTGCATGCAACAACAAAGCATGGACACCCATCACTAAAGCATGTCCACTGCACATACCCATACACCCCCCTAAACCATCATCACACAAGGTCCCACAGAGAAATGCAAGCACTGGGGTACACAGTCACCCACCCATTGCACACCATGGCACACACAGATGTAATAAACATCCTTTTATATCCCTGCAGGACCCCTACCCAACGTCACCGCACTGGAGGGTCCACACATGTCCACACCACCAACAGAAGAGGCCCAAAGTGATGACAGCACCTCTGTCCAACTGGATCTAGATGACCAGCCCGGCCCATCGGGGACCTCTGGACAGTCGGTTCCCATCACACAGTCACAGGCCACTACAGAGCTTCCCCCCTCTGGAAACACCAGCACAACACCCACCCAGCGGGCCCATACCTCCGTCCCCAGGACACGTCAATCAGCAGTGTGTCCACCACTACAGGGAACCCAGGATAACCCACCACCCCAACAACAACAGGGACCTGGGGGCAGTGGCAGTGGGCACACGGTCCAGGGGACGGAGGCCCAGGAACACAGGGGAACTGGGAGGGCTGCTGTGCGACAGGGGGAGGACAGGCCAAGGGAACCCACTCTCCACGAGGCCCTCTCCAACATCATGGGAGTCTACCACAACTCCCAGGAGACGATGGCAACGGTACTGGCCAAGTTTCAGGAGACCCAGCGCCTGCAGGAGGAACAGTATTTGGGCTTCTGGGAGGAACTCAGAGCCATCAATTCTACCCTGGGCACCATCGTAGGGGTGCTGAAGGAAGTACTCAACACCAGGAGGGACACTGTGGCACAACAAGGGGCCCCTGACACTAGCATGGACGAGGAACTGCCCACCACCTCCGCCGGCGCTAGTGGACAGGAGGCACCGCCACAGGACCACCACACCAGCACTCTACCCCCTGCAGAGGGAGAACCACCCCGCAAACGGTTCCTGAGATCCAGGACAAAGACAGAGAACAATGCCAAGACCCCCGCCAAGAAATGAGACCACCCTGAATGTCATCCTTCTGTCCCACTTTGTCACCCTGTCCATCCTTAAACTGCCACAGCTCCACTTCCTGTGCCCATTTGGGCAATGCACCTGTGAGACTAATAGACTGGACTCTGCCACAGACATTCCTCTACCATCACCCCTCACCATTTTGCAACCCCCTCCAATATTGAGCACTTAAATAAACACCCTTGAAGCACAAAACAATCTGGAGTCAGTCTGTGATTTTGGAATAGTATATTAGCAATTACTGTGGCAAAAAGCTCTTTCAATTGTAATGTCAACATACCTATGTCACACAGCTCTAGTCCATGAGGAATAAAAGCAGATGTCACACTGTGGGACCCACATCTGTGAAATCGTAAGGAAAAGTGACAACTCAGTGACCATACACTGGGTGAAAACGACAGACAGTAGAGAGGTAGTAGTGTTAAAGTACATGAAGTAGGCAGGTTTGTATTCTTACCTGTGTCTCACTGGAAATATGGCAGGATCAGTGAGTCCCTGTTGTCCATGTCCTCTTCTTCTGCTTCCTCGTCTTCACTGTCCACAGCCTCCACAGCTGCAACAACACCGCCATCTGGACCATCCTCCTGCAGAAAAGGCACCTGTCGTCGCAAAGCTAAGTTGTGAAGCATACAGCAGGCCACGATGATCTGGCACACCTTCTTTGGTGAGTAGAATAGGGCTCCACCTGTCATATGGCGGCACCTGAACCTGGCCTTCAGGAGGCCGAAGGACCGCTGGATTATCCGCTGTGTTCGCCCATGGGCCTCATTGTTGTGTTCCTCTGCCCTTTTCCTGGGATTCCTCACTGGGGTCAGTAGCCATGACAGGTTGGGGTAACCAGAGTCACCTGCAAATGGCGAGGGACAACTTTTAGACACACACTAACCTGTAGGGATAACCCCAGACCCAGATAACCATTCCCACTGTCTTGCTTCCAGGTGCTCACCTAATAGCCACACACAGTGCCTCTGGAGTTGACCCATCACATAAGGGATGCTGCTATTCCGCAGGATGTAGGCGTCATGCACTGAGCCAGGGAACTTGGCATTAACATGGGAGATGTACTGGTCTGCCAAACATGCCATCTGTACATTCATGGAATGGTAACTCTTCCGGTTTCTGTACACCTGTTCACTCCTGTGGGGGAGGGGACCAAAGCCACATGGGTCCCATCAATGGCACTGATGATGTTGGGGATATGTCAAAGGGCATAGAAATCACCTTTCACTGTAGGCAAATCCTCCACCTGAGGGAAAACGATGTAACTCCGCATGTGTTTCAGTAGGGCAGACAAAACTCTGGACAACACGTTGGAAAACATAGGATGGGATATCCCTGATGCTATGGCCACAGTTGTTTGAAATGACCCACTTGCAAGGAAATGGAGCACGGAAAGGCACCTGCACTTGAAGGGGGGATTCCTGTGGGATGGCGGATAGCTGACATCAGGTCTGGCTCCAGCTGGGTACACAGTTACTGGATTGTGGCACGGTCAAGCCTGTAGGTGATGTTCACGTGTCTTTCCTCCATTGTCGACAGGTCCACCAACGGTCGGTACACCGGAGGATGCTGCCATCTCCTCACATGTCCCAGCGGACGGTGCCTATGAAGGACAACAGCGAGCACAGAGTCAACCAACTCAGAGGTACACACCCAAAGCTTACACAGAACACGAATCATAATCCAAAAAGTGGCCTGTATGTGTGTTGAGTCTAGGCCTAGGTATGTGTGACGCAGTTAAAAATGAAGCCATGTGGGCCCCTGAAATGGCGGCTGCCTGACCTCTAAAGTGGGACAATGGGATGTGAGGTAACTGCGCTGGCGTTGTACACCGTCGCGGTAGGCGGTCGAAGACCACGGCGCAATGCTGCATTGGTTAACATTGGACCCTATGGGTACCAGGAGCCAATTACGATGTACGCCGGCGGTGACGGTACACACCGCCGCGGACGTGACCACCATTTTCTATCTGTTCAATCACTCGATACCTGATCTTCGACAGGAGAGGACCTACACTGCAAGTGCTCCTGTGACCTCGGTCTGGAAGAGAAAATGGCTCAAGTGCCTGGGGAAAGGACCCCTGCCTTCACATCGGAGGAGTTGGAGAAACTCGTGGACGGGGTCCTCCCCCAGTACACGCTACTCTACGGTCCTCCAGACAAACAGGTAAGTAAAGTACCCTGGGAGCATGCTGTATGGGCTATGCCTGTGTGGAGTGGGGTGGATGTAAGAAGGGGGGCAGATTGCGGCGTGCATGAAACGACGGTGAGTGCATGTGCCACATGGCAAGAGTAGGGATGGGGGCCAATGACTGAGACAGTGCTGTTAGTAATAAGTTTCTCTTCCCCCTGTACAATTCATGTAGGTCAGCGCCCACCATAAAAAATATATTTGGCGTGCCATCGTCAAGGACGTCCGGACCCTGGGGGTCTACCACAGACGGAGCACCCACTGCCAGAAAAGATGGGAGGACGTACGTGGATGGCCTCCCAACGTGGGAGGGGTGCCCGTCGCACCATGACCCCCCTAATGTTCAGGATCCTGGCGGTGGCGTACTCGGAGTTGGATGGGCGCTTGAGGGCATCACAGCAGCCACAAAGGGGTGAGTACACTGTCATCCTGCTGATTTTGTGCACAGTGGAGGTGTCTGGGTGGGGGAGGTGGGCTGTGGGTTTCCCGAGGCCAGGGCGAGTTTTGTAGGCAAGGTCCCTCCGTAAGGCAGGCCATGTGGCACCCCACCCCATCTCTGTAGAGTGCCAAGTACACCTAGTCATGCCCCTGTGTCATCCATGTGTGCAGATGTCGTCCATAGCCTAGTAGGCCATTTCCCAGGGATTGAACAGTGGAGCCCAAGAGCGCAGCGTAGTGCAGGGGGCTTCTGTGTCTGTTGTGTCCGCCAACTGTAGCGGTAATGCATGCACTCAACATGTCTTTCTTCTGTCGTCCCCCCCCTTTTTGTGGTCTCCCTGTTCTTGTGTGCATTAGGGCTGCATCCCACATGGCCATGGAGGGCCACACTACGGACTCGGACTTCACCAGTGGGACAGAGGGCGAGGGCAGCTCCACGGCAGGGACAGGAGCTGAGACCAGCGACACGGACTCATCCTGTGATGGGAGCTCCCTTGTGGTGGAGGCAACATCTGTGCCCCCCCCCCATTGACAGGTACAGCTGCCACCCCCCTACCAGCTCCGCCCTCCCAGCATCCCCTCAGCCTTTGCCCCGTGCCCGCTCACCCGGGAGGGTGGGCATCACCTTCGCCCCAGGCACCTCAGGCCCTGCCCCAGTCACCCCTGCTGCCCTCAGTGAGGAGGCCATTAACCTCCTCAGGTTGCCATCCAGGGTGTAGAAAGGCAGTTGCAACAAACAAATGCATTCCTGGAGGGCATTCATTCTGGTCAGGCAGCCCTTCAGCGAGCTTTTCAGACTCTGGCCTAGGCACTGATGCCAGCCATTGTCCCTGTCTCTAGCCTCCCCACTCCAACTTCCTCCACCCAGACCCAATCCCCTATACCCCAGCCTATCACAAGCACCCCTCAGACCAGCATGCACACATGTCAATACACAAGGGAAGCTCTGGCAAACATAAGCACCACACATCCCACAGGCACTCACGCAAGCCTCACACACATGCAGACACACCAACATCCACTGCCTCCACTGTGTCACCCTCCTCCTCGGCTCCCTCCTCCTCGGCTCCCTCCTCCCTCCCAATCTCGTCTATACTCACACCTGTATGCACTACATCTACAGCCACTACCGCCATCACCAGCACACCCACCACCACATCCCGCTCACGTGCAGTCACCACCCCCACTACCATTCACACATCCCCTGTGTCCTCTCCCAGTGTGTCTGTGATGCCACCTCCCAAGATACCCAAACGCAGGCACACACCCACCCAACAGCCATCCACCTCCAGCCCATGCACCTTCACCCAAAGTCAGCAAACGAACACCTCCTACAACCACAACCTCTTCCTCCACTCCCAAACCCCCTACGGCTACCTGTCCCAGTGTCTCCAAAAAACGTTTCCTGTCCAACCTTGACCTCTTTCCCACACCTTCCCCACCCCGTCCGTCTCCTAGGTCCCGAACTAGCACCTCAGCCACAACATCTTCGGGACCAGTGGTGCCTGTAGTCACTGGAATCTGGAGTGCACCGGCCACCAGGGCAGCCAGTGTGGCACGGAGCCACAGCATGGACAGTCCCCCACCTGTGAAGCATCAAAAGTTGGCCAGTGCCCGGTGGGACAGGGGGAGGACTCCAGCCACCAAAGCCACTCCCAGGGGTCCCGGTGGGAGTGTGGAGTCAGCTGCGACACCTTCCAAGGTGGGGAAGGGCCACAAGAAACCAGGAAGTCTGGGAAGAGCAGCACGGCAGAGGAGACCGCCATCATCCCCGCTGCCCAGGAGGCCACAGCCATCATCCCTGCTGGCCAGGAGGCCACAGCCATCATCCCAGCTTGCCAGGAGGCCACCGCCATCGTCCCCGCTGGGACAGAGAGGACCGCCAGCACAAGCCCTGCTGGGCTAGAGAGGACAGCCAGCACAAGCCACGATGGGACAGAGAGGACCGCCAGCACAAGCCCTGCTGGGCTGGAGAGGGCCGCCAGCACAAGCCCCGCTGGGCTAGAGAGGACCGCCAGCACAAGCCCCGCTGGGACAGAGAGGACCGCCAGCACAAGCTACGCTGGGACAGAGAGGACCGCCAGCACAAGCCCCGCTGGGCTAGGGAGGACCGCCAGCACAAGCCCCGCTGGGACAGAGAGGACCGCCAGCACCAGCCCCGCTGGGACAGAGAGGACCACCGGCAGCGAGTCACTGCAAAGGAGCCCACCGCCTCAAGCACCGCTGAACAGGGCACCGCCACCTCAAGCACCGCTGAACAGGGCACCGCCGCCTCAAGCACCGCTGAACATGGCACCGCTGCTCCAAGTACTGCTGAACAGGGCACCGCCACCTCAAGCACCGCTGGCCCATGAGCGCCAAGGGCACTGACGCTACTGAGTCCGTCACTAGCAGGATGAAGCACTCTGGGCACCATGCCCCCTCCAGAACCAGTGGAGAGATACATCCACTGCCTCTGTCCTTCACAGGATGAAGCACTCTGGGCACCATGCCCCCTCCAGAACCAGTGGAGAGGTACATCCACTACCTCTGTCCTTAGCAGGATGAAGCACTCTGGGCACAGAGCCCCCTCCAGAACCAGTGGAGACTGTCATCCGCTTGAGAGACTGTGGCTTTGCACTCCCCAGGATGGAACAGTGGGCAACCCACCCACTGTATAGACTTGAGAGACTGTGGCTTTGCACTCCCCAGGATGGAACAGTGGGCAACCCACCCACTGTAGAGACTTGAGAGACTGTGGCTTTGCACTCCCCAGGATTGAACAGTGGGCAACCCACCCACTGTATAGACTTGAGAGACAGTGGCTTTGCACTCCCCAGGATGGAACAGTGGACACCCCACCCACTGTAGAGACTTGAGGGACTGTGGCTTTGAACTCCCCAGGAAGTATAAGTGGGCATGTGGCCCTCTCATGGATTTGGCTTGGGCACTCAACCGGCCGAGGTGCCCCCCCTTCCCTCCCCCTGAGATGCCTGTTTTCTTGCTCTCTGATGCCCCTGCAGTGTTCTCTCCGTCATGGTCGCGGATCCTGTGTGGGCCGCGCCCATACCGTGTGGGCCCAGTGTTCCAAGGACTTTATTGGAGCACTACCCGGACTACTAAGCTTGGTGTATATTTTGTTTATGGTGTATATATATATTTTTGCCTACTTGATTTTAATATATTACAATGGTTACACTCATTTTCATTTGTCTTTGCATTCTTCCGGGGGGTTGGGTGGTGTAACTATCATGTATAAATATGTATTAGTGTGTGTGTTGTAGTGGGTGAGGGTGGGGGTGCTGCGTGTGTGTGTCCCTGTTTTTTCCCTCCCCCCTCCCCTGTGTCGTAGGTGCTGTACTCACTGTGGTCTTCGCCGCCGGCGTTCGTATCGCAGGGAGAATTTGGAGTTCCGGCTCCATGGTGTCCTGGTTCCTCGTGGGGTGTGTGGAGGTGAGCGTTTTCCCTTCAAAATCCTGTTTCCGCCGTGTTTTTATCCGCAGTGAATCTGCCCCGGAAAAGGTGGCGGATTGGAAGGTTGTGATACTGAGGGCGTTACTTTGTCTTCTGCCTGTCTGTTGGCGGTGACCGCCAAGCTGTTTGTCTGTACTGCCGTGGCGGTCGGAGTGTTAAAGTGGCTGTCTTTGTTGGCAGTTTCCACCACAATCATAATTGCAATTTTTTTACCGCCGGCCTGTGGCGGTCTTACCGCCGCTTTAACACTGACCGCCAGGGTTGTAATGACCACCAAAGTCTTTTGACATTTGTACAGCAAAGTCTTTAAGCATAGGTTTGACACAGTGTCAACCTTGCCAAGCCGTAAAATGACAAAAGCCATTTACCATTCCAGGCACAGTATTACAGCTTTGGACTGGTAAAATACCGTCCAAGCCAACCTGGAATGAGTAAAAGCAACCCCTGACACGTGTTTCGCTCTCATTAGAGCTCATCAGAGAGTTTTATCTTTGTCCAGACATAAGGGAGCACCCAGTATAAGTCAAAACAAATCCCTTTCAGGGTTAGAGTGACACATAAATGATGCAAAAAAGAATAGAGAACTCTGGGTAGTTCCCAAGTTCAGGTGGAGAGCAGCTCTAGTAAGGAGCACCCTGCAACACCAGAGACACTCTAGGGGCCAGATGTAGCAAGCGTTTTGCATGGTGCAAACAGCGAATTTCCCTGTTTGCGCCATGCAAAATGAACATTGCGATGCTCATTCCCATTTTGCGAGTAGGTAACCTGGTTACCAACTCGCAAAATGGGAATGTGACTCGCAAATAGGAAGGGGTGTTCCTATTTGCAATTCGCATCGCAATGTAGAATTGCTTTGTGACCGCGAACGCAGTCGCAAAGCAATTCGCAGTTCGCACCCATTTCAAATCGGTGCTGACCCATT
This sequence comes from Pleurodeles waltl, assembly GCF_031143425.1. Classification (NCBI taxonomy): domain Eukaryota; kingdom Metazoa; phylum Chordata; class Amphibia; order Caudata; family Salamandridae; genus Pleurodeles; species Pleurodeles waltl. Next base: position 1,329,228,214 of record NC_090445.1, read on the forward strand.
CGCAAAAGGGAAGGAGTGCCATGGGACCCCTTCCCCTTTGTGAATGGCTCTGAAAAAATGAAACAAAAACGTTTCATTTTTTGGTGTGTATTGCAACTTGTTTTCCTTTAACCACTTCTGTGCCCAGGACGTAATGGTTACGTCCTGAGGCACAGTGCTGCTGTGCCCAGGACGTAACCATTACGTCCTGTGCACAGAGCCCAGAGGGAGAGCTAGCGCTCCCTCTGTGGGGTTCCCCCCTACCCCCCCAAGTCAGGGATGGAAGGGGAAGCCCTTCCCCTTCCATCCCCGACCCCCCCCAAGCCCCCCTGTGACGTCAGCGCGCGAGCGCGCGCTGATTAGTCACAGGGTCTCCCCCATCGCGCTGGAAGCAGAGCTTCCAGCGCGATTGAAAAAGAAATGCTTTTGCATTTCTTTTTCAATCCCATGGGGGAGGCCCTGAGAGGCTACAAAGGGAAGGAAATGTATTTCCTTCCCTTTGAAGTCTCTCACAGGTTTCAAAAGCCGGATTGCTTGCAATCCGGCTTTTGAATCCCCACTAGACACCAGGGATTTTTTTTTTTTCCTTGAAATTGGCAAAAGGGAGCGACCCCTTGGGCAAGGGTCGCTCCCAGGGGGGCATTTTTTTAGGAAGGCCTTTTCTGCCCCCCCTGGGGGCAGATTGGCCTATTATTAGGCCGATCTGCCCCCAGGGGGGGCAGAAACCTCTAGGCACCAGGGACCTTTTTTTTTGTGATGATTTCTTTTTTTTAGGTGGGGAGCGATCCCTTAGGCAAGGGTCGCTCCCCTATGGGGCAATATATATTTAGGCCATTTCTGCCCCCCTTGGGGGCAGATTGGCCTATTTTGATGAGGCCAATCTGCCCCCAAGGGGGGCAGAAACCATTAGACACCAGGGAGTTTGTTTTTGCGCGCGAATGTCACGCAACGAAGCGACCCCTTTGGCAAGGGTCGCTCCCAGGGGGGGCATTTTTTTGGGAAGGCCTTTTCTGCCCCCCCTGGGGACAGATCGGCCTATTATTAGGCCGATCTGCCCCCAGGAGGGGCAGAAACCTCTAGGCACCAGGGATCTTTTTTTTTTTTTTTTTCTTTTTGTTATGTTTTCTTTTTTTTTTAGGTGGGGAGCGACCCCTTAGGCAAGGGTCGCTCCCCTAGGGGGCAAATTATATTTAGGCCATTTCTGCCCCCCTTGGGGGCAGATTGGCCTATTTTGATGAGAAACCATTAGACACCAGGGAGTTTTTTTTTTGCGTGAATTTCACGCAAGGGGAGCGACCCCTTAGGCAAGGGTCGCTCCCTGGGGGGGGGGGGGATTATTTTACGCCATTTCTGCCCCCCTGGGGGGGTAGATCAGCCTATTTTGATTCGGCTGATCTGCCCCCAAGGGGGGCAGAAACCACTAGGCACCAGGGATTTTTTGTTTTTCTGTTTTACAGATGGGGAGCGACCCCCTTGGACAAGGGTCGCTCCCCTGGAGGGGCAAAATGTATTTAGGCCATTTCTGCCCGCTTTGGGGGCAGATCGGCCGATTTTAGGTCAATCTGCCCCCAAGGGGGGCAGAAACCACTAGGCACCAGGGATCTTTTTTTTGCGCCGTCACACAAGGGGAGCGACCTTGTAGTCAAGGGTCGCTCCCCGGGGGGGGTGGGGGTGGGGGGGGCAAAATTATTTTAGGCCATCTCTGCCCCCCCTGGGGGCAGATCGGCCTATTGGTATTAGGCCGATCTACCCCCAGGGGGGGGCAGAAACCTCTAGGCGCCAGGGCAAAAAAAAAATTTGTGTTTTTTTTATTGGTTTTTTTTTTTTTTTAGAGATGGGGAGCGACCCATCAGGCAAGGGTCGCTCCCCTGGGGGGCAAATTGTATTTAGACCATTTCTGCCCCCCTTGGGGGCAGATTGGTCGATTTTAGGTCAATCTGCCCCAAGGGGGCAGAAACCAGTAGGCACCGGGGATTTGTTTTTTGGCGCCAATGTCACGCAGGGGGAGCGACCCCGTAGGCAAGGGTCGCTCCGGGGGGTGGGGGGGTGGATGTTCGGGGGCAAATTTATTTTAGGCCATTTCTGCCCCCCCTGGGGGCAGATCAGCCTATTATTAGGCCGATCTGCCCCCAGAGGGGGCAGAAACCTGTAGGCGCCAGGGCAAATGTTTTGTTTTTTTGTTTTTTTAGAGATGGGGAGCAACCCATCAGACAAGGGTCGCTCCCCTGGGGGGCAAATTGTGTTTAGACCATTTCTGCCCCCCTTGGGGGCAGATTGGTAGATTTTAGGTCAATCTGCCCCAAGGGGGCAGAAACCACTAGGCACCGGGGATTTGTTTTTTGGCGCCAATGTCACGCAGGGGGAGCGACCCCATAGGCAATGGTCGCTCCGGGGGGGGGGGGTGGGTGTTCAGGGGGCAAATTTATTTTAGGCCATTTCTGCCCCCCCTGGGGGCAGATCGGCCTATCATTAGGCCGATCTGCCCCCAGGGGGGGCAGAAACCTCTTGTTGCCAGGGCAAATTTTTTTTTTGTGTTTTTTTTTTTTTTTTTTTTTTTTTTTTAGAGATGGGGAGCGACCCATCAGGCAAGGGTCGCTCCCCTGGGGGGCAAATTGTGTTTAGACCATTTCTGCCCCCCTTGGGGGCTGTTGGAAAATGGGTTATTGGTAGGGCAGGTAGGTACCTACACCTAGCAACAAGCCACTAACCTCCACATAGGTACAGTTAGGTCTCAGTAAATTAATCCCAGCTCTACCCTTGGTAGCTTGGCATCGAGCGTCAAGGCTTAACTTAGGAGACAAAGTGTAAAGCATTCAAATATCACAAAACAGTAATTAAATAAAACACAGGAAACAGTTTAAAAATCCAAAACCAATTTATAAAAATAGTTTATATTTTTATCTTTAAAATGACACAAAAACGATTAAAATCGGTTCAGGGGAACAGGAGATATGAATTTTTAAAGTATTATTATTTTTCTAGCGCTTAGAAACAAAAAGCGCCAATCGGGTCATCTGGTTGCACCAGGACCGGGACAAAGTCAAAGTTTCAGGCCGACCGCGATGGAGCCCTACTCAGCTACAAGTCGCGGGAGGCCTCGGTTGAAAAGTTACCTTCTGACTTAGTCTTTATTTTGACGTTTTTTCTTCACCGGGACGAACCTGCCAGTTGAATCCGACCTCCTGGAGCCCTTGTCCGGATACGCGATGTGGGTTTCCTCGGTGGAGACTTTTACCTTCGGACTTAGTCGTTTTTTCGAGATGAAAATCCTTCGACCGGGGTAAACCTGGATCTTGATCCGACGTCCATGGAGCCCTTCTCGGATACGATGGCTGGGAGGTCCCGGTCAACTTTTTACGTTCGGACTTAGTCTCTTTTTTGGATGTTTTTCTTTACCGGGATGAACCACGAAGTCAGGCCGGGTCGCGGTTGAGGCAAGCCGGCTAGAATTTCCGCGGCGGGTCGGTCCCTCTCTGGAGCTTTTTTCCAAAAATTCTCAAATCTTTTCCAAACTTCTGGGGCTTCACCCAGATGTTCTTTTAAGGTTCTTTTGGGGTCCACAGCTCACCCCAAGGGTCCAGAAGTTCTGTGATGGTCCTTGGGGGGTGCGGACTTCAACTCCCAGAATGCACCTGGTGCAAACTCCTTTTTGGCCACTGGACAGTGGTCAGCTGGTCGCTTTCTTCAGGAGTTGGTGCAGGGGTTTCTGGTTTAGCAATTTTTCACCTGTAGCAAACAGGGAGTCCCTCCTTGAACCAGTTGAAGCCAGGCAAAGTCCTTCTTGTGGTGAAGCCCAAGTGTGCAGCTGGTGCAGTCCTTCTGAGTGCAGGGTCCAGGTGCAGGCCAGGGGTCCAGCAGGGCAGTCCTTCTTCTTCTTTAGTTCCTTTCTTGTTGAATTCTGGAGGGGATCTGAGGCGTGGGTGCAGGTCTGCCAGTTTTATCCTTGCTCCTGGGTGAAAAGCAGGGGGGCCCTGGTTCTCCAATCAGGGACAGGGTCGTCCCCCTGTGATGACCACTTCCTGGGAAGTGTGGCAAAAATCCATCCCAGAAGGCAACAGTCTCTAAAAATCCAACATGGATGAATCTGATTTTTGGAGGTTACATCTGGCTGAGCCCACCCACTGGTGTGGCTAAAAATCATAAACACACCCCTCTCCTGCCCTCTCCTAATCTAATCAAGGGGGCACCTAATTGTCTGGGGTTGCAGGATGTGGGGGTGTTGCTGGGTGCTCCAAATGTCCTTCTCTGCCTTTGAAGACCAGTTTGGCAGCCCTCCCCCTTCCTGCCTCACCATCTGATGAGGGGAGATTCTCTCCCCAAGCACATTCCTTTGTGTGAAGTCAGGCCACTTCTCACCTCATCAAGGTAGCCTGGCAGAAGCTGCTGCAGGCTGGCCAATCAGAGCACAGCAGCAAAAACACTGCAGAGCTGAAATTGGCAACTTTTTAGGTAAAGTCTAAACTTTTTACCTGCACTAGTTATATTAAATCCCACAACTGGAAGTTGTGGGATTTATTACAACAATCAATTTGATACCAAATTCTTGGTATGTAACATTTAAGGAGACTTTAAAATTTAAAATAGAGTCTGCCCATTCTAGCCTATGAAGGCCATTTACTTCAATGAGGGAAAAACGAATTTGGCTGTTTTTACCTCACCAGGGCTTATAAATCTATTTTTATAAAATCCCTGCTTATAGTTACATGGCACCCAGCCCTAGGGGCACATAGGGCACACCTTAGGGGTGACTTATATGTAAAAATAAGGTAGTTTAAGACTTTGGAAGTACCTTTAATTCCAAAGTCGAATTTGCATATAACTTTAATTTAAAAGCAGCCAGCAAGGCAGGCTTGCTTTTAAAATGACACTGGGCACCTCAGCAATGCACCTAGGTGTGCACCACCTATGCTGTGGTCCCTAAACCTACATGCCCTACCATATACTAGGGACTTATAGGTAGGTTAACTTAGCCAATTATAATTAGCCTAATTTGCATATCCATTTTACACAGAGCACAGGCCCTGGGACTGGTTAGCAGTACCCAGGGCACCATCAGAGTCAGAAAACACCAGCATAAAGTGGAAAATGGGGGCAAAAAGTTATGGGGCCTCTGCAATCAGCCCTAGTTTCTCACAGGGGCAGATTGGTAGATTTTAGGTCAATCTGCCCCAAGGGGGCAGAAACCACTAGGCACCGGGGATTTGTTTTTTGGCGCCAATGTCACGCAGGGTGAGCGACCCCATAGGCAAGGGTCGCTCCGGGGGCGGGGGATGGATGTTTGGGGGGCAAATTTATTTTAGGCCATTTCTGCCCCCCCTGGGGGCAGAAACCTCTTGTTGCCAGGGCAAATTTTTTTTTTGTGTTTTTTTTTGTTTGTTTGGTTTTTTTTAGAGATGGGGAGCGACCCATCAGGCACAGGTCTCTCCCCTGGGGGGCAAATTGTGTTTAGACCATTTCTGCCCCCCTTGGGGGCAGATTGGTCGATTTTAGGTCAATCTGCCCCAAGGGGGCAGAAACCACTAGGCACCGGGGATTTGTTTTTTGGCGCCAATGTCACGCAGGGGGAGCGACCCCATAGGCAAGGGTCGCTCCGGGGGCGGGGGGTAGATGTTCGGGGGGCAAATTTATTTTAGGCCATTTCTGCCCCCCCTGGGGGCAGAAACCTCTTGTTGCCAGGGCAAATTTTTTTTTTGTGTTTTTTTTTTTTTGTTTGGTTTTTTTTAGAGATGGGGAGCGACCCATCAGGCAAGGGTCGCTTCCCTGGGGGGCAAACTGTATTTAGAGCATTTCGATTTTAGGTCAATCTGCCCCCAAGGGGGCAGAAACCACTAGGCACCGGGAATTTGTTTTTTGGCGCCAATGTCACGCAGGGGTAGCGACCCCGTAGGCAAGGGTCGCACCTGGGCAGGGGGGGTTTGGGGGGGTGGGGGGGTCAAATTTATTTTAGGGCATTTCCCCCCACCCCCCCCGGGCCGGCTGAGCTAGAGGCCAAAATCCACAGGTAGGCACTTTGCAAAAAACACCTCTGTTTTCTGTGAAAAAATATGTTGTGTCCACGTTGTGTTTTGGGCCATTTCCTTTTGTGGGCGCTAGGCCTACCCACACAAGTGAGGTACCATTTTTATGGAGAGACTTAGGGGAACGCTGGGTGGAAGGAAATTTGTGGCTCCTCTCAGATTCCAGAACTTTCTGTCACCGAAATGAGAGGAAAAATGGGTTTTTTAGCCAGATTTTGATATTTGCAAAGGATTCTGGGTAACAGAACCTGGTCAGAGCCCCGCAAATCACCCCATCTTGGATTCCCCTAGGTCTCTAGTTTTCAAAAATGCGCTGGTTTGCTAGGTTTCCCCAGGTGCCGGCTGAGCTAGAGGCCAAAATCCACACGTAGGCACTGTTTTCTATGAAAAAATGTGATGTGTCCACGTTGTGTTTTCGGCCATTTCCTGTCGCGAGCGCTAGGCCTACCCACACAAGTGAGGTATCATTTTTATCGGGAGACGTGGGGGAACGCTGGGTGGAAGGAAATTTGTGGCTCCTCTCAGATTCCAGAACTTTCTGCCACAGAAATGTGAGGAACATGTGTTTTTTTAGCCAAATTTTGAGGTTTGCAAAGGATTCTGGGTAACAGAACCTGGTCCCAGCCACACAAGTCACCCATCTTGGATTCCCCCAGGTCTCTAGTTTTCAGAAATGCACAGGTTTGGTAGGTTTCTCTAGGTGGCGGCTGAGCTAGAGGCCAAAATCTACAGGTAGGCACTTTGCTAAAAACAGGTCTATTTTCTGTGATGTGTCCACGTTGCGCTAATGGGGCATTTCCTGTCGCGGGCGCTAGGCCTACCCACACAAGTGAGGTATCATTTTTATCGGGAGACGTGGGGGAACACTGGGTGGAAGGACATTTGTGGCTCCTCTCAGATTCTAGAACTTTCTGCCACAGAAATGTGAGGAACATGTGTTTTATTAGCCAAATTTTGAGGTTTGCGAAGGATTCTGGGTAACAGAACCGGGTCCCAGCCACACAAGTCACCCCTCCTTGGATTCCCCTAGGTCTCTAGGTTTCAGAAATGCACAGGTTTGGAAGGTTTCCCTAGGTGCCGGCTGAGCTAGAGGCCAAAATCTACAGGTAGGCACATCGCAAAAAACACCTCTGTTTTTTTCCAAAATTTAGGATGTGTCCACGTTGCGCTTTGGGGTGTTTCCTGTCGCCGGCGCTAGGCCTACCCAGGCAAGTGAGGTATCATTTTTATCGGGAGACTTGGGGGACCGCTGGGTGGAAGGAAATTTGTAGCTCCTCTCACATTCCAGAACTTTCTGCCACAGAAATGTGAGGGACATGTGTTTTTGTAGCCAAATGTTGAGGTTTGCAAAGAATTCTGGGTAACAGAACCTGGTCCGAGCCCCGCAAGTCACCCCTCCTTGGATTCCCCTAGGTCTCTAGTTTTCAGAAATGCACAGGTTTGGTAGGTTTCCCTAGGTGCCGGCTGAGCTAGAGGCCAAAATCTACAGGTAGGCACTTCGCAAAAAACACCTCTGTTTTTTTCCAAAATTTAGGATGTGTCCACGTTGCGCTTTGGGGTGTTTCCTGTCGCCGGCGCTAGGCCTAACCACGCAAGTGAGGTATCATTTTTATCGGGAGACTTGGGGGAACGCTGGGTGGAAGGAAATTTGTAGCTCCTCTCAGATTCCAGAACTTTCTGCCACGAAAATGTGAGGGACATGTGTTTTTGTAGCCAAATTTTGAGGTTTGCAAAGGATTCTGGGTAACAGAACCTGGTCCGAGCCCCGCAAGTCACCCCTCCTTGGATTCCCCTAGGTCTCTAGTTTTCAGAAATGCACATGTTTGGTAGGTTTCCCTAGGTGCCGGCTGAGCTAGAGGCCAAAATCTACAGGTAGGCACTTCGCAAAAAACACCTCTGTTTTTTTCCAAAATTTAGGATGTGTCCACGTTGCGCTTTGGGGTGTTTCCTGTCGCCGGCGCTAGGCCTACCCACGCAAGTGAGGTATCATTTTTATCGGGAGACTTGGGGGAATGCTGGGTGGAAGGAAATTTGTAGCTCCTCTCAGATTCCAGAACTTTCTGCCACAAAAATGTGAGGAACATGTGTTTTTTTAGCCAAATTTTGAGGTTTGCAAAGGATTCTGGGTAACAGAACCTGGTCCGAGCCCCGCAAGTCACCCCTCCTTGGATTCCCCTAGGTCTCTAGTTTTCAGAAATGCACAGGTTTGGTAGGTTTCCCTAGGTGCCGGCTGAGCTAGAGGCCAAAATCTACAGGTAGGCACTTCGCAAAAAACACCTCTGTTTTTTTCCAAAATTTAGGATGTGTCCACGTTGCGCTTTGGGGTGTTTCCTGTCGCCGGCGCTAGGCCTACCCACGCAAGTGAGGTATCATTTTTATCGGGAGACTTGGGGGAACGCTGGGTGGAAGGAAATTTGTAGCTCCTCTCAGATTCCAGAACTTTCTGCCACAGAAATGTGAGGGACATGTGTTTTTTTAGCCAAATTTTGAGGTTTGCAAAGGATTCTGGGTAACAGAACCTGGTCCGAGCCCCGTAAGTCACCCCTCCTTGGATTCCCCTAGGTCTCTAGTTTTCAGAAATGCACAGGTTTGGTAGGTTTCCCTAGGTGCCGGCTGAGCTAGAGGCCAAAATCTACAGGTAGGCACTTCGCAAAAAACACCTCTGTTTTTTTCCAAAATGTAGGATGTGTCCACGTTGCGCTTTGGGGTGTTTCCTGTCGCCGGCGCTAGGCCTACCCACGCAAGTGAGGTATCATTTTTATCGGGAGACTTGGGGGAACGCTGGGTGGAAGGAAATTTGTAGCTCCTCTCAGATTCCAGAACTTTCTGCCACAGAAATGTGAGGGACATGTGTTTTTTTAGCCAAATTTTGAGGTTTGCAAAGGATTCTGGGTAACAGAACCTGGTCCGAGCCCCGTAAGTCACCCCTCCTTGGATTCCCCTAGGTCTCTAGTTTTCAGAAATGCACAGGTTTGGTAGGTTTCCCTAGGTGCCGGCTGAGCTAGAGGCCAAAATCTACAGGTAGGCACTTCGCAAAAAACACCTCTGTTTTTTTCCAAAATTTAGGATGTGTCCACGTTGCGCTTTGGGGTGTTTCCTGTCGCCGGCGCTAGGCCTACCCACGCAAGTGAGGTATCATTTTTATCGGGAGACTTGGGGGAACGCTGGGTGGAAGGAAATTTGTAGCTCCTCTCAGATTCCAGAACTTTCTGCCACAAAAATGTGAGGGACATGTGTTTTTTTAACCAAATTTTGAGGTTTGCAAAGGATTCTGGGTAACAAACCTGGTCCGAGCCCCGCAAGTCACCCCTCCTTGGATTCCCCTAGGTCTCTAGTTTTCAGAAATGCACAGGTTTGGTAGGTTTCCCTAGGTGCCGGCTGAGCTAGAGGCCAAAATCTACAGGTAGGCACTTCGCAAAAAACACCTCTGTTTTTTTCCAAAATTTAGGATGTGTCCACGTTGCGTTTTGGGGTGTTTCCTGTCGCCGGCGCTAGGCCTACCCACGCAAGTGAGGTATCATTTTTATCGGGAGACTTGGGGGAACGCTGGGTGGAAGGAAATTTGTAGCTCCTCTCAGATTCCAGAACTTTCTGCCACAAAAATGTGAGGGACATGTGTTTTTTTAGCCAAATTTTGAGGTTTGCAAAGGATTCTGGGTAACAAACCTGGTCCGAGCCCCGCAAGTCACCCCTCCTTGGATTCCCCTAGGTCTCTAGTTTTCAGAAATGCACAGGTTTGGTAGGTTTCCCTAGGTGCCGGCTGAGCTAGAGGCCAAAATCTACAGGTAGGCACTTCGCAAAAAACACCTCTGTTTTCTTCCAAAAATTTGGATGTGTCCACGTTGCGCTTTGGGGCGTTTCCTGTCGCGGGCGCTAGGCCTACCCACACAAGTGAGGTATCTTTTTTATGGGGAGACTTGGGGGAACATAGATTAGCAAAACAAGTGTTATTGCCCCTTGTCTTTCTCTACATATTTTCCTTCCAAATATAGGAGAGTGTGTAAAAAAGACATCTATTTGAGAAATGCCCTGTAATTCACATGCTAGTTTGGTCACCCCGGAATTCAGATATGTGCAAATAACCACTGCTCCTCAACACCTTATCTTGTGCCCTTTTTGGAAATACAAAGGTTTTCTTGATAGCAATTTTTTACTCTTTGTATTTCAGCAAATGAATTGCTTTATACCCGGTATAGAATGAAAACGCACGTCAGGGTGCAGCTCATTTATTGGCTCTGGGTTCCTTGGTTTCTTGATGAACCTACAAGCCCTATATATCCCCGCAACCAGAGGAGTCCAGCAGACGTAACGGTATATTGCTTTCGATAATCTGACATTGCAGGGAAAAGTTACAGAGTAAAACGTAGAGAAACATTTATGTTTTTTTCACCTCAATTTCAATATTTTTCTTTTTCAGTTGTTATTTTCTGTAGGAAACCCTTGTAGGATCTACACAAATGACCCCTTGCTGAATTCAGAATTTTGTCTACTTTTCAGAAATGTTTAGGTTTCTGGAATCCAGCATTGGTTTCATGCCCATTTCTGTCACTGACTGGAAGGAGGCTGAAAGCACAAAAAACTGTAAAAATGGGGTATGTCCCAGTAAAATGCCAAAATTGTGTTGAAAAATTGGGTTTTCTGATTCAAGTCTGCCTGTTCCTGAAAGCTGGGAAGCTGCTGAGTTTAGCACCGCAAACTCTTTGTTGATGCCATTTTCAGGGGAAAAACCACAAGCCTTTTTCTGCAGCCACTTTTTCCAATTTTTTGAAAAAAACGAAATTTTCACTGTATTTTGGCCAATTTCTTGGCCTCCTTCAAGGGAATCCACAAAGTCTGGGTACCTCTAGAATCCCTAGGATGTTGGAAAAAAAGGACGCAAATTTGGCTTGGTTAGCTTATGTGGACAAAAAGTTATGAGGGCCTAAGCGCGAACTGCCCCAAATAGGCAAAAAAAGGCCTGGCACAGGAGGGGGAAAAGGCCTGGCAGCGAAGGGGTTAAGGAAAACGGGCTGCAATACAAAAAACAAAACTGCTTTATTAAAAAGCAGTCACAGACATGGTGGTCTGCTGTCTCCTCTTTTTGCATAATTTATGCGTCACTCTAACCCTGAAAGGGATTTGTTTTGATATATTTATATATATATATATATATATATATATATATATATATATTTATATATATATATATATATATATATATATATATATATATATATATATATATATATGTGTGTGTATATATATATAGATAGATAGATATAGATAGATATAGCATTTATTTATTTTATTATTCTGTTAAGCAATTTAGGGGGTCATTCCTACCCTACAGGGTAGGGGACCGCGGATGCACCGCCATCAGGCTGGCGGTGCATCCAGGGCACTTCTGACCGCGGCGGTACAGCCGCAGTCAGAAACGGGAAACTGGCGGTGTCCCGCCGGTTTCCCGCTGCCCTAGGGAATCCTCCATGGCGGCGCCGGTTTCCCGCTGCCCTAGGGAATCCCCCATGGCGGCGCTGCTTGCAGCGCCGCCATGGGGATTCCGACCACCTTACCGCCAGCCTGTTCCTGGCGGAAGAGGCTGGCGGTAACGGGCGTCGTGGGGCCCCTGGGGGCCCCTGCAGTGCCCATGCCACTGGCATGGGCACTGCAGGGGCCCCCGTAAGAGGGCCCCACTAAGATTTTCAGTGTCTGCCAAGCAGACACTGAAAATCGCGACGGGTGCTACTGCACCCGTCGCACGCCTTCAACTCCGCCGGCTCCAGTCGGAGCCGGCTTCCTCGTTGAAGGCGCTTTCCCGCTGGGCTGGCGGGCGGCCTTCTGGCGGTCGCCCGCCAGCCCAGCGGGAAAGCCAGAATCACTGTGGCGGTCTTCTGACCGCGCAGCGGTGTTCTGGCGGGGATACTTTGGCGGGCGGCCTCTGCCGCCCGCCAAAGTAGGAATCACCCCCTCAATGTCTTATATTTGGTTTTGATGCATTTTGTATACTTTATATATTTATATTTCTATACATACACATTTAAGTTTTTATGCTAACGAACTGGAAAATGTTACGAAACAATTACTATAATGTAATGTAGATTTTTAAAATAATTGTGGTATTATATTCATATATACATATATATATACATATATTATATATAAACATATATATGTGTATGTATATATGTGTGTATGTTCATAGAAGTAAATATTTATCTTTAATAATAAATATTAATTACATTTATTGAATATACATTATAATCATGTTATATTTTAAAATATTTAACATTTACTAATTTAAACTGTCTAATGAAAATCAAAATGTTTTACGTATTTTTTACCATATTAGTGTTAATGGATACTTTTTCTGATATTTATGTATTTTCCATCATATGTATAGGGAAAAGATATTTGTCTTAATCATATTTTTGACACAAAATATGTGCCTCCTGATATTTGTGGACTCAATATTATTGCACTGATTCAAAGCAATCCAAAGCAATAGGTGTGCTTTTGTACAGGGATAATATAATACCAAATGTTAGGGGTCAGTTGATGACAATCTGCATTGGATGGCAGACTAAGAAGCTGGCTAAACTAGTGATCATCACAAATCATTGTGTATCCTTGCAAGAGAAAAAGAAAGAACATTCTTAATCAAAATTAATGTATTTAACATTGCAAAATAAGCAGAACACAGTTAAGGGGTGGGATACAGAGCCCACTCAAAGGAAAGGACAGGGAGGAAGGAAAGTTGGAAGAGGGAACAGAAGGACTGTGGGAGGCCAAGGAGTGGATGATTCTTTTTTTGCTTGTGGTTGTCCGGGACATTTCAAAGAAAACTGTCCTATTACTGTGCTAAACACTTAGGCCCATATTTATACTTTTTTGTGCCGCATTTGCATCATTTTATTTATACAACTAAAGCACAAAGCTAACTCTATATATATAGTTTGATGTTAGACATGTCTAAAGTCAAAATATAGAAGTTTGCACCATTTTTTGGATGAGTGAGCCTACCTTGCGTCAATGAGATGCACGATAGGCATTCCCATCCAAAAAAATGGTGCTATCCCCATAGCCCAATATTTACCCCGTGCTAAAAAGACACAAGGGTGGGAGGAGGGTATAAATAAGGGTGCTAAGCTTGCTTACCACCATTAAAAAATGCTGGGATCAGACCGGGCGTTAGGGGACCTGTGGACCCATTTCCATGGCTAAGCACCATGGAATGGGTCGATGGGTGCCCTCCCCAATCTCCAGGAATACCCCCACCCCCACCAGAAGGACACCGGAGGATGGGGGACACCATCCCAGGTAAGTCCAGGTAAGTATTTTTCTCTATATTTGTGTTTGCCATCGTGGGCCCTAACACTTGGGGCCCCCTGCAAGGCACAGAGTGCAATGGCCTTTCCCAGGGGACACTGTTTACCTGTGCTGGCCATTGGGGTGGTGGGCTTGACTCCTGTCTTTCCTAAGACAGGAGTCTTGTTTTTGGTGGTTGTGCACCAGGAAATTGCGCTAGTCTGGTAAGAGGCATTTTATTTGTCTTTTACCAGGCTAGTGTCATTTTCTGACACACAACCTACTCCTTCCTTACCACCACCTCCACCGGGCTAGTGTTTTTTCTAAAGACGCTAGCCTAAGTTTAGTGCTGGCTTGCCCCATTTAAAAAATATGGCACCCGGTGTTGTGAAATGACGCAAGCCGTCGCTAAACTTTTTGCCACAAAACTGTGTTAGCGCAGTTTTGTGGCAAATAGTATAAATATGGACCTTAATGCTCCAGCACTCCCCCATCAGTCCGGCATCCACCAAGTGCCCCAACATCTTTACTGTGAAATTTAGGGTATCCCAATAGGTTCTGACTGAGTTAGGTAGACCCCAATTGCAGTAGATCAGAAGGTTCCTTTTGCAAATTGGGTCATTGATGGTAAAAGTAATGCTGTCTAAATTACATTGGTGCCAGATGCTCTAAGGTGCGCTGATTCAGCATTTCCACCCAGTGAGCGACCCATTATATTCCTGATCCTGTATCTGTTTTAGTGGGATCCATTAGTGATAACCATTCTTTTTTGTGTAGTCCAACCTCTAAACACATTTGTTAGGCAGGATTATCTTATGTAAGCCCAACTGCACTGCATTTTGTTTCCCAGAATGGGTATTATTAAAGATATCTCACCAACCATAAAGCTGTTGTGTAGCCATTTTAGTTATAGCTCCATGCACATTAGTTAAGCATACTAGGCCTGCCGCTGTGCACTTTAACCTAGATATATTTTATTCAGCTTCATTTATTATTTCAACAATAGCCACTTTTGCGGTCTTGTTTTATTTCCCTCTGTCTAGCTGTTTTTGACTAGGCCACCTCTACGTCCTCAAACAAGACATTCATACCCAAAAAATCAGACATAATGGCCATAAGCCATTTTTGGGACAAAGGGGAGGCCACGTATCTGCGACACTCAGATATGTTACTTGCTCTTATACGTCTAGTCATGAATAACAACGTCTTCCTACATGAAGGTGCATGGTATCAACAGACACAAGGAGTGGCAATGGGGGCTAAATTTTCACCCTCATTTGCCAACCTTTACATGGGATACTATGAGCAACAACACATTTGGCGCAATTGCGCACCGGAAATCACACAACACATAATCTACTGGGCACGATACATAGATGACGTCTTACTGTTCTGGTCCGGAGATCATGCAACATTGGATCAGTTCATTAGTCATCTCAACGCTAACGATTTCAATATACAATTCACCAGTCAATACAGCCCAGTCAGTATAGACTTTCTAGATCTTACTATCTATGTACAGAATGACATCCTTTGCAGTAAACTGTTTAGAAAACCCACAGCGACCAATTCCATTCTACATGCCTCTAGTGCCCATCCGTCTTCCCAAATAAGAGCCATCCCCTATTGCTATGATGAACATGAATTTACCAACCAACTTGACTTACTAAAACAGCGATTTCTAAACAGGGGCTATTCGGAAAAGCTATGGGACAAAACAGATAGAAGAATTTGCACTATAGATAGAACTCACCCGGCTGCAGCAAACCTAATGGTAGCAGAAGTCCGTCGCTTATATGCTAAGCTGAAGACAATATACAGCTGATTAGTACAGTTCGAAATGCAAACATTAAACACAAACCCAGCACGTGCTGCTCCGGCTTACATGCAGTAACGCCAGGTATTAATCCTGCGACTGTACATCATCATGGGTAAAGTACCCACCAAACGAGAAGAAACTCCATTTTGGTAGGCTCAAAAAATAAATGTGCTGGAAGCAGATTTTGCCCATACGGGACCTTATAATAAACACAGAATAATAACAATGTGCTTGCCATTTGGAATGGTTCCCACAATAGAGAACTACAATACATGGGATATGGTATTTGCTGCACACAGTACACCAACACTTGCCAAATTACCGTAAGTTTTGAAACAAATTCAAGATAAATACAGGGCTGCCCCAACCCTGGACTTAGGGATGCAATTAATAGACAACTTTGCCACAGCATCCTCAATTATTTTAAGTAACCTTAAAGAGGAAGCAGTAGCACTAGCAGTGCGTATCCGTCTCTGGGACGTTCCTCCACAGGATCAAGAACGTGAGCTGCATACGATTATCGCAGGGACCTACTCTAGCATTGGTCAGAATAGTCTGCGGGCCAGACCAACAAAACCACAATTCCAGGGTAAATCTAATAAAGATGTTACCAAGCAAGCTCCTGAGGGTAACAAGAAACACTGGGATAAAAAAGAAAGGGGAGAGTCTCTGTGCACGATACAATCTTAGAAATAGAGATAATATAAAAATGGCTGACAGATATCAATATACTGATACACGCCAATCTCGTTCCTTTCAGGACTCATCGGAAAAACGCAGTGAGAGAGGTAGGCGGTCAGAGCGAAGAGCTGAGTACATGAATTCAAGACAGGAATCACAACGCTCAACAAAGGTTTCTGTTAAAAATGAAGAGAAACCTCCTCAACAATAACCCCAATTTAAAAAGAAAAAAGTGGCAGCAATTGCGGTTCGACATTCCAATGAAGAAGAGGGTTCTCTTGAATAACAAGGAGTGGGCACTAGCCCTACTAGACAGCGTGGCAGAGGTCATAATAGTTTGCCAGAATCTTCTAGAACATCTGGAGGTGAAAGCAACTGATGACTTCTTACAAGTAGAAACTGCGGACAAAGTAAGGTTACAGTCAGATGGAGACATTGACCGCAGAATAGACTCAATCTTTCGGGATCGCGTGGTACACATATATGATAGTTTGTTGGCCGAACAAAGATTCCCCCTACCATGTAATTCCTATTAAAAAACAACCCCATCCTCAACCCCAGTATCCTATGAAACATGATGCTAAAGCGCCCGTGAGGGAAATCCTCACACAACTGGAGTACCAGGGCGTAATTGAGCCTTGCTTCTCCCCAATGACTATTTATTCCCAGCAGCTAAATTTGACCATTCATACAGAATAGATTTAGGTTACATACACTTAAACAGGCATACTTGCACATATGCTATACAAAACTCACATTGCACAGCACTCATGAGCAACATAGTGCACAAAAAATACAAAACAACACTGGACATTTCCAATGGTTTCTTCTTCCAAAATATAGCACCTGAGAATAGAGACCTTACAAGTTTCAGCGCACTAGGCTCCCAGAACAAATTTTGTTGTTTACCCCAAGGGTACAAGAACAGCCCAGGACTGTTCACAGCTTGTGTAACATCAAAATTGACCCTGAAGCATTGTTCTATGTAGATGATATCTATCTTACAGATGATAATGTGCTGCAACATTTAAGACGGGTAGCCCACATTGTTGTGGGAATTACGGAGTTTGACTACAAATTCAATAAAAAAAAAAAAATAGCCTTCCTTAGTGTCCTGTTTCTGGGTTATGAGATATCGAGTGAAGGAAAGAGCCTAGTGGCACAATTCTAAAAAAAAAAGGCGCACAATTACAACGTCCGAACTCAATTAAAAAACTCCAATCTTTATTGAGTTTCCAAAATTTTGGCAGAACTTACATTCCGGATTATGCATCACGCATGAAACCATTATATGACTTAATACATCCTGACCTTTCAAGTAAATTTTGGACAGTCAAACACACATGCATTCTCAGAGACCTGCAGAAAGACATGCTTGCAGTGCAACACTTGCACACAAGGGACAACAAAACACACTTGGTCATCTGAGTAATTGCTGGTGCCATTGATTTCACCTATGTAACTTTCAGTGAGAGTGAGACAGTCCAAATTGTGTATAAATCGCATTTTTACTCAGCAGCAGAACAACGCTTTGCTCCCACTGAGAAAATACTCACTGTTGTACAGAAGGCTGTCATTAAAGAAAGACCTCTGGCCCAAGGCAAATGCATTATTACCATCTCTCCAATTCCAGCCCTTGAGGCTGTTACCAAAGCTAGCGCTCCTAAAGCTACAGCATTACATCCAAATTCGGACTCAATGGGCAACGTCTTTGACAGCCACTGATGTAGACTACATTTCAGACCCAAAGTTACAAACTCAAGAATTTTTGCAATATGAACTAGAATATCGAGTTCCAGCAAACACATTGCCTATTGATCAGTATCAAAGAGTCATGTACACCGATGGCTCAGCACAATCTGCAATTGGCACAAAGCATTAATACTCCGCTGCTTGCGCAGTCGTAAGTGGCTACATGGAGGATAATAAATAATGTCCCCAGCACCATACACGCAAACCCTAGGGGATTGCACAGCACAGTTAGCGAAGCTTAAGGCTCTGGTAATGGCATTGGGACACATGGATCCTGCACAGCTAACACTGATTGTTTGTGATTCGTACTACTGTGTCCAGTCCTTCAATACAGACCTGCATTACTGGCACCAGAATGGGTTCAGAGATTCTAAAGGCAACACCATTAAACACAGACTTCTGTGGGGGAAAGTAGCGGACATGAAGGAAATGCTACCAAATGTCCATGTTGTACATACACTTGGACACCAGCGCGTTGGAATACACATTGCTGGGAATACACTGACTGATGAAGCTGCAAAGTCAGCAGTGGCCATGGCCACTGTTGCTGCAGTAACCCGCTTAGGTGCGAAACTGGATGAGGATATATGGGTTGCTGTGAAAGCTACTGCTGAAGGTACCCCATATCCAAAATCAATTCCTGCTAAATATTCTACCGAATGGGAGGCTGCTTGAACACTGAGGTTAAGATACCAGACGCAGGGGTTCGAGAAATTCCTAACAAAGATATAAGACCAGAGTTGATTAAAGCAGCGCATGAGAGGGCAGCATCTGCCCATGCTTATGTGGCAACTACAATATCATTATTGCAAGCCCGTGTTTGGTGGCCAGGTCTGTACAAAGAGACCAAGCAGCATGTCCTTTGTTGTGACATCTGCCAACAAATTAAAGTGTCCACTGCTAAATGCCCACCGCAGACACCCCTCTTTATTTCAAACAAACCATTACAATGCGTGTACTTGGACCATTGTGGTCCCCTAACACCAGAAAGTGCCTACAAATACATTTTAGTCACTGTTGACTCCTGCTCCAGATTTCTGTGTGTGTGGCCACAATGCTCGGCTGACTCTTGGACTGTTATTAAAGATTTGCGAGTCTTTATCGGTACATATGCAGTTGCGGCTTTCCATTTGGACCAGGGCACTGCTTTCGCCTCAAGGGAATTCAGGGACTCCATGGCTTCCTTAGGGGTCCAACTCCAGTACTCGTCTCCATTTCATCCCGAGGGAAATAGTGTTGTGGAACGATTAAACCGTGACTTAAAGCAGTCCTTAACAACCAGTCTTAGGTACGGGTCATTGTTGGCTTAACCACCTCTATGGAGTCCAGAGAGCACTTAACAATCTGCCTAGAAGGTCCCTGGGAGTCGTTCATCTGAGTGCCTGTTCGGAACTCGAATGTTTGTTCCAGATCTTTATGGTTCTGGCGTTGCGGTGGTGTTTACATTCTTATGTGAGAGCTTAGGTTGCAAAGGTGAAGTGTGTAAGGTTGTTATGTCCCCTGGTTTAACTGAATTGCTTTCATGGGTATTGTCCCCATTGTGGTCCAAAAGGGCAAACAATGTGAGATAAATTTTTTCAATTGAACCTGTAAAGGTAAAAGTCATCCCACAGGAAAAGCTACTCAGATACTCCATTGCCAAATAAACATATAGGGGGGAAGGAATCTGCCCTTCTACAGATGATTTGCTTAAGTAAAGGGTTTTAGTAGCAATTGTCAGTAGATGTAATACCGTGATTCTTCTGGAATGCAGGACGGGGAAAGCCAAAGTGTACAGATTTCTACAGGACCCTTAGGACTATTCATAATGTGGTGTCTTCCCTGTTGCCCCCAACCGTGCCACCATCCTTTCATGTATTCCCAGAAATTACCAATGGTTCACTATAGTTGCCCATGGTTTCATTTTGTTCTCCATCCCCATACATGAGGAGAGTCAGTATCTCCTCTTGGTCACATTCTGAAGGGCTCAGCTTTCATTGACCTGACTCGCTCAAGGATTTACTGAGTCCCTCTCTCAGTCTTTTCACAGACCTAGAAGAAGGATCTAGACATTCTAGATTTCCTCTGTGGTTCTACTTTAATTCAACAAGTAGATGCCTTTATTTTGGAATCTGTTACTCTTCATCAGTGCAAGGAAGACTCCAGCTACCTCCTCAGGGTATTGGCTAACCAAGAGCACATGGTTTCTAACAAGAAATTACAGGTCTGTGTTCCACCAGTAAGATACCTTATCTCTGCTAGCAAACACCACCTGCCCCCTGAATGAGTTGAAGCTGTTTGTCAGTTACCTTGCCTGTAACAGTCTCCCAGAGAAGCATATTTTAGGGAATGTCAGCGTACTGTAGTTAGTATATTCTGTGCATAAGAAGTTGAAGCTTTTGCAAGAGTATGTCCAAAGGGATACCTCTGAACCCTTGCAGTGGTGAGATTGCTTCTGTGTCATTTCTGGGTCATTAACACACTGTTCTGTTTGTCATGCGTAAAGGCGACTGGACAGAATTACTGTGTTTTGGGAGAATAAATCTGACATACATCATGTTCAACACATAATCCTGGCCAGCCATTGAGGGATAGGGTGGTTTGGCACTCAGTGATTGAAACAGCGGGATGTGTACATCTTGAAAATATTGGTTGTGGTAGGTTTCCATTTATCCCACACATGATTCATGACACTGAAAAACAGGTACCTAAAATATGCATTTTAACCTCAGTGTTTTTTTAAATTTCCCAAATGCACTGCACCTAGTTTATCGACTGTGGGTACCACAAAACTATATAAAAATCATATATGTGTGATATCCTCACATTCATGCCTTAAGTCTGGTCTATTTTGTTATGAGAAGTTATTTAAAAGGCAGTAACCCTGACTTATTTATTTTTAAACATATATTGCAAAGCCAATAGGCCTCTAATAGTTGGTTGTTATAATATTTTACAGGCTGTAAACAGTTATTTGGTTACAAGTGATTTGATACATGACTTTAGTAGTCAAGGGTTTTGGTCACTCACTATTAAAAAAATATCTGGTAGAGAGGCATACAAAGATCAGGGCAGTGAAATGGTTAAAGCTCAGATGTTACAACCAACTGTTTACAGTTGCGAACAGAGTAGTGTGATCCTGCCAGATGGGAGGTGAAATGGAATGCAGACCAGTGTTTGGTATTCCTCTTCCAGCTGACAATATGGAGGCTTCTTTTTTAGGTCTGCCCTGACAGTGCAGTTGACGCAGACTTAATGTGAGTCATCTAAAAAGGAGCTTCCAGAAATACTTTGGCTACAACCACATATTGATAGTCTGGTATACATGTTTTAATTGAGCCAGGAGCTGTATGTCTGACATAGGGGCCCCATTACGAGTGTGGTGGTCCTAGGATCGCCACACTCATGGTGACGGTCAGACAGCCGCATTCCAGACAGTCCGACTGCCAGATTACAACCCTGGTGGGTGGACCCACCTACAGACCGCCGTCCCTGCCAGGAACATGGTTCCTGACGTGGTGATGGTGGTCGGAGTTATTCTCAGGCAAGGAGGAAAACTTATTTATACTCAGCCAGGGAGGTGCTGCACTCAGCGCCGCCTGGCTGATTACAACTCAGTTTTCCGTCAGCCTTTCCTTGGCGGAGACCCTGCCATGGAAAGGCTGGTAGAAAGTCAGTGCTGGGGACCAATGGGACATCCCTGCATTACCCATGCCAATGGCATGGGGAGTGCGGGGCCCCCCCGCCCAGCACTGTCGGAATGTGCACTGTCTGCTTTGCAGACAGTGTGCATTGCGAAGTTGCTGGAGTACCACAATATTGGCCTCAGCTCCCTTATGGGAACCAAGACCAATATCATTGCATTGTTCCCACCAGGTAGCCTGGCGGGAACCACATACTACAATGTTCCTGCCAGTCAGCATGTCAGGAACATTGCAATACGCCTAGGGGGAATGTCACCCCATGACGATTGCATCCTCGTTGAGAGTTTGGCAGTCCTGTGGTGGGACCGCCAAACTCATAATGAGGCCCTTAGTTGAAACTTCCGGAGAAACACACATGACATTGTAATGCTGAAAAAGTGTCTTGGATAACTAGATAATTTACAGTGTTTGTTTTTTTCTCTGCCAGTAACAGAGGTGGGAGGAGGGCAGTGATGAAGAAAGCATTGCAGTCCCAGGCCCCTCCCCTCATTAACTTTAGATATTTGTTTTAAAGCAGCACGGGCTGCCCAGGGCTACACTAATCTACCTGGATTTTTAGGTTGGCATTACAGTTCATCTCTTGTCTTTCCTTATGAGATCAACACAAAATAGCTTTCAAAACATTAATTAGAGTGTGGCATAGGGATCATGCAATGGGTTGATCTCTCTGTGTACAGGATTTGATTGGGCTGAATTTGCATTATTTTCCTAAAAAGACTCCTTGTATTGTGCTTTCTGATATGTTACAAAGCTTATATTCTATACACCAGGACTGAGTCGGTTACAGTGGTAAGCCAATGATCATAGCTTTAGGATTGATCTGTTATTATGAAATATGAAATAGGCACTAGGCCTGATATATTTATTGTGAAAAGTATATGTTAAAATCAATTGGCATTTGAATGCAGATTGCTCTCTAAATTAAAGCCTTCAGATTGATATTTTGTGACATGGAATTTTACATATTACTGTAGTAGGCAGGATTTTCTTTGTTAGTCACCTCATGTGACAGACCATGGATATAGACGTTTTGTACTATGAGAATCATTGTTGGGCCCTCTTCAGAGACAGTGAGTGTGTCTAATTGTTGCCGTGTGGTTATGCTCAAAACTGTAGGACTGCTGGGGTGTGGCCTGCAGCCTAGCATTGAGGATGAGCTTCTGTAGAGCTCCCTAAGAAGCCCCCTCTAACCCGACACAATCCTGGTTGTGACACCTGCGAATTACCAGGGTCCATGACAATTGTCCCCTGCACTGAAGGAGTGGCCGAGGGAGCTCTCCATATCTCAAGTGGTTCTCATATCTCGTTTGCTTTGTAGTAGAAGCAGCAGTCCGGCCTGATTGGATGGAAGACAGGAGCCAGGGAGCTGGAACAGTGCTGTCTATCTTGGGGTGACCTGGAGTGGAGCCCCCCACTAGAGTTGACCCGGACTTTGCACGGAAGCACCTTCTGGCCCAGATGTGATGAGACTGGTACTCGGACTACTCACAGAGCAGCCTACTGAAGTCCATGGTCGTGGGGTTGTGTGGGCTCTCAAAGGTGGGAGAAAGTGCGGAGCCTCCAGACTGACCCGCTGTGGGTCAGGTTCCACCTTCCCCCTGTTGGGCACAAAGACTGCGGGTGGCCTTTAGCTGCAGGACATAGAGAATTGCGGAGGAGGTGATGCTCGGGGCCAGCAGTCTGCGGGGGTGGCTGCCTTCCCTTGGCTGTATATGCTCCCTCTCGCTTGTTCTATTCTGAGAGAGGGCAAGGCTAGCTGACGGGGGAGATGGTGAGGAATACTCCTATTACTCTCCTGGAGGCAGAGACCCCTGTGGGTATATGATGCCGCGGGATCCTGACGCATTGTGGTCCCCCATGGAGAATCAGTTCAGAAATACACAACCTAACATTTGCAAAAATCCTGTTGAGCTGGAGGCACATGCTGGGCTACATATGTTGGGATGACCATTGGTAATTTTGGATGTCTTGTGGCAGTTGGCACTCAGTGATTGAAACAGTGGGATGTGGACATGTTGAAAATATTGGTTGTCGTAGGTTTCCATTTATCCCACACATGATGCATGAGATTAAAAAACAGGTACCTAAAACATGCATTTTAGTTTCAGTGTTTTTAAATTTTCCAAATACACTGCACCCAGTTTATCGACTGTGGGCACCACAAAACCAAAGTAAAATCATACATGTCTGATATCCTCACACTCATGCCATAAGTCTGATCTGTTTTGTTATGAGAAGTTATTTCAAAGGCAGTAACCCTGACTTATGTATTGTTAAACATATATTGCAAAGCAAATAGGCCTCTAACAGTTGGTTGTTTTATTATTTTACAGGCTGTAAACAGTTATTTGGTTACAAGTAATTTCATACATGACCATAGTGGGCAAGGGTTTTGGTCACTGACTATTAAAAAAATCTCTGGTAGAGAGGCATACAAAGATCAGGGCAGTGAAATGGTTAAATCTCAGATGTTACAACCAGCTGTTTACTGTTGTTAACAGAGAAGTGTGATCCTGCCAGCTGGGAGGTGAGATGGAATGCAGACCAGTGTTTGGTATTCCTCTTCCAGCTGACAATATGGAGGCTTCTTTTTAGGTCTGCCCTGACAGTGCAGTTGACGCAGACTTAATGTGAGTCATCTAAAAAAGAGCTTCCAGGAATACTTTGGCTACCACCACATATTGATAGTCTGGTACACATGTTTTAATTGAGCCAGGAGCTGTATGTCTGACATAGGGGCCCCATTACGAGTGTGGTGGTCCTAGGATCAGCACACTTGCGGTGACGGTCAGACAGCCGCATTCCAGGCAGTCAGACTGCCACATTACAACCCTGGTGGGTGGACCCGCCTTAAGACCGCTGTCTCTGACAGGAACATGGTTCCCGAAGTGGTGACGGTGACCTGAGTTATACTTAGCCAGAGAGGCGCTGCACTCAGCGCTGCTTGGCTGATTACAACTCAGTTTTCCGTCAGCCTTTCCATGGCGGAGACCCCGCTATGGAAAGGCTGGTAGAAAGTCAGTGATGGGGGCCAATCAGAGACCCTTGCACTGCTCATTCCAATGGCATGGGCAGTGCAGTTGCCCCCCTGCCCAGGACTTGCGGAACGTGCACTGTCTGCTTTGCAGACAGTGTGTGCATTGCGATGGTGCTGGAGTACCTCAATATTGGCCTCAGCTCCCTTATGGGAGCCAAGACCAATATCATAGCACTGTTCCCACCAGGTAGCCTGGCGGGAACCACGTACTAAAATGTTCCTGCCGGTCAACACATCAGGAACATTGTAATACCCTTAGTGGGGATATCTCGCCCATGACGATTACATCCTCGTTGCGAGTTTGGCAGTCCTGCGGTGGGACCACCAAACTCATAATGAGGCCCTTAGTTTAAACTTACGGAGAAACAAACATGGCCTTGTAATGCTGAAAA
Source organism: Pleurodeles waltl (assembly GCF_031143425.1). Classification (NCBI taxonomy): domain Eukaryota; kingdom Metazoa; phylum Chordata; class Amphibia; order Caudata; family Salamandridae; genus Pleurodeles; species Pleurodeles waltl. Next base: position 1,329,252,858 of record NC_090445.1, read on the forward strand.
AGTGTCTTAGATAACTAGATAATTTACAGTGTTTGTTTTTTTCTCTGCTGTAACACAGGTGGGAGGAGGGCTGTGCTGATGAAAGCATTGCAGCCCCAGGCCCCTCCCCTCATTAACTTTAGATGTTTGTTTAAAAGCAGCACGGGCTGCCCAGGGCTACACAAATCTACCTGATTTTTTAGGTTGCATTACAGTTCATCTCTTGCCTTTCCTTATGAGATCAACACAAAATAGCTTTCAAAACATTAATTAGAGTGTGGTTTAGGGATCATGCAATGGGTTGATCTCTCTGAGTACAGGATTTGATTGGGCTGAATTTGCATTATTTTCCTAAAAAGACTCCTTGTATTGTGCTTTTTTTATTTGTTACAAAGCTTATGTTCCATACACCGGGACTGAATTGGCTACAGTGGTAAGCCAATGATCATAACTGTAGGCCTGATCTGTTATTATGAAATATGAAAAAGGCACTAGGCCTGAGATATTTATTGTGAAAAGTATATGTTAAAGTCAATTGGCATTTGAGTGCAGATCGCTATTTCTCTAAATTAAAGCCTTCAGACTGATATTTTTTTACATGAATCTTACATTTTACTTTAGCAGGCAAGGTTTTTTTTGTTAGTCTCCTCATGTGACAGACCATGGATATAGACGTTTTGTGCTATGACAATTATTGTTAGGCCCTCTTCAAGACAGTGAGGGTGTCTAATTGATGCCTTGTGGTTATGCTTACAACTGTAGGACTGCGGGGGTGTGGCCTGCAGCCGAGCATTGAGGATGAGCTTCTGTAGAGCTCCCTAAGAATCCCCCTCTAACGCAACACAATCCTGGTTGTGATACCCGCTGAATTACCGGGGCGCATGACAATTGTCCCCTGCACTGAAGGAGTGGCCGAGGTAGCTCCTCATATCTCGGGTGGTTCTCCTATCTCTGGTGGTTTGCTCAATGAAACACTCAATGAACGTCAAAACAGAAAAGCAGCAAACATCAAGGACAACGTGGAAACTTAGTGGTTTCCTGTAGACCTGTGGGGGCCCTGAAATTTGCAAGGGCTCTCGCCTTGGCCGGTCGGTGGCTGAAAGGGCAAGGCGGACTCTGCGGCTGCTGCTCCTTCCCACCTCAGTTCAGGGACGGAAGTAGCCATGTTGGGGCTTGGAGCCTGGATATGGTGCTTGTTTTTGAACCTCACCTGCAGGAGCTTTGAATCTGTGGACCTTTTGCTTGCTACTGGTCCTCTACTTGCTGGCCTTGCCTCAGTTGCAGCCTCCCCAACACTTCTAGAGACTCCAAAGCATTAGCGCTCTACCATGGAGGTGGTGCAGTCCATGGGTCAACAGAACTCCACGGACAAATATGCAAAGTCTTTATTGACTGAGGGACACAAACACCAGGTATACGGGGGCAATACACCCCCTCAATGTGAATGAACCATCAACTGTGGCCATGCTTAAAAGTGTTAGGGACTCTTGGGAGGCCCTCAAGGGCAGGATTAACTGGGTGGTAATAGAGGTCTCCCTCATTTGCAATGACCTGTGTAAGGTGTCAAAACAGAGGACAGAATTGGATGCAAGGGTATCCTCGGTGGAGGATGACCTCAAGGCCCTCAAAACTGACTTAAAAAAATGACACAATGTGGCCCTTCAATTAGACCATCATGCGAACGACATGGAGAGCGGACCCTGATGGAATAATATCCAATTGGTTGGGGTTGAGGGAGAACTGGAAGGCTTTCATCCTGAACAGTTCTTTACAAATTGGATTTGCTCCTGGATCCTGGGCAACAAATTATTTCTTTGCTTCATCATTGAGTGGGCATAGTGGTTGTATGCCCAGTGTGCCTCACCTGTGTGCCCCCCAAAGACCAGAGATTTTCAAATTACTTAAATATATCAATATAGATGCCATCCTGGCAGCAGCTAGAGTCTCTCAAAGGCAATGCTGGAATATGGTAATGTAAATATATAATTGAATATACCCGTAGAGTGCAGAAACAGGGACATACTTTTACAGCTGTGAAGGCTACACTCAGAGTGATGCAGATTAAATGTATTTTCTTTTTCCCAGCCAAATTGAAAGTCAACTTCTTCAGTTGGACCTGGTCCTTTTTGCTGGGTGATTCCAAAATATTTTGCCTTCTTCTTCCTATTTTTTTATTTACTTGTTTTTGTTGGCTTTAGGACTCTGGACACTTTACCACAGCTAACAAGTGCTAAAGTGCATATGCTTTCTGTCTAAAATTGTATTGGTGATTGGTTAATCCATGATTGATGTATTTGAATTGCCAGTAAGTCCTTAGTACAGTGCACCGTGTGTGCCCAGGGCTTGTAAATCAAATGTTACTAGTGGACCTGCAGCACTAATTGTGCCACCCACATGAGTAGCCCTGTAAATATGTCTCAGGCCTGCCACTGCAGTGTCTGTGGGTGCAGTTTTAAACTGACATTTTAACCTGGCCAGTGCACTAACTTGCCAGGCCCAAACCTTGCCTTTTATTATCTGTACGTTACCCCTAAGGTAGGCCCAAGGGCAGGGTACAGGGTATTAAAAGGGTAGAACATGTACTGTTGTGTTCTACATGTCCTAATAGTAAAATGCTGCTAAGTTCGGTTTTCATTATTGCAGGGCCAATCTATCCTATAGGTAACACGGGGATTTCCTTGAAATATATTTTAAGTGTAATTTCCCACTGGGAGCGGATAAAGATGTGGTGCTTGAGGTTTCTGAACTCACAATTTAAAAATACATCTTTCGGTGAAGTTGTTTCTTGAATTGTTAGTTAAAAATGCCACATTAGAAAGTGGTCATTTTTTTGCTTAACCATTCTGTGCCTCTGCCTGCCTGCTGAATACACGTCTGGGTCGGGATGATAATTGGGCTGTTTGTGCATTCACTCTAGACAATCAAACAAAGGGAGCTGAGGTGTGCCCTTCATATCCTGATGGTCCATCAGGCAGATGGGTCTTCCTGAGCTAAAGGTGTTGGAGGAGCTGACATAGGGCAGTGCCTGTCCTCACACAAAGCAATCTCCAACTCCCTAGAGTGTTTCTGGGGCCAGGGTTGGGAAAGGCACGGTCTTGTGCACTACAATGACTTTTCTTTTGAGTTTGCCTACTTCAATTACAGAAATGGATATAAGTACTGCACCTCTGACACCACATAGTTAGAGGTCTTCTGGACTGAGGGATTTCTGCCAGGAAGAGCTGGATGCTGTAAGAGACACTGCCACTCTGACTGTTGCCTTGTTGTGCTGGCCTGCTGATTGCTGCTTCTGTCCCGGGAGTGAAAGGACTGGACTTGGCTTTCTACATCCTGATTCCAGAGGTTCTCCAAGGGCTTGAACTGAGTTTGCCTAAAAAAATACATAAGATATATATCATAATTGTTAGTAGAAAAGAATACAGATCATGGGTGCAAAGAACTCGATAAAGTTCAATGTAAAAATTTAGCATAGATTCACCTTATAAAGGTGGGGAGTGGGGTTCCTGTTTACAGAGGGAAGTGTGTCCCTTTACAGGACTTTAGGCAAAGAATTTCATACATTACTACAGAGGTACATAATTCTGAGGACATGCACCAATAAGGAACAAGCAAGAAGAAACATTGTGCTACAGAATACATTTGAAGACTGTGTCCCCCAGCACTAGCTTTCCACCAGCCTTTCCTTGACGATGCAACCGCCATGGAAAGGCTCGCAGAAAGTGGAGTCGAGATCAGCATGGAGGTGACAAACTCGGCACTGCTGTGGCTGACTGCGACTCCGTCCATTGCTAATCCATCGGGATCTATGATCCTGGCAGTGGCAGTAGTCTCCTGGTGGTCCAACCGCAACTGTGGGTCCGCCAAACTTGTAATCAGCCCCTTAGTTTGTCTAACTTTTGCTACTGAATATTGATATATGGTGTTTTTGTTGGTGTAGTATGTGTTGTTTAGTTTACAGTATTGTGACAGGCCTTATTATAAAATGTAATGTAGACATGTATGCTTTTTCTGTTTAACATTTTTTTTAAAGTTTTTGGTTAGGTTTTATTTTTTTCCTTTCAAGGTCATTATTTTATGACATTTGTCTTTTTATTTTAAACTGAATGCATTTTTAATTTTCTTTCAAGGAAAAAATGTTGGCTATTTTTTGAAACACATTTTTTGCTTACCTTTTTCTTGATTTTTTGGTTTACTCACAGGTTTTATTTTTTTCTGAAGTTTTCAAGTTTTGGATTGATACCATGTATTATTGAAGTCGAAATAGATGTCTTTTTCCTCTGTTTTATTTTTGATTTTTTTTTTAGCAATTCTATTGTGATTGTATTTTTGGATCGCCATATCACCAAACATGACCCGTTACAAAACAATCAGCTATTTAACTTATAATTTGATTTGGTGGGCAATTTATTTAACTTTTATATACCTTTGATATTTTGAGGTGTCAGCATGTTTTATAGGTAATAGAAAAATGTTTGTTTATTTGAAAAACGTTTATTTGGTATTGTATATTTCTTATTTCTAAATAATTATTATTGTAAAATGTAATTAGCTGTCTGAATTTTTGTCTTCTGAATTATTTCTATTCAGATTTATATTTTACACTTGTTTTAATAATGTTTAAAAATACATTATAATATAGTATAAGGTTTGTGTTTTAGCGAGGTTAAAAGATGATTTGGTTTAGTGTTTTTTAACTCAGTTTCTTCATAATAAGTATAGATCTAGTGGCCTTAAGTTGGTAGTATTCAGTCTTACTTTGAATGTTAGAAATTCGTGCATTTGTTTAGTCGTTTTGGAGACTTCTTGTTGAATTTTAATTATGGATTGTTCCATCCTAACCTCCTGGTAGCTTTGTTCATTTTAAAGTATTTTGAGAAATTGGTGAATTGTAGGATGTTTTCTTCTACATGCATGTTACTTGAAAAGAGTTGTGCCAGCCTTCCAGTGGTGTAACAAAACTTGAGCCCCCCCCTGCAAAGTTCCTGGATGGGGCCCCCTTCCAAGTGGACCTAGTTAGCAGCCTGACGCCCATGCACAGTGTCCTGTGCTGAGGGGGCCCCCTGGAGTTCTGGGCCCCCTTGGTGGGGGCTGCAGGAACCTTTGTTACACCAATGCAGCCATCCTCTTCCTTATCTGTCTTTGCTTCTTAGACATGGTGCTGTCAAAGACATTTTGCCATAGACTGTGATACCTCGGTTGACATCTGTGGTGTGATAGGTGCTGGTGACCACAGCAAGTACCCTTTAAATAATCCATTAGCGGGCTAGGTTTGTTTCATGTTGTTGGTAATAAGTGGTTTTCATTATGTTATGTTAACTGTTATGTTAATTGAACTTATAAAGCGCCTAACTACCAGAAGGCCTTGCAGCGCTAAAAGGACAACAACACAAGCCATGGGTGGGGACAATAATGCCTAAAAAAGCCAGGTTTTGATTGCCTTTCGGGAATCAAGTTCATGGCTAATTAGTCGGATGCTGAGGGGAAGGGAATTCTACAGTTTAGCCCCCAAGTATCCCATCGTAGCGCCGCCCCATCTGGCTTTTTTAATTTTAGGTAGTATAGTCAAGGCTGATGTGGCGGATCTAAGGACTCTATTGGGCTTATAAAAAGTAGCTAGGGTTTTAACAAATGAGGACCCCTATTGTGTAGTGATCTATGAATGAAGCATAACGTTTTTAATTTTGTACATTTCTCCACAGGAAACCAGTGGAGAGAGGCCAAGGCCGGTTTTGCCGAGCTATGCCTTGGAATGTCTAGTGAGAGGCGTGCCATGGCATTCTGGACTACCTGTAATTTCCTAATCACAGATTTCGGGGAACCAAGGAACAGACTATTGCCATAGTCAAATTTTGACATGATAATTGCCTGAACAGTGAGCCTTTTCGCGAGAGGAGGGAGTATTCCTAAAACCTTTCTTAATAGTCTTAGTGATCCAAAACAGTCACCTGAGATTTTCTTGCCGTGATGTTCTAGGGTGAGATGGGGATCTAACCATATTCCTAGACTTTTGAGTTACTTCTTAGGGGGAGGCAGTTCCTCAAAAAAGGGAAGGAAGTAGAGGAATGTTAACTGGATCTGAGTGGTGGCCTAGGATCATTATTTCTGTTTTGTCCCCATTGAGTTGAAGCATACTCTTTGTCATCCAACCTTATACTGCCCGTAGACATGAAGACAGAGAAGATCCTATTGACCCTCCATTCGTGGAGAATGAAGCCACTAGCTGGGTGTCATCTGCATAGGAGACCAGTGAAAGTCCAAAGGACTCCACCAGGGCGGCCATGTATATGATAAATAGCGTAGGGCTAAGTGACGATCCCTTTGGTACCCCGCAGCTCCAGTTGAACCTATCAGAAAAATATGATCGGTTCAGCACCTGGAATGTCCTGTCCTCAAGAAACGAAGTGAGCTAACTAAGTGCTGAACCTTTAATTCTAATATCCCTCATCCTATGGGTAAGCAGGTGGTGATCCACTGTGTCAAACGCAGCACTCAAGTCAAGGAGTATCACAGCTGTCATCTGACCCTGATTCATCTGCTTCCTTGCATCTTCCATAATGGCTATCAGTGCTGACTCTGTACTGCAGAGAGGCCTGAACCCCATCTGGGTGGGATGGAGGATATTGTTACTTTCCAAGAACATGGATAATTGGGAGTTGATGTATTTATCCAATAACTTAGCCATTATGGGAAGTAATGATGTGGGTCTATAGTTTTTGAGATCCATCGTGTCCAGGTTGGGTTTCTTCAACAAGGGATTAACTATGGCATGTTTCCACTGTTCAGGGACAATCCCTCTGGCAAGTGAGGAGTTCAGTAACTCCGTTAGAACCAGGGCAAAAGCCGGAGCCCCAAGCGATAATATGGAAAAGGGGGGCTGGATCAAGAGGGGAACCTGACTTCAATGCAGCAAGGAGAGAGACAGTCTGGTCCTGAGAAAGAGGGGGAAATGAGACATGATAGCTTTACAGTTCTGAGACTGTTTAGCCTGGGCCTCTAGCTTGGCCTTCTCCTTTGAGAGATTTGAGTGGATGACACACATTTTTTGTTGAAGGAACCTGGCTAGATTTTTACTGTGCTCTTCTGAAGCTTCAACTAGAATACTCTCTAAAGAGGGGAGAAGGATTTCTTTAAGCACCTGAAAAACCTCTTTAGGAGAGCCAGAGGCCTGTATGATTCTACTGGAGTAGTAAGCACCTTGTGCTGATCTTATCTCTGCGTGATAAAATCTGATTGACTTCCTGTATTCCTCCCTAGTCACTGGGTCCAAAACTTTCCTCCACTTTCTTTTAAGACCTCTACATTTTCTTTTGCGCGATAAGAAATCAGGGGTAAACCACTTGACCGCCAACTTTCTGACATGACCCAGTTACTGTCCTGTGTAGGAGAAGGGTGTCTAGACAGTCGGTAATCCATTTATTGAAAGGATTGGTATCTATCTCGTTTTCCTTGAAAAAGAAGGTTTTCCGGCTATCCAGTAGCCTGATCCTTTCCCCTGTAATTAGGATGTGATAATGTTTAGTGGCGTCGCTACATGGATATATGCTAAATCTATTAACTTTTTTGTCAACATTCTTGTTAGTTCCATATTTTATACTCAGGTTGGACGTTTGTAGGTGCCTTCAAATGCTCTTGTTAAACTGATAAAAGCACAGTTGAATTCCAGCACACAGGTGGTTTTAAAAGTATGGTCAAAATCATTGCCTGTTCAAAATCTAGTTCCTTTTGTGTTTTACTTAATATGTGGTAGCATTTCACAGTAAATTACACTTTGCTAAGTATCAGTGCATATAATAATGGGATGCTTGTATTTTGATACTGGCCATGTATGGTGCATATTTGACTAAATGGAAGTAGGCACAACTCAAATTTGTCATCCATCATCTATGTATTACAGTGTGTTAAGGTTCGCAACTTGGCTTTGGTAGCATAAATGAGAATTATTTAGTTGTTATTGATGTTGTCATGTAGTAAAAAGGTGCTATACGTTTTGGGGTACGCTATACCCTCATATTTTTTTTACATACTACTGGTGTTTCCCTGGCTGCAGTGGCAATTAGTCTTTTAGGGTTGATATGTCATGGGATTTGGCCTGTTGCTCGCTTGGGAACATTTGGTACAATTCCTACTGGTCCTAACAAGGTCATGCTGGCCCCTTTTAGGTCCTGTAAAATATCTCTGACTTCTAGTTCAGTAATATTAGGAGAATGGTAAGTACCCTGATGATTTAATCTGTTTCATTTTTAGTGGTAGCACAGCCTTAGCACATATTTGAATAATAATTGGTGTATTTCCTTTGTGTTTAGAGCACTGGTCGTACTCTCCTTAGTATAAGTATGTCATCTTTAATTTATTAACAGTTATATTTTTTGGGAGTTGATATGCTTTGCTGTTTCTGACATTTTATCTGTGGGTTTTACAATATAGAAAACATATATATTTATTAACAAAAAATAACATGCAATGTTATATTTAATTTAACAAATTTACATTGCAGTTACACATTTTAACTTACATCTTCCATATTTGTCTGCATAGTATTTGTAGATTTTTGCTTTGCATATCTTTCGTGTTTTTTTACGCACAGTTTACTTTTTATGCTGTCTATTAAGAGGAAGACATTTGTTAGTTATGTTGTATTTTAATTTAAAAAGTACGGTCTTGTTTATATGTTGGCAGAGAGGGAACTCTTTTGGAATGGCAATGGTAATCTTACCCCGCCACCATAGTTGTCCACACCACCAATATAAATACAGGGACCATACTTTGGCCATGGCAGTGACTACTCCTTCACTGTTTTAGCTTTTGTGCCATCAGAGAATTGGCTGTATAGTTCCATCCACCCAATTAGTATGAGGGGACATATAGCCATTTTCTACTGTCCGTCACCATAAGGGGCAATAAAATCACTAAATACACCCCCCTTGCCATGAGAAATTACTCTCATGGCAAGGGGGGATTATCTTTTTGAAAACAAAAAAGAGAATAGTTTGGAGCATGGCTCTGTAATGTTAATGAAGCCCTGCACCAAATTGTAAAAAACATTGACAGGAACCACCATTACGGCAGTCACTGGGAACGCTTTAGAAATGACCGTCTTCTTGGTGGTTATTTCTAAATTTTGTAGGTGGCATCTCTGTTAGGGCGACGGAGTAATTTACTCCATTGCCAATGTGGAAAAATTGCCCGTGTGCCAACAATTAAATTAGATCCTTAGTTAAGAGTCTGTTAGTTTTAATTTACTGTTTTATTTGGTGTCCATATCTTTCTTTTCTTTTTCTTCCAGTAGTTTTTATTTCTTATAGAGGACATTACTGTAAGTTGGTAAAATTAACATGTAGCATACTATTAATTATTTGCTATCTCAATTTAGTGTTGCTTGTTTATTACTTTTGTTGTGTTTCATTTACTGTCATGCTTAATTTGTTTGTAGTGTTTAGTGGTTTACAGACGTGTTCAAGTATTCTATGATAGGCTTGCAAGCCAGCAGAGTGATCCTGTCTTGCTGTAATACTTTTTAGGAAGTATTTGCTGTGCTTTTTTATAAACTGTTTCTTAATTGGAAAAACACTTCTATTTGTTAACTGTTTTTAAGTCTAATATGATACATTGGTTGGAGACTAGTTTGTGTTTTTGTGCAATTAATGGAAAATGCTAATTAGGGTTTTCATAATGTTTTAAATGTATATTAATGTTATTTTGACTTACTCTTATACATGTCTATATATATATTAAATTAAGTGTCATTGGTTTTATTTATAATGTTGTTGATTTTCCATTTTCGATAATATGTTTTTTGTGATTGGTGTTATGTTTCCTCAGTTTTAATGTGTAGGTGATAGTAGTCATTTCTTTATTTATGTTTCTGATATTGTTAGATTTTAGATATTTTTCGGTGATATATTTGTCAGGTATATTTGTGTGTTTACTGTTTTAGTAAAGGGCTGCAGTTATGTTTTCAATCTTTTTGGGCGATACGTGTGTATTTCAATATTGTTTTCTCAATATATCATCATAAAATTGATCTGCCACTATCCTGAAGTCAAGTCAAGTGGTATTCTGGGACTGAGCAGC